>NC_135637.1:14627755-14930786 GCF_053574225.1 Canis aureus | reverse complement strand
CCAATATACCATCTCTGAAGCAAGTCTAATGGGTCAGTTTTGCTCCTGAAGGCTAGAATAGATCATTGATTGTGTGACGCTTTCAGCTTCCTGAGCTTCAGGGCCAAGGTGTATCATGACGAATGTCTGTAAACTCTATGATGAATGTCCTTAAACTCTAGGGATCATATGATCCCTCTCAGTTGATGAGAGGCTCATGGGAGTGAGCTAGCTCACATGAGTGAGTGGCTTATTTCTTTCCTGGTGCTAGCCAACATGGTTTTTTGAAATTGCACATCTTCATTTTCATCTTGGTCTGAGAGTCGAGTCTCCCGTTCAGGAGAAAGATGGTACAAGGTGTTCTAGAGTGAGCTAACTTGCCTCAAGGCCCTGTATAAGTTACATGGTTTTTCTCTGCCTTGGTTTCCTCATCTGCCAAATGGGTACCATGGTGGTACTCGCCTCACAGGGCTGTCATGAGGATCAATGAGGCAATGTTTATAATATTAAGAATTATTTAAGGGGTTGAGAAATTTTACCTCATGTTATCTATTGGGTCTTCCAGTTGAGAACCTCTGTCCATTCACTCCTCCCTCATTAATTCAGTGGACATCTATGGTGTGCCTGGCTGGGTGTGCTAGTCCTAACTGCCTCTACTGACAGTTCTCCAACATTTAGGCAGCTTAGGCCAACCGTGTTTGAACAGGCAAGGCTTCCTCTGCTGCCCTTGAAATAGTATGTTGGGCCCAAGGCAGACCTACTATAGGCCTTAATATGTACTATGTCATGGACTCATTACAGAAAAGTTATAAGGCAGGAGTCAATGCACCCAGTTTATGGGTAACTCTAGTTCAATTGCAAGTGCTGATAAGAATGTGCAGCAATAAGGATGCTCATCCAGTGTTGGTGGGAGTATAGGCCAATACAATCCACTTTGTGGATTGTGGAGTATATAGCCTTACCTCCTGAGGTTGGTGATGAACACACCCCATAGACAAGCAGTTCCATGCCTGACTATGCCTTAGACACAGTCCTGTAGGTGTGTTCTGGGAGACACAAAGGACAATGCTCATCGTAGTGTCATGTGTAAGGTAATGAGCTGGAGTCAACCTGAAGGTCCATCATGAACAGAATAGATAAATAAAGTGTAGTATACCCACATACTTGAATGCCAATCAACAGTGAAAAATAAATGAATTACAGCTGCATGGAAGACTCTGGAAGACATAATGTTGATCTAAAACAACTCATAGAGGGACACCTGGATGGCTCAGCAGTTGAGCATCTGCCTTTGGCTCAGGTCCTGATCGTGATCCAAGATCGAGTCCAGCATCGGGCTCCTTGCAGAGAGCCTGTTTCTCCCTCTGCCTATGTCTCTGCCTCTCTATGTGTCTCTCATGAATAAATAAATAAAATCTTTAAAAATAAATAAGTAAAACAGCTCATAGAGAACCATAAATAGCTCATTTGCATATATATAAAATGCAAAAAATGGTAAAACGAAGGCAAAGTATTGTTTAGAGACACACAGATATGACAAAACAGTAAATAAAAGCAAGATAACAATTCCCCCCCTACCACAAACCAAAATTTTGAGGGTAGAGATTATTTTTCAATAGAGGAGGGGAGAAAGAAGGATGCAATGGAGGAGGAGCACTGGGGGCTAATTGGTAATTATTATTTTTATTTTTATTGCTAATGCTATATTTCATTGGTGTTACTTTTATCATTGCTCTTTTAAGTTGCTCGTATATCGTTGTTATGCTCTGTAGAAGGCATAACATATTTCAAACTAAGATGAAAAAACCCAAAACTCAAGGAGGTGAAGTCACTTACCTCAAGTCAAACAGCTGGTGTATGGAAGGATCCCTGATTCTAAAGCCAGAGTTGAACCACTACACTACACCTCTTCAGTCTCTGGGTTGGCAGAAATATAGGAGGGCAAAATATCGCTAAGCAGATGACTTAGTTTTCATATAAGAAATATTTATTGAGGGATTCCTGGGTGGCGCAGCGGTTTGGCGCCTGCCTTTGGCCCAGGGCGCGATCCTGGAGACCCGGGATCGAATCCCACGTCGGGCTCCCGGTGCATGGAGCCTGCTTCTCCCTCTGCCTGTGTCTTTGCCTCTCTCTCTCTTTCTCTGTGTGTGTGACTATCATAAATAATTTAAAAAAAAAACATTTAAGAAATATTTATTGAGTAACTGCATTGTGCCAGGTACTGTCCAAGGTGCTGGGGATGGAGAGGTGAATGAAACAGACCAGGAATCTGCCCCCATTCACTTGGCATTCTAGGAGACAGGGAGACTAAAATAATTTGATAAATGTGATGAACACGATTTTTTAAGAGATACGCGATTATAATACTGTTATGAGTTTATGTAACTTTTAAGTAGCTGAGATTCTGACTTTGGGGTTCAAATGCACATAGATTTCTAGTTCTTTTATGAGTTCATTGTTTACTTCTTTTGATACAAATGATAAACCTACCTGATCTGAATACCATTTGTCTGTGTAAGAGTTTTCCGACGATTTTTAAATATTAAAGAAAGACTTACTTCAAAGCTGTTTTGAGTTAATTTTGTAAGAATAAGGGTCATATTATACTTGACAAAAGTGCCCTCTTAAAAATAAAATATATTTGTGTTTTCTGAGTTTTCAGGCCTGACAAAATATATTCATATTCTCTCTCTCTTTTTTTCTTTTAGTTTTTCTTGCAATTTCTCCCTCTCACACTCATGCAGTTTGATTGATTGTGGCCTTCCCAGTCTTGAGCAGAAGCAGATGATTTTGAGGCAGGAGGCCCATGGGACCTGGGCAAGGATTTTCACTCCTGCATGGATGAGGCCAAATCTGATCCCCTAACATGCTCTTGGGAAATCAGAGGAAGAGGCCACAGGGCACAGTGAATTGTCCTCTTGGCTTAGTTGGGCTCCCAGGGTTGCTGAAGTGGACCCAAGGAACCAAATACCCCAACTTCCCTCCCTCATAGGCAAGCAGGCATGGAGGAAGATAAAGAACCCACCAGACACAGTGCCAACCACATCTTGCTTTTATAAGATGTCATATGCCCTAAGACAGGATTATAGGATCCATTTTACATATTGAGGAAACTGAGTCTCAGAGAGGTGACCCCACATTGAGTGTCACATGGAGGCATGATCAACATTCTAACTCAGGTCCACTGGCCTAAGAGTCAGCTCTCTTGGATGGGTGATTCCAGTGAGGTGGTCAAGGGTCCTGAAAGACCCAGACAGCCTTTGGGAGAAAGATGGAAACCATGCCTCATCCCATCCCCCAGCTCTGAACGCATCCCTGTGGGGCCTGGGAATTGGGTCAGACAAATCAAATATACAAAGCTCGGCCTTTGTTTGACTGTCTTATCTAACGAGCCTTCCCCTCCCCTGGACAGCTGGGTCCCATCAGATGGGTGGGGGCAGTTACAGCATGAGCCTCTCCCCACTGGCTTTGGAATCCCCGAGCAACTAGGAGAGCTTGGGACATTGGGGGCGTTAGCAGAAAAAGAAGGGGGTAGGCTGTCTTGGGTAGATACTTTTTCCTCTGCTGAAGCAGAATGGATGGATGTTGGTCTGGAGTCTCTGTGATGCCCTCTGCTGGGCTATACCATACTCTCCCCTCCAACCTCAAATCAGAAGGAGGGACACAAAATATTTGCCCCCAATTTATCCTACTCTAAGATGACTCAGAGACATCTCTCCCATTCCTGTCTCACCACTCAAGCCTACCGTTGTTTTTTCTCTGTTCTATGAACAGTAGTAGAAACCAACTTTTGGGGCTTTCTTGGCTTCCCAAGACAGCTACATCTTTAAGGGCTGAGACCCCTGCTGAAGCCAAAGTAGAGCAACACTAAGGATAAAAGGCAGGAGCTGTCAAAGGCGGGCAAAAACATTTTTCATGAATGTACTACACATGTGCGCAGAAGGGGATGACCCAGGGCACTGTCACGTCCCCTTCCCCTCTCACACTTTCTGCCCATGAAGCCATGGGGTCACTTAGCATGCTGTGTTGTGATTATTAGTGTCTTTTCAATCTTCCTTGTATTACCTGACAGTTGAAACTCTTCCCATCTCATCCAAATTGCTGAAAAACATCCATCCTGTTTTCACAAATCTTATTTCTTTTTAAGTTTTTATTTATTCATTCATGAAAGACCCAGAGAGAGGCAGAGACACAGGCAGAGGGAGAAGCAGGCTCCATGAAGGGAGCCCGATGCAGGACTTGATCCCAGGACCCCGGGATCATGACCTGACCTGAAGGCCAGTGCTCAACCACGGAGCCACCCAGGTGCCCCACAACTCTTATATCTAATATCCTATGTGGTCCAGGCAAAAATATTGGAAAATTCAGAAAGAAAGAAAAAGAATGGCCAATTATCTCATAATACTTAGACTAATAAATAACACAAGGGAGGAAAAAAAAAATAACACAAGGGAGGTCTTCTTTTCTCCCAAGCACGATATTCTTGTTAATGGGGGAAGTAGTCCATGTACTGATTTGTACTATGCCATCAGCATTTCGTTCTGTCTCTCTCTCTCTCTCTCTCTCTCTCTCTCTCTCACACACACACACACACACACACACACACACACACATCCATGCCTGCACGTGTTCTGCAATGACATTCGTATTAGCTGCATGGGCTGCCATTGGGAGAGGCACATTCCTTACTGGTCCTTTCCGTTGATCGTTTCGGTCATGCCCAGCCTCCCTCCTCCCTCAGTAAGGTGGCGATGGCCTCTGCCCCACCTCCAATATTGGAGTGCTTGTGCCCTACTCGACTGGGACTTCTTTAGCGACTGTGTCCGATTCCCTGCTTCATATACAGCTCTGGCTCTGGGCTTGGTGCAAGATAGGAGCTCTTTAAATGCTGGCTGACACTTCCTAATTCTCTTTCTGGAATGCCCTGAAACTTTCTGGAATAAATGGCTTCATATCTCCTTCTCCCAGTTTCCTTTTCTTCTCCCCTCTCTCCCCTTGCCTTCTCTCCTTTTCTCCTCCCTCGGTCTTCTATTTACTTCTCTGTGTCTTAACTCCTCCCACAGCACTGTAGGGACAGTCTTGTGACCTCCCGCCGAGGTCACCAATTTCCAGGAGTTTGAGGTCTCCTTAGACTACGTGAGGGGTTCCCAAACTTCAATCAGCAGATTCACCCAAATAGCTTGTTAAAACACAGATTGCAGGCCCCAGTCCCTAGCATTTCTGTTTTAGAGAGTTCAGGGAGGGGCCAGGGTTGTGCATTTCTAGCAGGTTCCCAGAGCTGCTGCTGCTTCAGAGCTTGCACTTTGGGAATCACCAGCTTCGCACAGAGCTGCTCTCGGCTGACCACAGGCTGGGCAGGTGAAGAGCAAAGGAGGCCCAGCCCCTAAAGCCAAATTTACAACTCACTAGGTTGCCCTGGGCAATGGTGGTCTATGTTTTCCTCTATATGAAGGCAGCCACGACAGTATTCCCATTGGATGCTTGTAAAGACATTTGGCACAGTGCCCAGAATGTGGATAGTCCTCACTATGTATCATGACGTCTTAGTCTGTTTGGGCTGCTATAACAAAATATCATAAACTGGCTGGCTTATAAACAACGAAAACTTATTTCTCACCATTGTGCAGGCTGGAAGTCCAAGATCATGGCACCAGTAGATTTGGTGTCTGGTGAGAGCCCACTTCCTAGACTTACATTTTTAGGGAGGCTCTGGTCTTCATCCAGAAACCCCAGGATTTTTGGAGATCGGATGAGAACAGCATAAGAGCACCGATCCCAAAGATGGTGGGAAAGGGAGTTCAAGTGGACTCAGATGCCAAGAAGGTGGCCCCAGCCTGGCTGGCTCCCATCTCTGGGGGCCACTCCTCCTCCCCCAATGCAGACAGCAGCACTGAGCATGGAAAGAGAGGTTGAAAGTATAGAGATAAATGCTAATCTCCAGTATAAACATTTCTCAGGGCTGGACACTCTCTGAATGCGCCATAATCCCCCCCGGGGAGGGGACGAGATAACTTGGGAGGCCGAGGCCGGTGTGGGCTCTCAGAAACGGAGATTGGGAGGAGATGGGAAGAAACAGGGGCCAAGGACGCCCATCATTTATGTGCCTGACAACCCTGGGAGCAGCCTGGCTGGAGACAAGAGAATCCGCCAAGGGGACAAAGGGTAGAAGAGCAGGACTGGCCAAGGGGAGGCAGCAAGGACCCTCCCCTCTGACAGCCCAGGGAGGCCCAGTCTACATACTGTTCAAGGATGATGCACCATCCATGAACCGATTGGTAAGTTGAGCCAGGGACCTTGACTGTGACCTTGATGGGTTGTTTTCCATTCTCTAGGCCTTGGTTTCCCCATCTTTGAAATGGGCAAATAATCCCCACTCCACTTGCTATAGCAGAGATGATGCCGTTGGCCTCTATGCATCTTGATGAAATCAGGCAAAAATGAGAGCTGGGCTCTTTCTTGGAAAACAGAAGAATTTCTTGAGGAGAGGCAGAGTGGAGACAGAGGGAAAGAAGAAAAAGTATGCTATAGGCAAAACAGCATGGTGTGAAGAGTATGGCCAGACCCATGCAGGCCTGGGTCCAAGCTCAGCTCTTCCACTTGCTAGCTGGGTTGCCTCTGTTGTTACAGGAGCATAAGGACAGTGGCTGCCTCATGGAATTGTGGGCATGAAGGATGATCATACATGTACACTGCTGAGCACAGTGCATGACATATGATAAAAGTCTCAGGAAACACTGGGTATTATGTCTACCCTGGGTTTAGTGGTAGTTGTGCTTGCTGGCCATGGGCCATGGTGTTTTCCAAAGATGACTGCAATCATATCTTGGTCCACCATGCTTTTCTGCAGTGTTACCTCACTCCATTCTCACCAATGGGGAATTGGGCCTTAGAGACCCACTTGTAACTAATGGAAGTGACACTGAATAATTTCTGAGCCTGAGTCTGAAAAGGTCACGCTGCTCACAACTTATGCTCTTGAAATGCCTCTTTTCTAGATGTTCCCTCCTGGAACCCAACTGGCATGCTGGGAAAAACCCAAGCTACATGGAGAGGCCTCATATGTAGGTGCTCTGGTTGATAATCCCAGCTGAGCCTAGCATTCCACTCATCCCAACCCAAGCACAAGACATATGATTAAAATGTTTCCAGACAATTCCAGCTGTTCAAGTCACCATTAGCTATTTGTCTTCTAAGCTGAAGCCTTAGATATTGGGGAGCAGAGATAAGTCATTCCCCACTGTGCCTTGTCTGAATTCCTGACCCATACAATCTGTGAGCCAAATAAAATGGTTGTTGTTTTACACCACTAATTTTGGGATGATTTATGTGGCAACAGATAACTGGAATGTGGGCTGGATGAGGTTCAGGTCCTTGTAGCACAAACTGGTCAAGGACTTCTTAGCACTTTTGTTGGCTTGTTGAAATCTCAGGAGAATAAATAGCCTCCATGCCTACCTGAAAGTGTGTTGGGGGGATAGCTAGGCTCACAATCCCACTGGTCACTTACTAGGGGCCCTGCCAGGGTACTGGGCATTTGGGGAATTTGCCTGTCAGGGTACTGTCTCTTCCCTCCTTCTTCAGCAGTATCAGACCAGAGTCTTGATGCTCACCCACAGTGTGGCAATGACACTGATGACCAGAGCCACAAGTTACAAAGCTGGGTGGATAATAACATCTTAGATAGGATGCCTGGGTGGCTCGGTGGTTGAGTGTCTGCCTTTGGCTCAGGGCGTGATCCCGGGATTCTGGGATCAAGTTCCTCAATGGATTCCCCAGAGGGAGCCTGCTTCTCCCTCTGCCTCTGTCTCTGCCTCAATCTGTGTCTCTCACGACTAAATAAATAGAATCTTTAAAAAAAAAAAAAAGATACTAACATCTTAGAATAACAGATCCCCAAGGGTACTACCTCAGAAAGATGTTTCTTATAATCTTTATGAAAATAGGCTATTCTCACTGACACGTGATAATAAAGGCAACAGTAATTGTATCTGTTAGAATTTTCCACTGCAGGTGGAAACTGGTTCAAGCCCCAAAGGCAATCAATTGGCTGGAGTGGCCGAAAAATCCGATGCATTAAGGAATGGATTGATCTAGGCACGGGGTCTCTTTTTCTGCCTCCTAGTGTTGCCGAGTCTCCTACAAACTGGGCTTTCCTAGAGTCGTGGCTGCTGGCAAGTTCAGGCTTACCTGAACCCCTGCAAGGTGTTAGGAGAACACGTTCCTCTAAAAGATCCACCAATGGTCTCCAACGCATCAGTCCCATTGGCTCTAATTGGTTCATCTGGTCTCTGCAAACCTATCCTGAAGGCAGGAAGAAGGGGCTGTGCTTGGTCCTCCTGAGTCAGGGGGCGGGGTCAGCAGCATCTAAGCCCATGGACTGGAAGTGGGAGCAGGGACAGGTCCCCAGGGGGAAATCGCGGAGTGGCCGTTCTTAGCAAAGGTGACCTGCGGAGCGGGAAAGCCTACCACGCACACGGTGTGCCGGGCGCTTCGCCTGTGTGGTGATCCTGCAATCCGGTCAAGTCGTGATGGTCCCTGTTTTGCAGGTGGAGCAACAGAGACTTGGAGAGGTCAGGCTGCTGGCCTCGGTCCCGCCGTGACAGAACTGGGGTGTGAACACTGGGCACCTGACCACACCATTCATGCCTTCCCTCCTGGCAGTTCCCTCGGGGCCAGGAAGCCCTCCACTCCTTTCATTCACCAGAAACAAACAAACAAACCAAAACAAAGGCAGAAAAGCCCCCGATACTTGTGAATGATGTTAGTATATACAACACTCACTAGGGCATCATGCCCAGTTCCTGCTGAGATATCCACTCTTCTCTTTTCTCTCCATCTCCAATAAGCATTCTAGAATGCAAGCGGATGGACGTGAGGCTATGATGTGAGCCTGACTTTTTTTTTCTTAAATATTTTAAGTATTTATTCATGAGAGACACACAGAGAGAGGCAGAGACACAGGCAGAGGGAGAAGCAGGCTTCATGCCCGGAGCCCGATGTGGGACTCGATCCCAGGACCCTGGGATCACACCCTGAGCAGAAGGCAGACGCTCAACCACTGAGCCACCCAGGTGCCCCAAGCCTGATGTTTTTCTGTAATTTTTATTATGAAAGCTTTCAGACATATAAAAGTCAACAGGCATGGTATGAGGTAGCCCCATGCCCCCATCACCAGCTTCCACGGGTACCAACATTTGTAAGGTGGTTTCCTCTCTTCCTCCACCCATTCCCCATTCCCCATCCCCTCGACACCTGATGAGGATGTTGATGATGGTTGTCATAGATTTAAAAAAATCCACTTGAGTTCATATTTTAAAAAGTACAAGGAGTTGCCTTTTGTGGAAAAGTTAAGTTTTAAAACCCCTGAGAAAAGCAAAGCCCACATATCCCCAAAATACTCTGTTACGCACCTTGCTCCCTCAGACATAGGGACAGTTTGGTATTTCCTCATTTAAAGGGGCCAGATGGAGTGGCTGGCTAGGTTATACAAAACACTGTCATCCTCAACTCCAGAATCCTACTCAGCACACGCAGACTGAGAAGAACCCAGGAGCCCCTGTTCCCATCTGGCACTGTGCTCCCACTTTGGGGCAAATGCTCATGGAGCAGAGTTGTGGTCAGATGGAGAAACACACTCAGAGAGGTCACCCTCACTATTTAAATTCCTTTCTTCTCTCCAGCTCGGTTTCCTGTGTACGTAAATGCACAATCGGGCTTCACTGTCCTGGGCTCCCGCGCTCTGGTATTTGAATTCCTCCCAAGGCCAGTAGCTTGTGAAGGGTGCTCTGGGCTTGGACCCAGACCCGCATCTTGTAGTGAGTGCCCCAGGCGCATCTCAGCTGGGACAACCCTGGAGAGAAGCGAGGTCAGAGGGGACAGGTGGCAGCCACCCATGTCCTGTGTCCTGCGCCTCAGGGGCTCTTGCTGGAGAGTGCCTGCTGGATGGTCTTCCCCTTGTGGATCATCCTCCGTGAGCACAGGGAGCCTGGGAGGCAGAGCAGTGAGTCCGCCTCCCATGGCTCGCCTTCTGGGGCCGGTCGACTTGCTGGGCCATTAACCAGCAAAGCCACAGCAGCCATAAAATTAATTTCCTTCCTAATATATACAAGACTTTCTCTAGCAGAATTATGGGCCGATATGATCAAAGTGTGTAAGTGGTGTGCTTATGCTATCAGTTTCAACCCCTTAATGTCCTCCTGTCAAAACAAAATCCTCAAGAAAGGCTTTGAGGGGAATCACATGGGCATAATGGCTTTCCAAAAGAGAGCCCTAAGTACTTGGTAACATATACAGAGCCGACTATTAGATCGGCTGGTGTAATTGTCCTTATATTTTAATGTAAACACGCTTATATTAGCTGGGCACTTCATCCTCCGGCAGACACGGAGGTGCAGAGCAAGCGGGGGAAGGGCACAGGGCTTTAGTGGGAACGTGGAGCAAGGGAGGAGGCTGTCAAGGCCGAGACACGGACAGGAGGTCAGGGGGCGTGGGAGGGGAGGGGGGCGCCAAGGAGGGAGGCAGAGGCAAACCGAAGAGACCTATCTGGCTTTTATTAATAACACGAATGCCTGGCTCCTGGGTGGCACTTTGAACTTTTGTTTTCCCCAGAGTATTTTCCCATCTAGGTTTGGCTTTGCCCTCGAGGTAACCTCTGCAAGGTGGACTGGGACACAGAGAGCCCATTTCATGGATGGAGAAACTGAGGTTCGGGAAGGGGTTTTATGTGCTGGAAAGAGATGCACACCGAGAAGCAGTTAAAGAGAGTTGAATGAAGAGGTTACTTTGCAGAGGTGGAGGCTGGGTTCAGGGAGCTAACAGGGATGGAGCAGGTGACAGAGAGGTTTCCAGAGCCTGCTGAGAACAGGAGCTTATGAGAGAGCACTGCCAGGAAAGAGCCACGGCCTTCGGCAGAGGAACACAGCCACTGCCAACCCACGGAGGGCTGGCACGGAAGGACCCAGGGGAGACCCAGCTTTCTTCCCCTCCCTCCCTCTTCTATCTGGCTCCTGTTGGCAAAATCCAACAGGAAGCCAGAGGATGAAGGAGCTTGGGCCTTGGGCACCGCCTCTGAGAGCAGAGGCAGAGCGAAGGCAGGTGGGGGGCAAAGGGAGGCTTGCCAGCCCGAGGTCGCAGGGGGCAGTTGGGAGGCCCCCAGCATCTTCTGCAGCCCAGCTTGTTCTCCCCAGACAGTGAACGGCAGCTATTTGGGCAGAAATGAGCCCTCCCTCCTCAAGGCAAACCTCTGAAGGCTGTTCAGGAACAGCTCAGTTCATGGCATCCAGTGAGTCCGATGGCAGGATTTGGAAACTTCTGGAAGTTTCAAACTTCGGCTTCATTCTGCGGATCGGCCAGTGCTGCACACCGAGGTTTCTCTGCGGGGAGAGAGCATACTTTCGCCCAGTGAATATAGATAAGAGGTGGGGTGCCCGAAGCCTGGGTAAGGATAGGAAGACAGCTGAGGATTCATCGGTGTTCCTCACAGCGGCTGATGTCCTGTGGCCCGGCCTTCCCCCTTTGCTCTGACAGACCCGGCCCTCACCCACGGGGATGCCTGCCCAAAAGGAGCTTGGGGCTTCTGTGGGCCAGGTGGCATGCCAGTGGGCCCCTTGCAGGAGCTCATTTAATGTTTATGTCCTGACGTCCACCCCGGGAGACCCTTAGTGGCATCTGCATGTCACAGGCAGAGACGGGGGCTCGGCCCAGCAGCGTACAGAGGCAGCGGGGGCAGCCGTTAGAACACCCAGCTGAGCCGGGCAGCCCGCATTCAAATCCTCGCCCTGCCACTTGCCAGCTCCAGGATCTTGCTTGAACAAGTCACAGGATCCTTCTGTGCCTCAGTTTCTCCATCTGCAAACAGGGAATAATAACAGCGTCTACCTCCTACGGTTCTCGCAAAGATCCATCAAGGGCTTTGAAGAGTGCCTGGCTTGCAGCAAGTTCTATCTGAGTGTCAGCTCGGTGATGACCCAACTGAACTAATTAAGTTGCCTAAGGTCACGCACTCGGAAAGTACCAGTGCCGGTGTTCACACTCGTGTGCCCAAGCAGGACCTGGAAGCGGTGTTGTGCAGAACTGGTTTGTAGCAATTTGCAACAGCCACCTGTTAAAATCTTTAGGACTTCAGGTAATGCAGACTCAGGACATAAGGCTTCCTCCCTTGTTGAAGCTGTACATGGAGATCCCACGCAGTGGGGTGTCCCTTAGCATCTCTGCCAGCTGTGTTCAGCGGGGTCAGCCGTGGCCATGGAAACCGGCAAGTGCTACCCAGCAGGGCTCCTCCTCACCGCCAGGAGAGGCATTGCCTGAGCCCCAGCCCCTTCGCTTCTCATCTGAGACTTCCTGAGCACTCTGCAGGAAAGTAGAGAGTACTTTTTATTTCCCCGAGCACAGAGTCACTCTGGGTTGGAGGGTGGGTGGGCATCTGGCCCCACTGTCAACTCATGCGGGACACAGGGATTCGAGAATTGGCGAGGGCCACATGCCACGGACTAGCCTCATAGGACATCTGGCTCTTTGGCCAGAATTTAAGGTGTTTCTTGAGAGGACCAGAGTCCTGTGTGGGGCCGAAGATGCTGGTCATTTCTGGGCACTGCCACCATCTTTCATTTAGCATCCTGCCCCCGCTTTGGGCAAATTCCTCTCCTGGTGATAAGCGTGGCTCCGTCTCAGGATTTTCCCATAGTGCTGACAGTTTTAAACCAATAGATTTATGAACTTTTAAGTAATAGAAATATTTAAGGCAGACCTATTTGTCTTATCTGCAAGGACTGGAACACTCCTCTTCAGAGAGGGAAAAGTAAACTCATAAAAGGGAATGATGTTGTTGAACACAGCCTGCAGGGATGAGAGGCAGGACCCCTCCCACTGTCCAGATAGCGCCCTTTGCTGTTGCGGGGTCCTGGGCCTGCTGGGCCAGCCTTCCTGCCGCTCCCAGGCACTGCCAGAAATTCTCACTCTGTCTCTTCACCCATTTGCTGGAGTCTGCTTCTTTTGTTTGCCTCAAAACACCCTCAGGAATATAATGAGGATGTACTGATTACCATGATGACTAACACTTATTGAGCACCCACTGTGTACCAAGTGCTGCTCTAAAGGCTTCAGGCACGTGATTCTATTTAATGCCCGGGAAACTCTGAAGGGTAGTCAGGTGGGCAGTGGGGGCATGAAGCTTATTCAATTAGGGGGCCCTCTTTGAGAAAAAAAAATATGAGATTACCCTTTTTCCCCAAGCCCTATGACTGAGTGAAAACATCTCTAGGGGCCCCACCCAGAGTTCTGAAGGAGCCTGTGACAGTGAGGGGATCCTGAAGCTTAGTCTTCATGATCTCCATTTTATAGATGAGAAGACTGAGACCCAAAAAGGTTGAAGTGACTTGTTCAAGGTCAAATGGTTTCCAAAGGATGAAGGCAGAATTTGACCCTAGGTCTGACTCCAGAGATTTTGCTCTTAACCATGTCTTCTTTTGACTTCTTGGAACCCTTGTCATCTTGTTAGATGGCACTTCCTTTTTTGTTCTCCAGCAGATTTCCTTTGGCCCAGGGACTCTGCTCAGCCTCAGTCTTATCATCGTTGGTGCCATTTTTCTGCCCAGACTACCAGCTATAGGGCTTCCTCGTCTGCACCCACACCAACCCTATTCATTCACCGAGGTGTCACTCTAGTGCCTGTCTCCTCTCCTAAATATAAGCCACTAAATGCTCCAGCCTTCCCCGTGCTGCCCCCCCCCCCCGCCATTTCAATCTCCCCACTCAGCTTAGCCTTAAGGGCCTGTGGTTTTGTGTGTGAGTGAATCTCCTTCCTCCAGGTGCATCGTTAGATTGTTGGGGAAAGACAGACTCTTCTACCTTTTCTGCATCCCTCAGAGCCCATCCCTCAGTTTTCTTTTTCTTTTTTTAAGATTTTATTCATTTATTCATGAGACACACACACACAGAATGAGAGAGAGAGAGAGAGAGAGACAGGCAGAGGGAGAAGAAGGCTCCATGCAGGAGCCCGACATGGGACTCGATCCCGAGTCTCCAGGATCACACCCTGGGCCAAAGGCAGTGCTAAACCACTGAGCCACCCAGGGATCCCCCTCAGTTTTCTTTAACCTTTTATTTTATCAATATGTTCTGAGTATCTACTAGGTGTCAGGCATGTGCTTAGTGCTGGGGATTCAGTCATCATTGGCATAATCACTGTCCTCAAAAAGATGAAATATATTCATACAGTGAAAATGGGCTCTGATGGGGCAATACTGGGAGCCGTGGAAACCCGGTGTGGGGGGCTTCTGACTCAGGGGCTGGTTAGTGGAAAGCCTCCTGGAGGAGAGGACATCTGAGCTGAGGTCTGGAGCAAGCCAATGGGGAGGACTTCCAGCCAAGGGGAATAGCATAGGCAAAGGTGTAAAGGCACCAGGGAGTATGGTGAGCATGGGGGATGAGAAGAAGTCCCCTGGTGGCTGGTGAACACTACTAACAAGGAGGAAGGGGTTTCAGGCAACTGAGATCAGGAGGGCGGGCCACGGGCCTGGGTCAAGATGATCTTTGTGAGTTTCTTTGCAGAGTTTGGACTTCATTAGGAGGACGTCAGATGTTTTCAAGTAGGGCAGTGATGTGATCAATCCAATCACTTCAGTTGTGGAGGAGGGCCTGGGGCAGAGGGGGCAGGAGAGGTCAAATAGGAGCCACCACGGCAATCTGAGAGAGAGAGACAGTAAGGACAGGAGCCAGGAGCAACAGCAAGGAGAGGGAAGGTGCATTCACTGCTCCTCCACTGACCTCTCTCTGACTCCACCACGTGGGTCCTCTCATCCCTCCCCCAGGTCACAAAGCTTGGTCCTGCCTCAGGACCTTTGTATGTGCTCTTCTCACCACTTGGAACTGCTCTTCCCTTGTATACAACAATGGTTCACTCCCTCCTTTGCTTCCTTCAGGACTCCTCCCTGGTCAAATGTCACCTCCTCAAAGAGGCTTCCTTGGCACTCTGCCCCTCCGGAAGTAGCCCCTCCATACCTTACTGTACTCTGGTTTTGCTTTATTCTTTTATTTAGAGTCCTTGTCACTCTCTGCTCATTCACTTGTTTACTTTCTGTTTCTGTGAGCAGAATATTCGGATTCCTTGGCTTCCTTGTCCATCACCAGATGCTCAGATCGAAAATGATGCCGGGTCCGCAGCAGGCATTCAGGAAATATGTGCTGGATGGCCAGTTACATCCGCTGTTTGCTGGGCAGGGAGTATGGATGAGTGGTGGTGGATTGAGGGGTGGTGGTGCGGGGTGCCTGATTTCCTGACTGGGCACCAGGAAGAGAATGGTTGGCTTTGTTTGGGGTGTTTGGAGCTCTAGATATTTGCAGGACATTTAGGGGGAGAGATCAACCAAGCTCAAGGCTGAAGATGTGAGGTCTGAGCTGGAAGTACAGCCTTGGGGCTTGTCTCCAAACGGATGGAGTATCAGGCAGGCCTGTGAAGTCCTTAGGGATTATTTATAAGACTGTGAGCAGGAAGGGGCCCTCACACAAGGGTGGAGGAGCCCCCTGGGGCTAATAACACTGGAGAGCCTTCACCACCTGTACCAGTCAGGTCCTCCAGAGAAACAGAACCAGTAGGTGATGTAGATATCATTATAGATGTATAGACATATATGCATAATACACACATACATATATTTATTAATTAAAATGGATTAATAATTTAAAATTAAAATATATACATATATGTGCATATATTTTTTAAATTTTTTTTACATTTTTAATTTCAGGTATTGGCTTGTACTGTCATAGGGGCTGATAAATCTGAAATCTGTAAGGCAGGCTGGAAACTCTTGGGGAGGAGTGTTGCTGCAGTCTTGAGACAGAATTTCTTCCTTTTCAGGGAATTTTGCTTTTAAAGCCTTTCAAGAGATTGGACAAGGCTCACCCACATCATGGAGGGTAATATTCTTTACTTAAAGCTGACTCATTGTAGATGTTTGTCAACCACGTCTACACAGTATCTTCACATCCAGGGTAGTAGGATTGAATGGGATTGAATAACAGGGTACCACAGCCCAGCCAAGTTGACCCATCAAGCTGACATCACACCACCCCAAGGCTGTGAGGGCAAAGGGGGTGCGGTTACCAGGATCTGATAAGAGCTGTGGCCAAGGAAGAGAGGTGCAGCCAGCCCACAGCCCAGCAAGGAGGGAGCAGGGAATGAGTACCCAGTCTTCGGTTTCCTGCTGGTGCCCCCAAGCCTGAAGCCAGAGGACAAGGGAGCCCACTGATACATCCATGCAGGCCAGCTTCTGGATCACAGAGCAGGGGCAGTGAACAGGGTGAAGAGTAGACCCAGGGAGCAGATGGGAATACTCCAGCACAGGTGGCAAGGAAAGTGGTGGGAACCATCCGGGCCCAATAAATATAATGAGAAGGTCATCAGGGCCAAGATAGATGCCTGAGGAACATTAGCAGCCAAGGAATGACCAGAAAAAAATATCCCACACAGGGGAGGTGAAAGGAATGGCCAGAGGTTTGGAAGAAGTGCAGAAGAATCCAGGACTGAGTGAGGGAATCCACAGAAGCCATGGAGGCCTGAGCCAAAAACCTGGAAATGGTGGTGAGTCCTGGACATTGGGACTGGGTGGTTCCTAAGGGTGTTTAGATTAAGGACTGGTAGAACAGTGTCAGCCATGTCCTGAGGAGCTGTGGGGACCTATTTCCGAAAAGTTGTTCTTGGGCTCCTGGGGTGAACTTGGAGTTCAAAACAGGAAAGTGTGGAGATCAGGACCATAGACCCATAGATCAGGAACAAAAGTAAAGAACAGGAGAGGATGGATGGAAGGATGGATGAACAGATGGGTGGGTGGATGGGTGGGCAAATGGGTGCATGGATAGATAGGTGGGTGGGTTGATGGATGATTGGATGGATGTGAAAAATATATGGATGGATGGGTGGATGTGTAGGATGGATGGATGGATGGAAGATGGGTAAATGGATGGATGTGTGGATGGATAGATGGATGTGTAGATGGGTAGATGGATGGGTGGAGGTGTGGATAGGTGGGTGGATAGATGGAGGGTTGGTAGGTAGGTATATGGGTGAATGCATGAATGGCTGGAAGGAAGGAAGGAAGGAAGGAAGGAAGGAAGGAAGGAAGGAAAGATGGAAGGAATCCTCCTACCTGTACAAGTTCTGCTATGTCTTCAATCCTCATAAGGATCCTGTGAGGATCCATTTTACAGAAGAAGAAACTGAGACACGGAGAAGTTAAGTAGACTGTCAGAGGTCATCCATCTAGTCAATGTGGAGCTGGGACACACACTAGCCTTGCTGATCTACAGCTTGTTTTTATAGTGAGTCTTCCTGGTCTTGAGTAGACAGGCCAGTATAGCAGCCAACCCACCAATCATGTCAGAGGGGAACAGCTTCTAGACCACCTGAGCTTGGAGCTTGATTCTCTCACTGAGGAAGTAGATGGTCCTGGGCCAGGTTCTGAACTTTCCTGGACCCCTCCATTTCTTCAGAGAGACAATGAGGCCAGCAATAATAGCGACATCACTATTGACAAGAAATTTAGATTAACTCTGTGTACATAAAGCATCGAGAAGTTTCCTGACACACAGCCAGTAAGTGGCAAAACTAAGATTCAAATCCCAGGTCTGACCAACTTCAAAAATTCTTTTCCCCATCTTTAAAAATCATATATATATTTTTAAAACTGCCTTTTGTTGGAATCTTCATTTTCTTGAAGCCAGGTTCCAGTGGGGACAGAAGTGTTTCCTCAGCCTGAGTCCCACAGTCACTGAGTTTAATGACAAACTTTCAAAAGTCAGAAAGCAGTCCCCCACACCTGGCATTGTTGGCCAAGCCTGGGAAGGCTGTGATTGTCAGTGCACTTTGCTATCCACACGAACAAGTGTTGCCCACCAGCGACGTGTCCTTGCTTTACAGATGGGATGGAGGGAGAGCAAGGAGTCTATGTTAAGACAGTGAGGAAGTACCAAAGAGGGACCCAAACCCAAGTGTCTCCTGACTTGACTTCCACCCACCCAGAGCTCTCTAACCTGCACAGAGCTGCCACGACGGGTGAAGTGAGAAAGACAAGGGATGTCTGTTACTGGGGATTGACCAGAACAACAAAGGGAAGAGGATGACATTCCACGCACTCACTCGCTGCCTCGAAATCAGACTCTTCACTTTGGCAGAACCAAAGCTGATGTGTTCACCCAAGTGGGAGAGAGACCTCCCAGAAGGACTGGGATCCACGTGCTGCACCTGCAGACGTTGGATGGTTTTACTAATGTCCTTGGGTCAGAAATGACAATAATTATAAAAATGCTACTACTACTACTAAGAGTAACCATTTCCCTCACCCCTACTGTGCATTGGTCACTATGCCCAGCACCTGACACACATCTTATGTAGAATCAAAACACGCTCATGATGCAGCTTCAATACCCACAGCTTCTGGTGTGTGCTGGGGAAACCTTATGCCCAAGATACCCCAGAGAGCCAAAGATGCCAAAGACGTCATCCTCCCACTGGAGGGATGTCCAGGGTGTTCATTGCCCAGAAACTGGATTCTTTACCTTTTTTTTTTTTGCCTTCTGAAAGGAGGCAGCTTCTTCTTCTACCTTCCGACAAGGCTCACTGCCTGTCCCATCCTAACTGGGATTAGATGGTGTCTCAGGAAATACAGGCCCTGGGCATCCCTAACATGAGGTCAGAGGTCATGCCTGCATAGCCCGCTACCCCCCACATTGCCAGCTTCCCCACAGTAGGTGCACTATACACGTTTGCTGACGGACTGCTGATTGATCTGATTCTGTAAAGTGCTTGCTTGGCCACATGAGCCCAGAGAGGCTTAATAAAGGCTTTTTGAAGATGATAAGAAACAGAGCTGCCTTGTTAAGATTCCGGGGGCCTCAGATTCTTCTTCAGCAGCAAAGCTTTCTTTCTTTCTTTCTTTTTTCTTTTTTAAGTGCTGGCAGATAAAGCCTGCCGACTGTCCACTGGGTGACACTGGAGAAAGAGCTCTGGGGCTTTTTGCTTTTAAAGGCAGACATTAGAAGCAGCTCGCGACATTGAGATCTTCCGGGTTCTAGCCAGGATTGACGGTGGATCTGTCTCCATCCCTGGTCACAAAGCATAATCCGGGTATGTTTGAGCAAAGACTGAACTTACAAAGGTGGAGACAGCTCTGGGCTGCCACTCGAGTGACTGGAGTTTGACCCAGCTCCACCACTACCGGCTGCAGGCCAAATATACCCCTTCGCATGCCTAAGCCTCAGTTTCCCCAAGCAGCAAAGTCAAGGGCAAAAATGAGTGCGCCCAAGAGTCCTCTGTGTCCCTGACTTCCCATGTTTGGAGATTCACTTAGAATGAGATTAGGCTTCTCATTGCCCAAGCACAAGATGGGGGTAGAAGAAGCCAGGAAGGGGGTGCTGCTCCCACGAACATGGATGATGCAGCATGGTTGTCCAGGCAGGTTACTGGCCAAGCCAAGGAAACATCAGAAAGATGCTTTTTCCCTGTCCTTAACCCTGATCCCGGCAGCCACAGTTCCCAAGAGAGGACACTGTCCAGGGAGGGAGGCTCCTCTCCCCACAGCCCGTCTCCCAGCTTCACCATATTACCTCTGGGTGAAACCGGCCCCTTCCAGAGGAGTGGGGAGGAGGAAGAGAGAATGGAAGGGAGTTGGCAAGGGGGGGAACAGAGAGAGAGGGGAGGTATACAGCAGGGGATTTTCCTTTTTTCTGTTCATGGGTTCCTTAGAGAATCTGAAAAATCTATGGACCTGCTCCTTGGGAAAAACACACATTTACACAAAATTTTGCATCTAACTTTAAGGGGTTTATGAGCCCACTGATCCCAGGCTAGGAACTCCTAAAATAAAGACTGTGTGTGTGGCCACCTAATGGAAGAAGGAAGAGGAGAAGGGAGGGAGGAAGAAGTATTGAGAAAACATACATGAGCCAGGTAGAAACAAGAAAAGGCTTTTAGTTTAGAACATGGTTCCAGAAGCTTAGAGACAGAATTTGAATCCCAGCTCTGCTCCTTTCCAGCTGCCTGGGCCCTGTGACTTGACTTTCTCAGCTTCTGTTTCCTACGGAGGTGAGAATATTCCTTGCGTTATCCTTATCCTTTCTGGATCGCGTAGCGAAGCCTGGTGCTCTTGCCACCAGAAGCACTTCTGCTCAGGGAACATTTCCTCTCCAGGCCCCGCCTTTTCTTGGGCTCCCTCAGAGTTAGACCAGAGGCTGCGATGTGCTTAGTGTCCTGCTCCAAGTGTGGTCCCTGGACCAGGAGTAGCAGCAGCACCGGGGGCTCTAGAAATGCAGAGTCTTGGGCCCCAGCCCAGACCTAGAGAATCAACATCTACATTTTTTTAAAGATCTTATTTATTTATTCATGAGAGACACAGAGGCAGAGACATAGGCAGAGGGAGAAGCAGGCTCCTGTGGGGATCCCGGGAGCCTGATGTGGGACCAGGGGATCAGGACCTGAGCCAAAGGCAGATGCTCAACCACTGAGCCATCTAGGTATCCCCAGCATCTACATTTTAACATAATTTCCTGGAGGCTCCTACACACATGCAAATGTGAGTTCCTACAGGAGCCAGAAAGTACTAGACATACCCACCCACCCACCAACCCCCCCAACCCCGCAGATTACCAGAAGCAAAACCCTGCTAGTGTGGAGCCCCCGCTCCGGGAGCCGCTGGGATCCTCGATGGCCCCTTTCTCTTCTCCTGTCTCCACCTTCCTGGGACTAAGATTTCAGCACTCAGCTCTTCCCAAACAGCCTCCTTCATGCTGATTTTGCCGCCCCTCCCTAAACCCCAGCAGCCAGGTTAGAGTTGTCACCAGGTACGTATAAAGCCAGCAATCACTCGGCACGCCTGTAATAGGAAGAAGCTGCCGGCCAAGATCCCAGGGCAACGTGCTGGAAAAAGACCAGATCGCAGCATGGGGTGCAGGTGGGCCATTTGCCATGAAATCCTTCTGCCTGGAACATAAAGCATGAGTTGAACACAGGAAAAATCAGGAACAGTAACAACAATTATCACTTACTAAGTCTTACCATGTGTGGGACACCACACAGGGGCTTTGATTGCATCCACTAATTTAAGCCGCACAACAACTCTGTGGGGTAACTATTAGTATGCCATTTCACGGCTAAGGACATCGAGGCACAGAGAGGTTAAGTAACTTACCTGAGGTCACACAGCTGGTGGGTGGAAAATGCACAGACCAGAGACATGGACACCGCCCCACCTATACCTTAGCTCGGATGCCGCCAAGGGGGGGCCATAGAGACAGCTGGTCTGCACAATGTTAAACGTGTCTTGGAACTGATATTTTAAAATTTCACCTATAATATAGTCTGGATTTCCAGACTCTTGGAAAATCAGCATGCTTTTGGCATTGCCCTTTTGCCTGCAGGAGTGAGCGGCAGGACTTGCATTTGGAGGTTAAGTCCCCACCACGCGTAATTATGAAGTCTACCGGGCATGTTAGGTTGAACACTTTAATGATAGTGATGATTGTAATCACTAATATTGATTGAGTGCTCACTACATATTAAGGACCCTGCTATGAGATGAAAAAACCAGGTAGATTGTGCCCTCAGGTGCCATGGAGCCCACTCCACGACAGCCTTACCTCGGTGCTCACCCAGCATCAGCTTGAATTCCTCCAGGAACGAGGCACTCACTACCACCGAAGCTGTCCTTTCCAGGTCACCATGAGGCATCTTTAAAATTGTTGTTTCTTTAGGAGCACCCAGGTGGCTCAGTCAGTTAAACGTCTGCCTTTGGCTCAGGTCATGACTCTGGAGCCCCAGGATAGAGCCCCACATTAAGCTCCCTGCTCAGTGGGGACTCTGCTTCTCCCTCTGGCCCTCACTCAGCTCATGCATCTCTCGCTCTCTCTCAAATAAAAAAATCTTTAAAAAACTCTTTCTTTATATTTTATTTTTTTAAAGATTCTATTTATTTATTCATGAGAGACACAGAGAGAGAGGCAGAGACACAGGCAGAGGGAGAAGCAGGCTCCATGCAGGGAGCCTGATGTGGGACTCGATCCCAGAACCCTGGGATCACTCCCTGAGCTGAAGGCAGACACTCAACTACTGAGCTATCCAGGCATCCCGAAAAAAATTCTTTCTTTTTAAAGTCCAACCCTGTCTGCTGTTTCTGGGCCACCTGGAGTCAGCCCACAGCATGTCCCACATGTCAGCCCTTCTGAAGATCTGAGGTCATTAGGGTTGGGATATGAGGCGGGGAGGGCAGGAGGGCTTCATCCTCGGCCTGTGCTTACTCCCCACCCAGTGCTCTCCTATCAGGTTCCAGGGGACCCCTCACCCCAAATCAGAGGGCTGAACTGGACTTTGTGCTCTGCTCCCAACCCTTCCTGGCAGAGGGGAACCCAGAAGCTCCTGGGTCCTGGGTCCTGGGTCCCTCACTTTCTTTAAGATCCTCCTCTTTTCCTTTTTCTGTCTTGCTCCTTCATTTATAAACCCTATTTCCCCTGTGTTCTGTTTCCTCCCTAACCCCTCAGAGGCTCCTTCTCTGCTATAATCCCCTGCCCTGCTCCTTCTCTCCCATGGACACCGCCCCACCTATACCTGCATGTTCTTTCTAGACCCTTCCCCCACTTATCTCTGCTACTCTTTTCTCCCCACTGTGTGGTCCTCAGAGGTTACCCTACACACATATGGCTAGTAAGCCAGCAGCATCTGCTTAGCACCTCTCATTGAAAGCCCCCGCCCTCTTTTCAAGGTACCTGCAGACTTTCTCTGTTAAACTTTTGATACATACCTTTCCTAGGGTGTCCTTGGCCCTGTCCTTCTCACTCAGCACGAAGCCCACCCCAACCTGGTGATCTCATTCCCCATGTGGTTTTCAACACCACCAAAATGTTGCCAACCCTCCCAGCCATGTCTCTAAGCCTGTACCTGTCCCCAGGTTGCAGACTCTAACACCCAGATTTTTTTTTTATGATTTTATTTATTTATCCATGAGAGACACGGGGAGAGAGGCAGAGACGCAGGCAGAGGGAGAAGCAGGTTCCCTGCCGGGAGCCCAATGTGGGACTTGACACCAGGACCCCGGGATCACACGCAGAGCCGAAGGCAGATGTTCAACTGCTGAGCCACCCAGGTGCCCCTAACACCCAGCTTTTGGCTGAGCATCTCCATCTGGGCCCACCTGGCCCCCAATTGGACCCACCTCTCTCTCTCTCAACCTGGTGCCAACCTCCTTTCCCTCTAGCTCAGCAAATAACACCAGCATCCACCCAACGGTCTGAACCAGAAACCCGGGGTCATTCCATTGCACTTCCTCGCTCCCCCACGTCCTATCATCATTGGCTTCTGCCACAGCCCCTTCTAGGCAGGTCGCCAATGAATCACACCTCCTTTGATAACATAGTGAAGGATTGTTGAATGGATGCATTCTAACCTGTCCAGTCGGTTCAGCCTCCCTTGTGGGCACTACTTAAAAAGCCGCAGCTAAGTCTCCCAGCCACCTGCCTAGCTCTTCCAGTCTACCCTCCGCGCTGTGGCCACAGCCATCTTGTAAAAGTGTAGCCTGACCATGCCCCTTCCCTGCTCAGACACCTTCAGTGGCTCCCTACAGCCCTCAGGCTGAAGTCCAAGCTGCTCAAAGTGGCCATAGAGACCTCCACCCTCTGGCCTCTGCTACTTCTCCAACCTCAGTGTACCCACCTCCCCACCTGGAACTTGAGCTCCCCCCACATGGAATGACTTGCACTCCCACTCCCCTATCTGCTCCGGCTTATGTTATCCCACACGGCTGGAATGTCTTTCCATCGTCCCTTTGCCCAGTTCACTCCAACACATTCTTAAGAATTTCCTGAAGCATCTATAATTCATCTGCTTTTCCATGACAGAGATCATTCTCTTTTCCTTTCCTGCAGCTTTAATACCCACCAGTGTTGACGTGGGCATTAAGCAGAGAAATGATCATTTCATGAAACATTTTGCTATTATTACTCTGCTGGTTGTTTTCAGTTTTTCTCTATCATAAGTGGTGCGGAATATTTCCAGGTGTAGCTATGTATTGCTCCGCACTCAGAATTATTTCCTTGGACTAGATTCTTGAGAGCAGAATTGTTGTGGATAAACATGCCTCAGATGAGATATTTTGCCAAATCTCTTTTCCAAATGGACAGGCCCACCTGTGCCGTGAGCGAGCCTATGACCACTTCTAGAATTTGGCCTCCCACCTGGGTGTCCCTGGGGTGGAGAGAGAAGAGTGAAATGTGATGTTGGTGGCAGAGCTGCTATTTAGATATAAGCAAACCCACTGGAAGAAGGCAATGGATCTCCATTTACAATGAGTCAAATGGTTTAAATATGGAACCTGAGGAGCCCAGAGAAGCAAAACGAGAAGGAGGATGTCTAAAGACCTAAGTGAGTGACTGTTTGAATCCATAATTGTTGGGAAAATAAGATCGATTTTATTGCATGAAATGGATGCATGTCAAGGATGCTTTAGGTGAGAGCGGAAGACCTGATCTGTTGAGTGTCAGATTTCCCTTAGGTTCATGGGGTTTCTGGCAGCCACCCTACCCCCAGCTTCATATCATTTGAATTCACTTACCCAGGGCAAAATCCAACTGTAAGTAAAAAGAGACTTTAAGAAGCTTATTTTTAAAATCCTCATAAGGTGTTTTGGACATCAAATAGCTCTTAAAAACCATGGCAGTACTTTCATGATTTAAGTGTAAATGATTCTGAGGCATATGGATTACATTTTCCTCAAATTCCTCCTGGTTTTAAAAGTGAAAGGCAGAGGAGCCAGAGGAACTGTACGTTGCCATTTAGAGATTCTATTTGTGGGCAAACACAGTGAACTGTGTGTGGGGTTTGGAAGCAAGGCTCTGGATTTCTGGATAGGGGGACATTAGGAAGCACTCCATGGAAGATGGTTCTGTTCAAATTCTAAAGTCATCTTTGATTTGGGGTTCCCGTGTGGGCGTGGGGCAGACCTAAAGCAGCAGCCCCTGAGCTCTGATTAGTGAATCAAAATTTTCTAAATGGCTAGTCAGAAATACAGATTCCAAGGCCACACGCCAGCCCTTCTGAATCAGATCTTCTCTACTGGGGCTGCTGGAATCCATTATTTTACCAGACTCCCCGGATACCCAGTTGGGTTCATGGCTTACTAGATCAGGATTTCTCAAGCTTGGCTCTATTGACATCTGTACATAAAAACAGACTGGGAAGTTAGGATGGCAAGGGTTATACCACGTGTTTTGTGTTTCATACCTCCCACTTCATCTACGGTCCCTTGCATGTGCACATTTCATACGTATGCAGATTGGCTATCTCCCATTCTTCACTCGCTCGATATTGTAAAACTATAGAATTCTTCACCTCTCGCCCTGGCCTCAAGACAGTGGGATGAACAAATGTCTTACTCCTTGACTTTGATCACGCACCTTGCTTTGGCCAGTAGGATGCTGGGGGTGTGGGCAGAGCAAAGGCTTTATTTAGATGGGTCTGCTTGGTTGGCTTGTTTCTCTGGGCTCCGCTGGTGAGAAGGCATGTCCCACGTAGCCACTGCTCCTTCAGCCCAAGCCCCTAGAATGAACCCCTGGAGAGAAAACCTGAGCCCAATAGCAGCCTGGCATCCAGCCTGACCCAACCAAGCTTCGTCTGGATCAGCCAAGCCACAGCCAACCTGTAGACCCACTAGTGTAAAAATAAATGTTGTACACCTCTCGCATTTTGAGGTTGTCTGTTGCAAAGAAAAATACAACAACCCTGATTGATGCAATAGGTAGAACCAGGGGATCCCTGGGTGGCGCAGTGGTTTAGCGCCTTCCTTTGGCCCAGGGCGCGATCCTGGAGACCCGGGATCGAATCCCACGTCAGGCTCCCGGTGCATGGAGCCTGCTTCTCCCTCTGCCTGTGTCTCTGCCTCTCTCTCTCTCTATCATAAGTAAATAAAAATTAAACAAAACAAAAAAAAATAAAAAATAAATAAAAATAAATAAATAAAATCACACACAAAAAAAATAGGTAGAACCACTCCAGAGTTTTCACCAGAAGACAGTTTGGCACAGCAGGTAAGAACTCCAGAGGGGAAGCCAGGAAGACCAAGTCTCAATTCGAAACTTGGCTTTGCCACTTCCCGGCAAGTCACTCAGTGGCTCTGAGCTCAGGGCACTCCCTCATCCATCAAATGCACATACAAAATAATACACAAGTCTCGACTTCCCTGGGGCCTACATGGGCTTGTGTGATGATATGTGCTTGATAGATTTGGGAGAATTAAATGAGATGATGCATGTAGATGGTTTAGCATCAGGGCCTGGCCACTGGTAAGCACACGACAGACGGCAGCTCATTTTATTATGCTGAAGGCTCCAGGACAGGGGATATATGCTCATCTTTTTTTCGTCCTTTTCTCCCTTCCTCTCTCCTTCCCTGATCCTGACCACAAATACCTATTGAATGCCTACTACACATCGGCCCGAGCTTGGGAGAACAAGATTCTGAACCCACGTGGGTGGGAAAACTGGGGACCTCTGGGCTGGGGTGTCAGATCCCACAAAGAGTTAAGCCACAGGTAACCAGGAGCCAAATAAATTCTGCGCCGCCACACGCACCCCAATCATCATTAGTCACGGCTTGTTGGACGGGAGGCTCCTCCCTGGCGCTTATCTCCCTGGCTTCTGTCCTGGGCCAGGCGGCCATATTTCACGTTCTGAAAACAGATGACCCCAGGGTCAGGGAAATGAAAGCCCCATCAACAGGTCTACCAGGGGCTCAGCGGGGAAGGAGGGCGAGGGTCAGTGCAGCAGCTCCGTCCTTGCTGGGACAGGGCAGAGCATGTGCTCTAGAGGTTCAGGGCATGAGGCTTGCTCTTCAACACCTGGGGTCAGGCCCAAGGGACAGGATCAGGGTGACAGCTTCAGGCTTTGCCCTCCATAAAGCAGCTAGGCTGGGGGGTGGGGCCTGGAGGCCGTATTTGCATTGTGCCTCCCATGATGCTTCACCACAGCCCCATCCAGCTGGGGGTTTCCAGGATGGGCCCCCAGTTCCCCCTGTGGGGCTGGGCTCGCCACTGGGAGCCGCGCCAGAAGAGGGGGCAGATGCGATTCCTGTCCTCAGGGGGCTTGTGATGGGTCCAGGGAGGTCCAACTTACCCACCAGGCACCACGGTGAGGTTTCCAGTTCTTTACAGTCAGAAGGAAGAGCATCCAGGGCTACAGAAATATTCTAATTTTTCTCTTCCTATCAGAAAGAAATGCAATCTATAGAACCCAGGAAAATCGATTAATTTTTTCCTACACAGAAAGAAAAATAAGTGTTTCAGCATTTAAAGTTACATCAATGACAATATTTAATTTTGATGTTATTATGGTGGAAGGGAGGAGGGTCTAAAAATCATCACGTGGCCCTGAGTGAAGGAGATAAACCATAAATGTAGAAACAAATCGGTGGGTGAGGTATTTCCAGATCCACATGGGATATGAAGGTAAGTGAGAAGGGTGCCGTAAAATATAGCAAAAGTAAGGAAAATGACTTAAGAAAAAATTACTGTTGTGGGGGGTTGGGGAGATCAGAGGTGAATAATAATAATTATGATAAAAACAACAGCAGCTACATTTATTGAATACATATTGAGTTAAAATGTGTCAATGGCCCGACATTTAAGAAATGCTCTCTGTGAGCTGCTATGAACTTTATTTTTTAAAGATTTTATTTATTTATTCATGAGAGACAGAGAGAGAGGCAGAGACATAGGCAGAGGGAGAAGCAGGCTCCCTGTGGGGAGCCTGACATGGGACTCATCCCAGGACCCCAGGATCATACCCTGAGCCGAAAGCAGATGCTCAACCGTTGAGCCACCCAGGCGTCCCGGAACTTTTTTTTTTTAATTAGTATTATTTTTTTTGTTGTTGTTATTAGACATGCCAGGCATTGTGCTAAGTAGTTTACATGGTTTTTAAGCCTCGTTTATCTTCATGTGGGTTTCCCCCAAAGCAAATCTCGAAATCTGGATGTGGGTGTCGGTAGTTTATGTGGGAGGTGATCTGGGAAGCAGAACGTAGAAGGAAGGGGAGCCAAGAGGAACACAGGTATGGGATGGATGGAATGTTTGTGCCCACTCCCCCAATTCATAGCTTTAAATCCTAACCCCCGTTATGATGGTATAGGAAGTGGCCTTTGGGGGTAGGTAGGTTGAGATGAGGTCATGGGTGGGGAGCCCCAGTGATGGATTATATGTGAAGACACTGCAAGAAGCCAGCCATCTTCAAGCCAGGCAGAGAGGGCTCTCACCAGATACGGAATCTGCTGGCACCATGATCTTGGACTTCCAGCCTGCGCAAGTATGAGGTAAATGCCTGCTGTTTAAGCTGCCCCATTCGTGTGTTCTGTGAGAGCAGCCCAAGTGGGCTGGGCAGCATGTTAGCGAGTGGGTCACTGCTCTGGACAGGCGGGGCTCGGTCTCCCTGCGGTCCCTCTGAGAAGCCACGCAGAATGCACCTCCAAATTGCCCCAGTGAAGGACGGGGAGGCCGAGTGTGCTGCAGCAGGGCAGGAGAAAGCCCTTGGGCCGAAAACGGGGACACCGTCAGCAAGCCCAGGAACCCAGGAACCTGCATTTGGGGGCGAATGCCGAGATGCCAGAGGAGTTAGCAGAGTAAGGAATCTGCGTCTGCCTTATACTCATGAAATCCTGGTAATACCACTATGCGGTGGGTCCTGTAGGGGTCCCCTTTTGCAGTTGGGGAAACCAAGGCACAGATAGGTCAAGGGATATGCTCAGCATCACACAGCTGGAAGTAGAGCCGGAACCCCGGTCTCTCTGTTTTCTACAGCCCAGACTCTAAGACATAGTGTAGCACAATGATTAGAATCCCAGATTTTGGAGCCTGGCCCTCTGGATGCAAAGCCTGATACTGCCAGGCAGGAGTTGCGTGAGTAGAAGACTTTTTAAAGCCTCTCTGTACCTCAGTGTCCATATTGGCTATTGTGAGATTGAAATTGTAATTTTGCAAGGGCCTTTCAAAGTGTGGGGTACGATAATAAATCCTCAGTAAGTGCATGTTAGTATTGTCACCAGTGGTTCTCAGAGTGTGGTGCCCAGATCAGCGGCTTCAGCCTCGCTGGACAGCCCCCTCCCCAGACCTACTGAGTCAGAAATTCCCAGAATTTCTTCCCTGTGGGGCCAGCAATCTGTGCTCTAACAACCCACTACCCAGGGGATTCTGTTGCATACTCATTTTTGAGCCACTGTGTTCACACTCCGCTGGCTCTGCCTCCCCAGAATACAGCCCGACATCGTTTTGCAGGTGGCTGCAGTGACTTCTGCCCCCCGAAGCATGTTGTGAGAACATCAGAAAAGATTTCTGCCTCCAGCTTTCTCTTGGATTTGCCCAAGAGCTTCACTCCTTTGTGTTAAAAGTTGGCTCCCAGTTTAAATGCCGAGATTCCTGGAAGAGGTAAACTGGAAGGCCATCAGTGGTTCACATGTTACCAAGAATTAGGTAATGGGGTAAAGCTGAGAACAGGTTTCACTTGAGGGGAAACTGGAAGAGGTTCAGAGTTTAGGCACCGTGGGGAGAAGGTGAGGCACTCAGGGGAGTGGGAGATGGTCAAAAGCAGGTAGAATAATGATACAGATGAACCTTATCTACATCACAATTTTCCCTGTTTTGTTGAATGTAATGAAAAATAACGTATTACTTTAAGGTGTACAACATGATATGATGTATGTATATACAGAAATATATATATAAACTTACATATGATGTAATATATATTTACATCATAATTTTAAAATATTGGGTTAATGAGACCATCCACACTAGTCAGGATGAAACAAAGCAAAATATCCTAGAATTCTCTAGTAGAGGGAACTTAATACAGGGAATTGGTTACATGGGTGATAGAGGAGGTGATGGGACGAGGGGTGGTGATGTATGTTATTCAGAGATTAGAGGCATCGAGGAGCTGCTACTGCCCCTAGGTCTGGAGAAACTGAAGGAGGAGATGTTACTGGATGTCAGAACCATCTGGAATGAGCTGGAACCAGAGTGAGGGCTGCTCAGTAGGAGTAGGATCATGGAGGAGTAGGTTGGGTGCTAAGGACTAGACCCACAAAAGATGCAACAAGAAGCAGAGAGAGAGAGGTCGAAGTACCCGGGATTCTCTTCTTCTCCCTTCTTTCTCTTGCTCCCATTGGGCAAACCTACCCTGAGGGCAGAGGAGCTTGGAAAATATAGTTTTCTGAGCTAAAGAGCCAACTAAGAAAAATGTGAATTAATCTGAGATCCTTCCTTCCTTCTTTCCTTCCTTCCTTCCTCCCTTCCTTCCTTCCCCCTCTCCTCTTTCCACACTGCCATCCACAACAGTAAACAAGAGAATACTAATAAATAGATTGTGAACCAGGAGGTTCATACATTTTGGACTAGATCACAGAAGACATCCTGCTCTAAGCCATCAGACAAGCAGGATGGTGGAAAGGATGTCAACTGTCTGTGCTTCGGGCCCCAAAGATGAAGGGCTGGTTAAAAGGGCAACCCAGGTCTCAGGATGAGATGAGAGCTTCACGGTGAGGTCCTGCAGAGCCCCCCTCACTCAGGTCAGCCTGGCTTTTCTCAAAGGACAGCTTTCTCTGATTTCTAAGGCTAATGAAGCCAGTTGGGGATTGGCAAGATTTGTCCCACTTCAGACAGATTATTCCGTGTGGGAGAAAGAGGTGGTTCAGGGTTCACCGCTAACAATTTTCCCTGCAAGCATCTCTCCTGCCATGTGAGGGTTTAGAATATGAAGTAATCAGTAAACTAGAAAACACAATTTCTGATACTTGGTTGGCTGTTATTATAATAGTGCAGTCATAATAACTAGCACTGCATAGAGAGAAAAAATCTATTGTGTGTACAGCCCAGTAACCTACCGCACTCTCTGGCTCTGCAGTGTGTGTGTGTGTGTGTGTGTGTGTGTGTGTGCAAGCGTGCACACATTAACTGAGGGAGCCTGACCTTTTTTGTTCCTGACCAGCAGTTACAAACAGCTGCTCTAAATTATTTTGATCGTCCTGAAACTTGCTGATTTGAGTCTGGCTTACTTGCAAGAAACAGTGCTTCTCAGTGACAGCTCAGTTTTTGTGAGTTTAGACCATCCTTTATTCATTCTCTCAAACAAGTATTTATTGAGCGCCTGCTATGCGTGGGGCACCATCTTCCGGGCTGGAGATACAGCTATGGATCACAAAGCCCTGCACACCTGCGCGTGTGCCACAGACAGTCAAGCGCAGTATTTCTCTTCTGAGTCTGCAGGGACAAAGCACACTTGTAGGTGCTGCAAAGGCGTTCATTGTAGAAGGCCCAGCAGGAAGAGCAATTATGTCCCTGCGAGTCTGCAACCTGGAATCACGAACATAATTACTTTTGCAGTAGGAATTTTGAAAATGCAGGTTCCTTGAAATTGCAAATGGCTACTTGCAGCTGAGTGGACTGAATTTCCTCTTCATAGTTCAGTGGACTACGCTTCTCCTTTTCGATTTTCCTTCTAGGTGGAAGGATCCGGCCCCCTGCAGCACATAACTAGTTGCTCTGCACTTTCTCCTTTGTTCTTTCCCTCCTGCATCTCTTCCTAAGTGGGCTGCCCTCATCTGCCAAAACCTGATTTGCCTGGATTCCCAGATTGCTCAAGTGCTTGGAAACCTCCATCTTCAGGCAGGTGGGGGGAATAATAGGTCTGGGTTGGGACTTAAGAGTCTGCATTTCTAACCAGCAACCAAGAGATGCCAGTGCTGCTGGTCTGAGGACCATATTTTGAGCAGCGAGACTTTTTTTTAAAAAAAGATTTTATTTATTCATTCGTGAGAGACACAGAGGTAGGCAGAGGGAGAAGCAGGCTCTCTGCAGGGATCCTGATGTGGGACTTAATCCCAGGACTCTGGGATCATGACCTGAGCCAAAGGCAGGTGCTCAACCACTGAGCCACCCAGGCATCCCGAGCAGTAAGACTTTAAGCAAAGCTTGGCAGAGGGACTGATAGGTAACAGGTGCTCAGTGATGATTATTACTATTGTCTGATACCCTGTTTCTCAGGGTAATTGCCCGTAGGTGACACAAATGAGGCACATCCTCAGCAAGGTGCAGGAAGTCAGAGGTTGGGAAATGAAGACTCGGAGCCTCTCCTCCTCCCGCCTCCCAGTAGATGATGACAATATAACTAATATTTGGAGAACAAAATCCAGGCCTGGCACCTGTGCTTTGTTTTAGCTCAGTTACCCCTCCTGTTGTCCCTGAGTGTCATTCACCTCATGCTGCATAGGAAGAAACAAAAGCCAGTGGAGGGGAAGGGGTTGGATGCAGTCTCCCATCTGGAAATGAGCAGGGTTAGGGGTTAGGGTTTTAAAGTCAGGTGCTTTGATGGCAAAGTGCAGACACGTGGGCACTTCTCCAGACTGCCAGAAAAGGGCTGTGGCCAAGAGCAGGGACCTGAAACTACTGGGCAGGAGCATCCTGCCAGCACAGTCGGTCTCCTGTGGTGTCTAGGACGAGCCAGATATGTGATTGGGGCTTGGTAGGTATCTGAGGGCTGAATGAGTGGGCAGGTGGAGCCATGCAGGAGATCTGCTCCAGGAATTCCTGGTTGTGCACAGTGGTTGGCCCTCCTCCCACCGATACTCTGGCCTTCTCTGCACCTACCTGCAGAAGAAATTCTGGTTGTGAATCCTGCCGTCCCTGGCGCATCAGGGTGCACCCAACCACTGAGCCTGGGTATTACTTCACTACAGCCAAGAGGAGGCCTGACTCCAGAAGAGAACCTCAGAGCGTCAGCAGGAACATTTTATGCGGCGTTGGGGCTATCAGAGCCACCTCTGGGTCTCAGCACCCAATTTATATGTGAACTTGATTCACACGCTGAGTGGACATTTGTCATTCTCTTTGCCTGCTCAGTCTCTGACCCTCCTTCCGGTGTCCAGGGAGCTCCTCACTCAACGCCTTGCAAGGGAGGCAGAGACCACCTTCCTCCATGGAAATGGAGTGCCAGGGTTTGCTTTCCTGGCTTCTCTTGCAAGCAGGATGCCGACAGGGGCCCTGGTACTTCCCATCAGGTGGTGCATGCAGGCTAAACTTCAAATGGAGAGAGGGAGGGGTGTTGGAGGGACAGTGGAGCCCTCATGTCCCCTCCCCTTCTAGCACTTTCTTCCCTGTAGCAGTCGTTGCAAGATGGAGCATCTAAGGGGAAAATGGTAGCCAATTACCATGGCCCAGTGCTGAACCATGCCGGCAGCACCATCTCCAGCCGGCCAGTTGTATGGCTTCTCCTTGCTTGCTTAGTCACCAACCTGAATCTCTGGCCATCCCAATACTTCTAGTGCTCACTAAATAAACTCTTTTTCTGCTTAAATCATCCAGGGTTGACTTCTGTTTTTGCAACCAAGAGCTCTGCTGGATAAAACGGAGATTCACACAGATTCCTTATCTGAATCCTTATCTTTCTGATTCACACAGATACAGGTTGCAAGTAATAAAAGCTTTAAATAACTTGCCTGTGTCGCTAGACATGTAGATATGACACCCAGTGCCCTCTCCAGGGAAAATGTTCTGGCCAGCCATGTGGAATTTGGGTCGCAGATGACCTTCAGCTGCCAGCTGCTTCGGGGTCTGCGTGAGCCTTGGAGGGCTGTCTTACCCAGGATCCCAGGACAGCCTGAATCCAGTGACTGAGCAAGGAGGAAATATAAAGGTCCAACTGTTTGGCTCCAACAGGGAATACCTTGACAGGCAATACTCCCCCCAGACATTCCCTGGGCTGGCCAAAGTTTTGTCAGGCCAGGAGCACAGTTTAACTTGTCCTATCCTGAATTCTTTCTCTTTCACAGGTGGTTGATCTCTAATTAGCCCCTGGTACCCCAAATTCTGTCTCAGCATCCAGTTCTGGAGAACCCAATCAGTGATACCTCACAATCTCAGGATAATCTCCGGTGAATCAGGACAGGGTAAGTTTTGCTGCAGTTAACAACCCTCAAATCCCAGTGGCTTCATACCACAAATGTTTATTTTTTTTCATTGCAATACGTATGTATGGTAAGTCCACTGGGGACTCTTTTTCCCTTTGTCCTTAGTCTGGTCCCAGAAGGACAGAGGAGCCACTATGTAGAACAGTGCTTGGGCAGCCCGGGTGGCTCAGAGGTTTAGCGCCGCCTTCAGCCCAGGGCCTGATCCTGGAGACCCGGGATTGAGTCCCATGGTGGGCTCCCTGCATGGAGCCTGCTTCTCCCTCTGCCTGTGTCTCTGTCTCTCTGTCTCTCTCTGTCTCTCATGAATGAATAAATAAAATCTTAAAAAAAAAAAAAAGAACAGTGCCTTAGCAGAGGTAAAGAGGGTGCTGGGTGGTTCTCACTGGCAATTAAATGCTCTGCACTGGAAATCATAACTCACTGGCCAGACTTAGTGATGGGGCCCCACTCAACCAGAAGGCGGTCAAGTGTAATCCTACCATACCTGGAAGGCGAAAATGTGGATGTATTTGACAAATTACACTAATGATTATGACTTTCTTCATCTAAACAGCCAAGGCAGATGTTTTATGCCTATATCCAAAGAAAATATGCCAATCTGGCGTAATTTGGATGTCTTCTATTTGTTAAAACTTGATTTAAAGGACATCTAATGTACATTTTTAAACTTCTAATTTTAAAAATAGTTACAACTGGTTTTTAGAAAGATTTTATTTATTTAATTCATGAGATACATGGAGAGAGAGAGAGAGAGACTGAGACATAGACAGAGGGAGAAGCAGGCTTCCTGTGGAGAGCCTGATCTGGGACGCGATCCCAGGACCCTGGGATCAGATCTGAGCCAAAGGCAGACACTCAACCATTGAGCCACGTAGATGCCCCTACAAATGATTTTAAAATGAAATTTAGATCAATATTTGTGACCTCTAAAGCTCCTCCTTTGCTTCCCTACTTCCTGCCAAACACATTATTAAAAGCACAGGTTTTACAGCCATTGTTCTCTGGGTTTGCATCTTGGTCCTACCACCAATCAGATGAGTGATGTCAGGCAAATTAAGTTGCCTCTCTATGCTGAGTTCTCTCATCTGTTAAGTTGATAATAATATTTATCTTGCAGGATAGTTTTGAAGATTAAAGTACATAATGCATTTAAAGTGCTAAGTATGAAGAATGTGGGATTGTTTGTTACTGAGGCCAAGCGAATATGATCCTAACATACTGATGATCAGATCCTTCTTGTGCACTGAGTCATGTCCTCTCTCACTTCTAAAACTTGTCAAGGCTACAGCAAACTCCAAGCCTGTGCTGCATGTTATTCCCCTTCTGCCCTGGGGCTTGTCTAATGCATGGAATGGGGTGGCTAAAGGAACTGCAGGCTATTCCCACATGCATAATCCAGAAGGGTAGCAAAGTTAAGCCCCATGGGGCAACCTCAACAAAAGGGCACTAGTAACTGATGGGCAAATGCTTCTCCCTTGTGTCCTTTGGAGGGACAATTCTGATAAGCATTTCATATAAGTCCTTGGAATGTCCCTGTGGATTGAGCACTGGTTACCCTTAACAACAGCCTCCTCCGTAAGGCACCCTTGTATTAGCTCTCTCTCAACTCTAGATGCACCTGCCCTCATCCCTGCTCCTGCTCCTAGGGATCATGTCCTAAATAAACTATCTATTTATAAGCACTTGTCCCAGGCTCTGATTTGGGGTGTGTGCAAAGATACCTACTGAGGCCCCCTTCTAATGCTACTGTTTGCCCCTTCCCAAATTAGTGTTGTTCAGGTACTTCTAGAGAAGAACTCTGTGTATAAACTCTTTCTTTGAGGAATGTTCATTGGAATTCATACTCCTGGAGGCAAGGGATCTTGTCCATTATGTTCTCTGACATAACCACAATTTCCAGAAAGGGGTTGGCACACCAGAGGTGCTCATTCTATAATCATGGAACCAATAAACTCATTTTATCTCTCCTCACCTCTGTTTCTTTGGCAAGAAATAGCGATGAGAATATTGACTCCCTGAGGTTGGCATGTAAATTAAGTCAAAGCCATGAAGGGTGTGATCTGGGGTAAGCTACTGACTACTGTAATTTCTGTCTATAAAGTAGGGACAATGGTACCTGGCTCTTAGGGGAATCTTGCTCTGAGAATCCAGTAATGCAATCCATGCCAACAACATGTATGGATGTTCAGCAAGGGTTGGCTCTTCCTGCTTTCTCTCCCTCTCTACCACCACTGCCACCATCACCACACCAGCACCAGCACCATCACCTTCACCATCAGCATTCTCACCATCCTCATGATCACCATCACCATCATCATCACCACCCCTACTGTAGCCTAGAGCAATTCTGGATATTTAGCAGGCACCTGATAAACCACCACTTGAATCTGAATCTTACCAACAAAGAAATCGCCTCTTCCATTTTTTCCCTCAAGGAAAACTGGGACCAATTGTCCAGGTGCATCCTGCAAACTTTCCCTTAAGAACTGTCAAAGTGTGCCCCAGTGACCCCAATATCTGGCTTGGTTCTTTGGGGCCAGGATTGGGGATTATGCTGTCGGTCTCTGCCAGCCCTGACAGGTTGATTTGGATGTGGCGGGGGGTGGGGGAGCTGGATAGAGCAAATCCCAGGGGTCAAGAGACCCTCTCCCTGCACCCCACCCCCACCCCAACATCTCTGTAAGCAGGGATGGGGTCTGGAAGGGACTCGATCCTCCACTAAGTGGTGAATCCCAAGTGCTGCTCTGCGAAGAACATGAGAGAGCTGTGCTCAGTCAAGTAAATGCAGGCCTTGGGGGCCAGACATTTTACAGCAGGATAATTTGAGAGGTGGGACATCACCAGGCTGGCTCCAAACATTCCCTCCGGGAGGGTTCCACTAAAAAGCCGTCTTGCTCTGGGCTTGTTCAGCAATCCCTTATTTATGGTAACATGCATTACAGGAAATTTTTATATAAGGCATTAAAGAGCAAGCAATTTAGGACATTTGATCGTCTTACCTCTCCACCTTCCTAACCCACCCCCATCCCCACGCAGCCCCCTCCACCGTCCCCCATTCTCCTGTCTTTAAATTTCAGCTGGATGGGAAGGCTGATAATAGCTAAATTACATTGCAAACAGGTGCGGGCCTCTTCTGCTCTGGACAGCTGCCACGGTTATGCGATTCCTCAGCTGGGGGCGTGCGGTTTGCCTGGCTTGTGAGATTGGGGGCGGAGGTGAGGGGACTTGTCTCCTCCGTGTCTCTCCGCCCGCAGCCCCCCTCTCCCAAGCCACGCGGGGCCCTCGGGAGGTGGATACAGATATCTCACAAGGCAAGCAAGAGTTCCCTCTGCTTTCTTTGTTCTGCGTTCCAATGTGGTATCTATTTCACCCATCCTGTTACACGAGCCTGGGTTACCTGGGCCCGCTGGGTACGCTACGATTGGCAGCAGCAATAACAGTATTAACGAGCATCCACCACCACAAACGTCCTCCCAGCTACGGCTCGCTCAGTGTTTGCTAAGCTTGCCCTATGTTCACATGCACCATCTCCATAGTAATGATCATTAAGGCCGGCCCGAGCATGGCAGTTCGAATTCTGACTCTACCACTTAGCAGCTGGGGGAGCTTGGGCCTCAGTATCGTCCTCTGTAAGATGAGGATGATCAGATGACCTGCTTCCTCGGGTTGAGGGCATTCAGAATGGTACCTAATTGCTTTTATTATGATTCTTGCATTCTTACAAAAACACTAAGGGAGGATTAGGACAGTGATCCCCACTTTCCAGGCGAGGAAACAGAGGCACAGAGAGGTTGTCACTTGCCCAGAATCACAGGAGAGTGAGTGGGCTTTAATCCATTGGTTCGCCTTGTATAAATCGAGGCTATTCATTCACACATTCAACAAGTCATTTGGGTTTTTTTTCCTGAGCATCAGTTGTGTGCTGGGCACTGTGCTCAGGCTGGCATGGGGTGGGGCAAGGGGAGCAGGTGTCAGGCAGGGATGGGAAGAAAGTGAGAGCGAGTGTCCCACAGGAGGAGGAACTAGGAACCAGAGGAGATTAAGTAGGCAGTGCCCGCATCTACAGTGCCCGTCTCCCCAGAGCTTGCTGTCCTCATGGCTCCTGGAAATCAGCTCCTGACGCCCCCCATCGCCCACAGCCATGGCTGTCTCCTTCTTGGACCTAGAACATACGCAAGGCTGTGCACCCACAACTTCCTCTGTCTGCTGGAATTCCTTTCCTTCAGAGAGTCTCACTCTCCCTCTCAAGCTGGTGTTTCCCTCCTCTCTTCTCAGTGGCACCAGTCACCCTCTGATATGCTTCTGTTCTTTGTTTTTGGTCTCTTACCTCTAGAAGAGAAGTTCTATAAGAATGGAGACTGTCTTTTTTTTTTAAGATTTTATTTATTTATTCATGAGTGACACACACACACACACACACACAGAGAGAGAGAGAGAGAGAGAGAGGCAGAGACACAGGCAGAGAGAGAAGCAGGCTCCATGCAGGGAACCCGATGTGGTACTCGATCCTGGGACTCCAGGATTACGCCCCGGGGCCGAAGGCAGGTGCTAAACCGCTGAGCCACCCAGAGATCCCCTGGAGACTGTCTTTTTTGTTCCTTGTCCTATTGCGATGACCAGAGGAGTGTCTGGCATATAGAAGGTAATCAGTAGATATTTATGGAATGAAGGAACACAGGGAAATCATTTTTTGAAGTTTAGGTTTTTCATAGACAAATCAAAGTTTGGGCTATAAAGGAAAATGAACTGCTAGGAGAACAAAGCCCTGCATGTGTCAGAAGGATGGACTCTAGGATTATCTATCAGGTAGGAATGCTTATGTCTCAAGGAGAGGTTTAAACCAAAAGGATATTTATCGCTAACTAAAATAAGACCAGAGGTAAGCAGTCTAACGCTGGCACAGCAGCTTAACAATAGCATTAAGATGCTATGGTCAGCCGTTCTTATCCTGCTGGCTTCCATTCATCATGCTTTTCCTCTCACAGTCTCAATGTGGCTGCCACCGCCCCAGCCATCACACTAGTATTCCAAACATGGAAGTTGGGGTGGGAACAAAATGATCCTGGAAAATCTCTGTCTTCTTATCCTTCCCAAAGGGGATCACATAGTAATTCCCAGCTGCAAGGGAGACCATGAAAGATAGTGTCTGGCATAATAGGCTCACAATGGTTTGCCTAGGAGATTGTTTATCCTTTGGGACTGGGGTTATTGTTTTCCCAAACAAACTTGCTATCCTATTAACAAGGGTGATGGGACAACGGGTGTTGAGTGAACAAAGCTTGCTACAGATGCATTTCCAACAGTGAGTGAAAAAGCTCCAATTTTATCTCCTGTACGTCAGACTCCTAGGATGTTGTTTAAAAAATAATTTGACCCAGGGGCACCTGGGTGGCACAGTTGTTAAGCGCCCGACTCTTGATTTTGGCTCAGGACGTGATCTTGGAGTCGTGAGATCGAGCTCTATGTCGGGCTCTGTGCTCAGCACAGTCTGCTTAGGACTCTCTCTGCCCCTCCCTGACCCCTGTCACTCTTTAAAAAAAAAAAAAATTGACCCGGTTGGTTGATCTGCCCTATACCAGCCTTGTCCCTTAAGTGGCCAAAAGCACAGGGTTGGAATTCAGACAAAAAGTCTTTTGAATTCCACTGGGGCAAGTGGCTTTACTCAAGCACATCCAGAATCAGAGGAGAGTGTGTTCTGAGAACATAGGGGCAAATTGTCCTGAAAGTGTTGTGTTTCATGATAAAAATTATTTTGATATAGTCAATATGGAAAAACAGAGTTCTGCAAATTTACTCACATGTGTCAGAATATCTCTCCATCCCAAATCCTTCAGTAAAACTGAACCTCTAGGTAAATTTATTCTATTTCACACATGGTTTTAATTCAACGTCTGCTATTGTACCCAAGGACCCTAGGGGTAAGAAAATTCACATCAAAAATTAGAAACTGGCTAAGATTTTGCCAACTCCTCTGCAGAACAGGGATAATAAAACATATGTCGCTGGGTTTGGTGGGGACAGATTAAAAGGGAAAATATGTGCAAAGTGCCAGGTAGACTCTGAAGAGCAAAAAATATATGTTCTTATATCAAGTGCCTGATTGGGTTAGTACATCCTGCAAGACAAAGCACTGATTGCCACTCCTTTGATGCATCTTAAATTTTTTAAATTGAAGTACAGTCAACACACAATATTATATTAGTTTCAGGTGTCCCACATAGTGGTTCAGCAATTCTATGCATTACGAGGTGCTCACCACAATGAGAGTAGTTACTACCTGTCATCATACAAAGTTACTAAAATATTACTGACCATATTCCCTATGCTGTACTTTTCATCCCTGTGACTTATTTATTTTATAACTGGACATTTGTATCTCTTCATCTCTTCTACCGCATTTCACCCATCCTCCCACCCCTCTCTCTTCTGGCAACCACTACAGTGGTTTGTTCTCTGTATTTATGACTCTATTTCTGGGTTTTTCTTTGGAGAGGGTGGATTTGTTCATTTGCTTTTTAGATTTCACATGTAGGTGAACTCATACAGTATTTGTCTTTCTTGGATTTATTTCACTTAGGAAAATACTCTCTAGGTCCATCCATGTTGTTGCAAAAGGCATGATTCTGGTTTTTTTTTACGACTGAGTAATATTTCGTTATGCCTATATACCACATCTTCTTTATCTACTTGTCTATCTATGGACACTTAGGTTGTTTCCATATTTCAGCTCTTATAAATAATTATGCCTCTTTATTCATTTTTTTTTATAAAATCTGTTTTTATTCATGAGAGACACACAGAGAAAGAGAGGCAGAGACACAGGCAGAGGGAGAAGCAGACTCCATGCAGGGAGCCCAACGTGGAACTCGATTCCAGGACTCAAGGATCAGGCCCTGGGCTGAAGGTGGCGTTAAACCGCTGAGCCACCTCGGCTGCCCCATGCCTCTTTTTGATAAGGCTTAATGCCATTGTTAGCAGAGAGGGGCATTTAATTAAAACCCAATCGAAATTATTTACCAAACATGTCAGCTGCCTACTATGTGTGGAATCTAGAAATTTTAAGGAAGCAAAGTCCCTGATCTTAATGAATCCATGGATGAGGTCAGTGGGTCTCAAAGTATAGTCTTTGAACAAGCAGCATCAAGGTCACCTGAGATCTCGTTAGAAATGCAAATTCTTACCCCTATCCTAAACTACTGAGTCTGGAATATGAGAGAGAAGGACCTAGCACTCTGTATTTTAACAAAGCTCCAGGGGAGTCAGGTGCATGCTCAAGTTTGAGAACACTGGTCTCACGGGAGACAGGCAAGTCCAATGACAATTACAATTTATTGTGATGGGTGCTGTGGTCCAGGTAATTCAAAGGGGCTATGAGCAGTTAAGTCAACTCAGGGGTTTCACAGTGGTGTTGGGACATAATCTGAATCATAAAGGATAAATAATGAAAAGGTTCCTCTTTCCTGGAACCAGGAGGATGAATCTAATGATCTCCCAAGTGACCATGAACTTTAAGAGAAGCAGAGCTTTGGTGACTGGTGGGGAGAATGGGCATGAACATCTGGTCTACCCCAGGTTGGGTCATTAGGAGAGTGTTTCACGGGGTTGCCTCTGATAGAGAGCCTCTAACAAGTCCAGCTCGGAGGAGCCAGGCCTCAATGCTACAATGACCATCTGGAGTCCTGGACTTCGTAGGGAGGCCTCTTGAGTGTCTGAGTTTTATTGAAGTATGACAGAATGTAGCTTCTCAGAGCATAGACAGTTCAGAATAGGGTCTCAAAAGTGAAAACACAAGAAGTGTAAATGAAGACTTTTCTTTGCCTGTGAGTGTGGAGAGACCAAAAAGAGGATTCAAGTCAGAGCAAGTTAAAAAAAAAAAAAAAAAAAAGGCAGTTGATTTCCACTTCCCAGTGGAAAAATGGGCTGGAAAAAGTAGATTCTCAGAGATAGTCTCACACATCCCTGGAGCAGCTCAGCATTCTCTAGTCTCCAATGAACTATAATCTGGGAAGGGATATAGAGTGTCACATGCCTGCCAAATCTAAGATAATGTATACTGATACTTTGTTCACTTAAGTCAGAAAGAAATCAGGCCTCTACCGATGAGTCTATCATGCACCATTGATTGTAAAATACATCCTAGTTCCAGAAACAAAAAGATGTGGGAGGGGCACCTGGTGGCTCATTTGGTTGGGTGGTCGAATTTTGTTTTTAAATATGTGATTTTTTAAAAAGATTTTACTTATTTATTCATGAGAGACACACAGAGAGAGGCAGAAACACAGGCAGAAGGAGAAGCAGGCTCCCTGTGGGAGCCCAATGTGGGACTTGATCCCAGGACCCCAGGATCATGACCTGAGCCAAAGGCAGATGCTCAACCACTGAGCCACCCAGGTGCCCAGGTATCCAGCTCTTAATTTTAGCTCAGGTCTTGATCTCAGAGTCGTGAGATTGAGCCCCACATTAGGCTCCATGCTGGGCATGGTACCTACTTAAAAAGAGAAAAAGATGTGAGAAGTGAACATCTAAAGATAGACCATTACAGCAATTGCACTCCTAAGAAAGAGATCAGGAACGTATACCCTTTTGGGTCTGAGGACTTTGATTCTGTCTTTGAATCACAGACTTTAGAGCTGAAAAGGAATTTGAAATGTGGGTTCCCAGCCTCAGGACTATTGACAATTGGGGCTGCATAATTTTTAGTTGTGGAGGGCTGCCCTTGCATTGTAGGGTGTTTGGCAGCATCCCTGGTCCATACCCAGTAGATGCCAGTAGCAGAGCCTGCTCCTCCACTTGTAATAGCCAAAAATGTCTCCTCAAAGCGATAAATACCCTTTATGGGTGGGCCACATTTGCCCTCTGGTGAGAGCTGCTTGAATAACGGCCTTGTAGGTCAGCTCTCTTCAAACCCCCCCGCTCCAACATTGGTGATTCTATAGCTGGAGAAATGGAGACCCAGCTAGTGGTACCCTGTTGCCCTTAGTGACTTCCATGAGCTAGGAGACTAAGGAGTCATTGTCATGGGAAGCTTTTTCTTTACATATGTGCTTTCACGTATTCATTCTATCATTTGTCTGAAAAATATTTTTACAGAGTGCTTCCTGTGCATTTGTACCATGCTAGCTACTGGAGAAAGGATCATGTCTTCATTTGTATTTTTCCCCGAAACCCAAAAGTTTGAAGGCAAGTCAAGTACACGTACAAGGGTTTGCACATAAAGTGGTTTGTACGGGGAGACACAGAAGCATGCATAGGAAAATGGGGATGGGAGCCCAGGAAGGGAAGAAATATAATCAAGAGTATATTATTAGGCCAGTTACTACTGTGGGAAAATGGAAGTTAGTCCCACTGGGGAAATTCTGGGAACCAGTGTAGGACACACATCTCAGAGTTATGCTACCTAAAGGTGAAGGAGCTGGCATGTACAGGTCATCTCCCACCATTCACTGGTGGAGGCTGCTCCTGGTCAGTTACCCAACACTCTGGCCTTCCCTATGGGCAGACATAGACTTTAATACTGGAGTAAATCCTGCGATACATAAATCCAAAACCCTATGATAAAATTTTGGGTGCCTGGCAGTAGGAGGTGGGCCTGCCTGACTGGAGTGGTAGGGGATATGGTGAAGTGCCAACATTGAGTCAGCTTTGATCCCTGTTCTCATGAAGCTGATTGTTCAGAGGGGATAGCAGACATCAATCACTTTCACTTAAATATAAAGCCACACAAATTGTAAGTGTTGTGAAGAACAGGGGTGTGGTGCTATGTGTGTAAGATGTGGATTAGTCTGTGACACCACAGGAGGTGCCCTGAGCTAGAATTAAAAAACAAGGAGAAGGGGTACCTGGGCGGCTCAGTTGATTGTCTGCCTTTGGCTCAGATCATGACCTTGAGGTCCTGGGATTGAGTCCCAAATTGGGCTTTCTGCTTAGTGGCAAGTCCACTTCTCCCTCTCTTTCTGTGATCTCTCTCACTCTCGGTCTCTCTCAAATAAATAAATAAAATCTTAAAAAAAAAAATGAGAGGAATCAGAGGGATAGCACATGCAAAGTCCCTGTGGCCACACGACATAACAGAGGAACTGAGCAGAAGCCATCTGGGGAGGGAGGAGGACACGGCTGGAAAGCAAGGATGAGATTGGCTCCAGTTGTGGTTGTGGCCAGAGAGGTCTGCAGTGGCCAAACCTCGCAGGCTATGCTAAGAAGTCAAGAGCCATAGGGAGCCATCAAAGATTTTAGGGAAGGAGGGGTCACATTCAGATCTGCACTTTGAAGACTTCACTATTATAAACTAGAATGGGAAGGGTGGCAGGGATAAGAGAAGCAGGCAGACCAGCTCTGGTGCCCCATTTCCCAGATGGAGGATGATAAAGGCAGCCAGCAAGTTTTAAGAACATCTATTCTAGGCACTGTTCTAAGAGCTTTACCCAGGCTAGTTCATGCATGCTATCCTCACAAACAAAGAGTTGGTGCCTTATTATTACCCATTTCAAGAAGGTAAAAATAGAGTTTCAAAGTCACATAGGAAGTGGCAGGAGCAAGATGAACCTGGCCCCAGATCCCACACTCTGGAGCCCTATGTTACACTGTCTCTCTGGCTTAAGAGGGTGGGAAAAGGGATGGAAGGGAGAGGAAATGTCTTGAGAATGGCTTTCCTACAATGCTTATTCACCCATTCATTCATCTAAGTCCTGCTTGTTTGATGTTTACACTGTGCCAGGCATTGGTCAGAAGGCTTGTCCACACTGAAACACGACCTACTCAATGTGCCCCTAAATCCTTTGAGGTAAGTCTTGCTCTTATCCCACTTTACAGATGAGAAAACTGAGGCTCAGAGACACAATCAACCAACCCTGGACACTTAACTAGGGGGAGCGCAGATTTGAGATTTGGATCCGGTTGGTATGATTCCAAAGTTCACATTTGTTTTTTAACCCAACATTGTTGACCCCCGGGGCTCAAGCTGCCCTAGGAAGTATTAGACTGTAGACGCAGGCAGGGGTCTGGGAGGTCTGGGAGGTGTTGAACACCGACGTGGTGCCTGTGACAGGCATGGTGTAGAGTTTTAATTAAGGCCATCAGGGTGAAATCTGAGAAATTGGCTGTGGGTGGCCAGGGGTCTCCCCTCAGGGTGGGTCCTTCATTTCTCAGCAGCCTTTCTGATGCACTATTCTCCATGTCCCAGGGACAAGCCCCTGGCTGAGTGATAGAATGTTCCAGAATCAGGACTCCAGAGACAAGATCTGGGTATTAAGGGTGGGTATGGATGGATGGCCTGAAACCAAGAGGGGAGGCAGAGGGGAAGTTGGGCAATAGCCCATCTCCTGCGTTCTTCACAGAATATATTCACTTGGGGCTGTGTATAAGTCGTCCAGGAGCAGGGGTTAATGGTTCCCAGGGCAAGGGCACAACCCAGTTCTTAGAAACTGTCTTCACGTGTCTGGAGACCATCTGGGGTCTCTTCAAGTAGCCCTGGGCTTAGGAACAGAGGCCAAGTCAAAGCCCAATTCTGCCTCTAATTCATTTTGGGTGACTTTGCCTGCTTCTTTCCCCTTCGGTCCTTTCAGAATTTTCCATGCCCTTGTGAATGGTGCCTCACCCCATTTGGAGCACCCAATTCCTACCGAGCTTCAAGCACATTCCTATCACAGCCACGTTCCTGGGGCTCCCCATCTCCTGATGCTCTCGGACACCTGTCCTCAATGGCCCCTATGCCTAAAAGTGGACCATAGGGCCCACCTTTGTATTTCCTGGGGGACATGAGTCAGTTTGAGCCATTGCTTGGCTTCCTTTTTGCGGGGAGGCATCTGTTTTCAGACCACAACCTGATGGCTTGGACAGGCAAGGAGGGGTTGGGGGAGGGGAAGAGAGACAGAGCAAGGGGCAAGTCAAACAGCCGGGATGCAGGAGAACACAACACTCATCACAAGAAATGATGACGATGCTTTTGCAAAATATGCGGCAGAATCAGAAACTCAGGGACATCGAAGGTATTTTTATTTTCATTTTTTAAAAGGATATTTATTTATTTATGTATTATTTATTTATGAGAGACACAGAGAAAGAGGCAGAACACAGACAGAGGGAGAAGCAGGCTCACGGCAGGAAACTTGATGTGGAACTCGATCCCAGGCCCTGGGACCATGACCTGAGCCAAAGGCAGGTGCTCAACCAATGAACCACCCAGGTGCCCCTCAAAGGGTTTTTTAAATAACATCTGTTAAACTTTGATTCATCAAGATAGGAATGGTTTGATAAAGTAAAATAAATCCAGACCATGGAATACTATGCTGTGGTTAAATAGAATGCACTGGATCTACACATTCTCCTAAGTCTTGGCCTCTAAGGCACACATTGACTGAGGTAAAAAAAAAAAATCAAGTGGGAGAGTGAGAAGATCAGTGTACTCACTTCCTAGGGCTGCCTTAGCAGAGCACCACAGACAGAGTGGCTTGCACAACAGAAACTTATTGTCTTGTGTTCTGGAGGCTGGAAGCGCGACATCAAGGTGTTGGCAGAGTGTGTTCCTTCTGTGTGCCACGACGAGGAACCTGCTACTTGCCAGTCCTCAAGCATCTGATGTTGCTTGCAATCTTTGGTCTTGGTTGGCTTGTAAAAATATCAATCCCAGTCTCTGCCTTCATCTTCCCGTGGCCTGCCTCCAAATGTCCCCCTCTTTTTTTTTTTTAATTTTTATTTTATTTTTTTTTAATATTTTTTTTATTTATTTATGATAGTCACAGAGAGAGAGAGAGGCAGAGACACAGGCAGAGGGAGAAGCAGGCTCCATGCACCGGGAGCCCGACGTGGGATTCAATCCCAGGTCTCCAGGATCGCGCCCTGGGCCAAAGGCAGGCGCCAAACCGCTGCGCCACCCAGGGATCCCAAATGTCCCCCTCTTTATAAAGAAACCGGTCGGATTGGTCCAGGGCCATCCTACTGACCTTGATCATTTTTTTTCTTTTTAAGGATTGTATTTATTTGAGAGAGAGAGAGAGAGAATGAGTGGGGAGAGGGGAGAAGGAGAAGCAGACTCCCCACTGAGTGGGGACCTGGATATGGGGCTCAATCCCAGGACTCCAGGATCATGATCTGAGCCTAAGGCAGATGCTCAACCGGCTGAGCCACCCAGGCACCGCCCTTGATCGCCTTTCTTTTTTACCTTGATTACCTCTATTAAGACCCCGAAAAGACCCTGTCTCCCCATAAGGCTAAGTTCATAGGTACCCGAGGTTAGGACTTCAACAGAGGAATCACAGGGCTGCCGAGATACAATTCAACCCTTAACAATCAAGGAGGTGCAATTTCTGAATACAAACAATATTGTTCACTGTTTTCTTTAGATATATATGCATGCACGGAGATAAAAACCTAATGATCTGGAAAGACACATTGTAATTGTGGCCAGTGATCACTTGTGGGTGGCCAGGGGTCCGTGACAAGATGGAGGGAACAGGACTTTAATGTCACTGGGGACTTTAATCTGAAATGTCGGCCCATTTCACGAGGGTGACTTATTCTGCATGATGCAGCAGATGCTGTTGGTGCCTGATGTGGATACCTTCTCTGCGCTGGCTGGGAGTGTTGGCTGCTAACAGCTCACAACTACACCCTTACCTGGACAATTGTCCTCTTGCCAACTCTGCACCCCCACACTGATTAATACAAGGTCCAAAAGCCAGCGTCCTGGCCTCAAGGGGACAAGGAGACAGCTCTGTGATGCCACCCATACTCTCGAACTTGTGGTGGGGCCAGACTAAGACAACATCTCAGCCTGAATCACACTATCTCCTGGCCTCTGAACCTGCCCTACCCTGCTTCCCTCACCTCTTTACAGATTTTCTCTTGTGATTTCTCCCTCAAAAATGCACTCGGATGAAAATCACCATCTCAGGCTCCACCCCTAGGGATCCTACTATGCTCTGAAAGTTTGTGTCACCCCCTAGTTGAAATCCTAATGCCCGACATGATGGTATCAGAAGCTGAGGCCTTTGGGAGGTGGTTTTAAGTCAGGAGGGTGGAGCCCATGGGAATGGGATCAGTGCTCTGATAAAAGAGACCCCAGAGAGCTCCCTAGCCCCGTTCTACTGAATGAATAAGAAGTCTGATCCTAGAAGAGGGCCCTTACCTGACCATGCTGGCACCCCGTCTCAGACTTCCAGCCTCCAGAACTGTGAGGGACGAAATTCTATTGTTTACAAGCCACCAAGCTACCCAGGCCATGGCATTTTGTTACAGCAGCCCAAAGGGACTAAGACTGAGCCCCATAATGACAATCAGTGCTTAATTTTTTTTAAATGTTGATATGGCTAGTAAGAATGACATTCCTCATTCAATAAGGCTTAATTTGAATGTGTTATAGCTTTAGGTGGGTCAGACCACTGGCACCTGTAGGAATTGTGGTCAGGGGACAATTTATGCGCCACCAGACTGAGGAGTCTGGGCTCCCTGGCTCCAGAGTCATCTCAGGACAGTCCTTCATGTTCAGAAGGGTCAGCGATGGCTGGACAGAGAGGGTAGCTCATTGGACAGTTGAATTCCAAGTGCCCTCAGAGGGAAGGGGGCAAACTTGTTTTGACGTGCCCTGGGGCAGATCAAAGGGCTTATTAGTGACCAGTGTTAGGCTGTGCTCCCGGCCAAATCTTTTCCAATTAGGGAAAACGAAATCTCTGCTCATTTGGTGAACCAAAACAAAACAAGGGTCCCTAATGATTCTTTTGAAAGGCCACAGCAAGGCAATTAAATTGGTATAAACTTTCTGACGGTTGTGATTGGTCCTGTTACAGCAAGAGCCACAGAATGGTCATGTTGGACCAAGAAATTTGACAGCCATGAATTTATCCTAAGGAAATTATCAAGGATGTGTGCACAATTTGCACGTGAAAGATGCTCGTAGAAGCATTACTGACAATGGTGCAAAGGGAAAGGACTAGCGTCTAGTGTAAGGGGTTGGTTGGCTAAGTCCTGATACTTTTGTAAGATGAAGGAAAGCAGTCATTTAAAAAATATATTGTAGAATAATAATTAATGACCAACACATTTTAATGACATTGTTAAAATACGGAGATAGGTTTTAAAGTAGAATTGGACTATGATTTTTTTAAAAGGCTTATTTATTTTTTAATTTTTTTATTGGAGTTTAATTTGCCAACATATAGCATAACACCCAGTGCTCATCCCCCCAAGTGCGCCCTTTAGTGCCCGTCACGCAGTCACCCCAACCCCCTGCCCACCTCCCAAAAGACTTTAGAGAGAGAGGATGTGTGTCCATGTGCATGTAGCAGGGAGGGGCCAAGGGAGAGGGAGAGAATCTCAAGCAGTTTCTGCTGAGCTCAATCATCAGAGGTTGTGAGTTCGAGCCTCACAACCCTGAGATCACAACCCTCAGATCAGGACCTGAGCTGAAACGAAGAGTCGGACGCTTGCCTGACTATGCCACTCAGGTGCCTCTGGACTATAATCTTTTAAAGCATGGTCACAAAGGAAGATTCTGGAATTCTACACACCACAATGTTGGAAGTTGTCTGCGTTAAAGAGATGATTATTTTTTATTTTGGCTTTCTGATTTTCTGTTCTTTGTACTTCTAAAGAGTCTACCTGATTGCTTATGCTGTAGTGTAAAAACGACTGGAATGATCCTCAGAGCACTGCAAAAATCCTTGGCTAGACTGAAACTTTTTTTGAAAAACTTTCTTGCCATCTCCTGGATGGGGGGAATTTTATTAACCGCAAGTATAAGCGATTCTCCCCAGTTCAGTTCACAGAGCAAACCTGTAAGAGGGATATAGAATTAGAAAGTCCAGTCTGTGTTCTTAAATAGCAATTGCTACTGAGATCTGGTATAGCATTCAGAATTTTTTTTATCAATTAAAAATAAAACCACGTTGAGATTTCTGTGGTCATATGATTCCAATTTCACTGCAAACCATTTGGAAGATTCTTGCTCACATTTTCTTGCATATCTATTTTCTTTCAGTCCTTGCAAGGTTAGCTGTCTATTGAGAGTCAAGTTTTGTCTTCTCTCCCTCTCTTTCCCTGTTTCTTCTCTCTTTCATTTGTATTTAGGTTTTTGATTAATTGTATTGTTCTCATCCCAGAAGAGTAAAAAGTTGCCTCCTATTCATGCCCTTTGCCCAGTTCCTACCACCATCCCCCCAAAGTCGCCTTTGTTCGTTTCTTATATATTCTTCCAAAGTTTCTTTATGCATGTATGAATACATATGCATATAAACCCCATTTCCTCCATTTTATACAAAAGTAGCAAATTGTACACATGCATGTAGATTTTTCCACTTATCTTGGCTATCTTCCCATGTTGGTGCATAAAGAACTTTCTAGTTCTTTCTGGTAGTGGTAGAATATTCCACTTATGGATGAATGTACTAGTCACCCACTGATGGACATGTGGGTGCTTTCTAATCCCTGACATGGATCACATCATGTGTGTGCAAGTAAATCTACAGGATAAATTTCTGCTGGTACAGTTGCTGAGCCCAAGGGCATGTGCATTTGTAAGTTTGACCTGTTTTTCCAGATGGGATGTGCATCAGGGATGTACATTGGTTCAAGCACTATGGAAGGACCTGGAGTCTTTGGATTCTAGAAATCTGCACATAATATAGTGAGACCCTATAGAACAGTAAGTGATGAGAAGGGGGTACATTGGGGAAAAGGCAGGAGTGCGGTTGAATAAATGATGCACTATTTGAAATCCACACACTTGACACTGAGCATCTTTCTGGGGCCTGCCAAGAAGACACGATTAGTGTTGCTTTTCAAGAACATAGCTTGCACTGCTTTTCAAGCCAGGGTAAAACTCCCACAGCCCTGGGTCTGTACTTCCCTCTGCTATCGCAGGGCAGGAGTCTCAGGCTAGTCTCTGCTGGCAGCACACAGGCCATTGGCTTTTGCTCAAATCAGGAGGGAGCTCGTGTTCCCAGCACCGGTGCATGGTTGCTTCTCTGCTCCCCAAAGGGTGACAAATGAATTCCTTTCTGGAAGAGGCTGCTCTTCTCCTGGCATCTTTTCACTGAACCTTAAAAATCAACAATATATTAAATTAAATATAATGTTTGCATTTATCAAGGACACAAACTCATCTCTCCACCCCTTCTTCCCCACTCTTGCTCACATGAATTTATGACTTAAAAATACTCCGTTTTGGGGGACCCCAGCAGAAATTCTCTAAAAACATTTTTTTAAATGCCAACCTTCTACTTGGGGATAATTTTGGATTTGTAGAAAAGTTGCAAAATGGTACAGAGAGTCTCCAGAGGACCCCCCCACCCCCAGTTTTACTTTTCCGGAATGTTACTGTTCTACTTTCTCATTAAAGGATACACCTCACACTTGACATTTGTCAAAACTAAGGTGTGTTACTATGAACTAAACTCCAGACATCCTTCAGCTTTGACTCCTTCTCCCATTAATGTCCTTCTGTTCGAGGACTGAATCCAGGATCCCACACTGTAAGTTTCTTGTCTTTCCCTGTTGTGGAATCACCCTGAGGGTATGCAAAACCTCATCAGGTGCTTTATAAACACCCTCCACTGGAGTTTGACGGTTTTTGCCTCGACGACCCTGCATCATGGGTTTTGGGAAAGGAGACTAGGGAAATGAAAGGTCCTTGCTATGACATCATATCAGGGGGGACCTGCCATGGAAAGGTTTTGAGCCGTCACCAAGCGGAACATTTTCCTTGCCTTTCCTGTCTGATAAATCTGTATCCAAATTTCAATCCCAAGGAGATACTAATGATAAAATAGTTAACACTCGTACAATGCTTTCTGTGAGTTGGACAACATGCCAAGTGCTTTCCTTGGATTACCTCATTTAAAACTGGTGACCTTCTGAAGTGGGTGGTCTTGTTCCCCACCCCTCTCAACATGGGAAAACTGAAGCTCAGAGAGGTCAGGTCACATACCTGGGGTCACACAGCTGATAAGTAGCAAAGTGAGGTCAAAATCTTAAGAAGCGTGACTGCTGGATCCATCAGCCTGTGACGGCTTCTGCTTATATGAATGTGAGGTGCTCTGCAGAGTGGCTGGTACAAGCAAGACTTGAAAACTTGTGGCAATATCATCTCAGAATCTGACATGGACCATTTTGTCTTAGGCAAGGGGTTATCTTCTGAGCCAAATGCTAATGGTCTTGCCTGCCTCTGAGTGGGCAGGCAGGTAGGTTGCTCTACTTCATCCCAACATGCCACCAAGTCCCCATCCTCCTCTGCTCTCCAGGTGGATGTGGCCAGCGAGGAGGCTGGCAGGAGAATCCTAGGTGGGAGGAGGAGGAGGGGAGGGCATTTATTCCCTGGTTCCCTCTGCTCTGGCTGGCTGCACCCATCATGGAAGGCCGGCTCAGGCCACAGTCCCTTCCCACAGGAGAGATACAGCCTCTCCATCTCTCCATCCCCCTTCAGGCCTGGGGGTGTGTATCAGCTTCCTGTTGCTGCTGCAACAGACTATCACAAATGTGGCAACTTCCCAACATAAATTTGTTAGCTTACAATTCGGGAGGTCAGAATTCCAGAATCAGCTTCAGGGTCCTGGAGGCTCTCGGAGAGAATCCATTTCCTCACCTCTTCCAGCTCCTAGACGCTGCTTGCCTTCCTTGGCTCCTGGCCTCTTGCTCCATCTGCAAAGTGCATCGCCTCTACTTCAAATCACATCTTTTCTCTTTGACCTTGGCCCTCCCACCTCCCTCTTATGAGGAGCCTTGTGATCACACTGGTCTCACCAGATAATCCCCTCATCTCAAGAGCCTTAACTTAATTGCATCTGCAAAGTCTGTCTTGCTGTGTAAGCTGATGTATTCATAGTTTCTGGGAATTGGGAACATTTGGGGGGCATTACTCTGTCTACCACAGCAGTGGGATATAGAGATCTCTCCCTGTCATTGTCCCTGGGATACTAACCAAACCCTGCCCACACCTTTGCAAATTGTTCCTTAATTAAACTCATCTTCTCATTACTCACCTGATTGGACCATCGGTCTCTGGCAAGACCTTGACTTATACACTCAGTTTCCACCTCCAGAGAATGGGTCCAACAGCACCCACCTGCCCCACCAGGGGACCAAGATGGCCTGCAATGAGTGGTCAAGGGCCTGTGACAAAGGCGTGGCACTTTGCTGCTGCTCAGTGCATGTCTGCTCTTTGCCGGCACATGGCCAGAGTCCCCCTTGGCCCACCTCTCCTTCCATGTCCTTGAGAAGGCGTCACGGATGAGGGCTGGATTCCACCTAGGAGTCCATATTTCATACAAGTCTGAGAGAGGAAGAGATGATAGTGGGAGCAAGACTGGCATGGTTGACCTAGGTGTTGCTTCAAAACATCTGTACATGGGAACCCATATGAAGGAAAATCAGTTGTGGGGCATGGGAGCTGAGGGGGTGGGAAGGGGTGCATAGCACTAAATGTGGAGCATTGAGGTTTGGCACAGAGGCCTATTTACATCATGCCAAGGCAACTCCTGCCATTGGTCTGCCCCCTCATAGACCGCTCCATGAGGGTCTCACCCCTAACACCTGCTAGTACACACTCAAATCCATTGTGCCACATGATTTTCTAACATGTGTGATAGTCATTCTTGTCCCTTTGCAGACACTTTGGGCTCTTTGGGGTTGGATTTTCTTTTTCCCGAAGGGCCAAGAGCAAGTTAAGGCAGCAGACCCTTCATACTTGTAAAATAAGTCAAAAGCAATGATGTATTTGGTTGAAATGACACATTCTCTAAATATGTGGTTCTGGAAATAGGTCCAAATATTTAAACCCACAAATGTAATTCTATCATAAAAATGACCAGTTCAGTGAATGTAGATATTTAAATGTCACCAAATTGGCTATGTGGTGGTGGTTTGTAGGAGAGAAATAAAACCAGAACCAATTCTTCTTCTACTTGTTTCGATCTTGAGGGGAAATTGTTTGGGATATAATTTCAGTAAATAGGGCACCTGAGTGACTGGCTCTTGGTTTTGGCTCAGGCTATGATCTTGGGGTTGTGAGATGGAGCCCCAAGTTGGGCTCTGTGTTCAGCAGGGAGTCTGATTGGGATTCTTGCTCCCTGCCCCTTCTTCCTGTGTTCCCCTCCCGCTCTCTGCCCCTCCCTCCCTCTCAAATAAATAAATCTTAAAAAAAAAAATTTAGAGGCCCCTCGGTGGCTCAATCAGTTAAGTGTCTGCCTTCGGCTCAGGTCATGATCCTGAGGGCCCGGGATCGAGCTTGTGTCAGGCTCCTTGCTCAGCAGGGAAACTTCTCCCTCTGCTGCTCCCCCTGCTTGTGCTTTCTTTGCCAAATAAATAAAATCTTTGAAAAAGAAAAAATAATTTCAGTAATTAGAGCCGCCAAGGTTCTTAGAAATCATATACCCCTCATGTCTTAGCTCAGGCCTCCCTAACAAAATACCACAGGCTGGGTATTTATCCCTCATGGTTCTGGAGGCTGGGAGTCCAAGATCAAGGCGCCCCAGATTTGATATCTGGTGAGAGTCCATTTCCCACTTCCTAGACATTTTCTTGCTGTGTCCTCACATGGCAGAGGGGACAAGGGTACCCTTGGGGTCTGCTTTATATATAAGAACCTGATTCCACTCATGAGGCTCTACCTTATTACCTAATTACCTGGCAAAGGCCCTGCCTCCTAGTACCATGAATGCCTAATTGGGGATTTGGTTTCAATGTATGAATTTGGGGTAGGGGGGCACAGACATCCAATCTGTAGTGCCTCCTCTATTTTAGAGATGGGCCAGCTGAGGCTCTGAGAATAGAAGGGAGTGTCTCTGACCACATGGCTCTAAGGGAGTCCATCAAGTCCCTGGAAGGCCCTTCATGTTGTCACATTTTTATTGGTCTGCTTAATTGTCCTGCTGCTGCTCTGCAACAGCAGGACCTGCCTATCTTTCTCACTCTGTATCCCTGGCGCCCAGGAGGTATTCCAGAAATAGGAGTTGGAGGGGATAGGGCCTGAGTGATTACAGATTGCAGAGTCAGAAGAACATGTAGACTATCATGGCGTGCAACTCTTTCTTTGGTGTGTGAATTAGTAGTCCTGTCTGGATACTCCTGAGGTCAGGCACCCACTGCAGCAGGCACTTGTGCTTCTCACTATCCTCTTCCCTTTCTTCTTTGCCAACAGAATCCTGGGCTTGTTAAGGGCAGCCGTGCAGGCAGCTGGTGATGGCTGTGTGATTCGGTCTTGCCAATGAAATATGAGCAAACATCTTCCAGGAATTCCTAAAAACAAAAAAAATCAAAATGTTGCTTTTCTGATCCAGGCACCACTCACTGCTTCTTACTGCCCTTCCCTGTGCCTGCCAGTCTCCCCACCGGGCACTCCACTGCCTGAGCCTGTAGGCAGCCAGCTGACGGGACAGCCTGTAGCAGCCGGCCAACTGGCCACACAGAATTAGGGTAACCAAGGACAAGGAAAGGCAGGGCCCATGGGGCTAGACAGGCAGGGGACATTTGTGGCTTTGCTTCAGGTGGGTGTTTACATAGCTGCTCTATATACTCCCGTGCTGGAATACCCCACAAATCAGTGAGAACCCTAGCAGAAAACAAACCGCATGCACAAAGGGTTTAATTGGAGGCCTAGGGAGGCTGCTTATCAAGGTGGGAGCAGGGCTAGTAAACCCTTCCATGGATATGGAGCCATCAGTGGCAACCAGCACCCAGTAGGAGCTGAGCTGAGGAAGAGGAGGTGCCCCACGGGAGCTACAGCCACAGCCGAGAGGGAATGTGGAGAGAGAGATACCCCAAACTTCCCTCCGCCTGCCCCTACTGGTACCTCCCATTGGCCAAGCTCACCTGGAAGCCAGAAAGCAAGGGAGCCCCCTAAATGGTGCCATCTGTACAGGTCAGCCTCCCAGGCACAGAGCAGTGCAGAGGTGGGTGAAGAATTGCTTAGAAGGGCAAAATGAGAATATCTAGCACACCCAAGATACCCAGGGTTCCCTTCTGAGAATGAATCTCACCAGAGCCCCCTGCTCTTCAAGACAACTGATATTTAAATATCTCTTGGCCACTCGATACCTCCATTGATTTGACCAATTGGAACTTGGTCCAGGAAAGCCAAACAAGGCTTCCTGGCACTTTCTGGAGCTTTTTGCAGTTTGCAGCTCCTTGGTTTTCTGGCTCTCTTAGCATCCTGGGGCCCAAACTTTAGCCACTCTGATTTCAAAGCATAATCCTTCTGCTTCCTCTCCTGCTGCTATGGACCAGAAGCCAAGGCCATTTGAAAGCTGAGGACTCTTGGGCCTCATTTATGTCTGGCAAGAGAGAAGTATCCAAAACAAGGAAAGGCCACATGGCCTCTGAATATGTAAGCCATCTCAACTCATCTCAGGTGAGCCTCAGAGACAGGGTTGCAATCTGGCCTCGGCCTGGGAAACTACCCCTCTTACACCAAGTAAGGGACTTGGAATAACAGAAAGAATGTGGACTTTGGAACAAGACAGATCTAAATTCAAATCCTGGCTTTTCCACATTGCTGTGTGACCATGGGTAAGTGGCTTACCCACTCTGAGCCTAAATTTCATTATGAGTCATTGAATAAATAGAGACTGCCTACTATGTGCAGAGTAGAAACACAGAATAAAGGGTGAGGATCTCACCTAGACAAGAGTTGTGGCCACGGTCACAGAGAGGGCTTGGCAGATTCCAGATTGCAGTTTGGAACCATTCCAGCAATTGACTTTTCTTAACCTGTAAATCGAGGGGGGAAAAGCTACTTGTGTGGAATGACATGGCACAAAGCAGGTGAAACCATTGTTCCATTTGAGTGTTTAGTAGCAAGGCACTCTGCTATGCACGATGAATCTTAACAATCACATTCCTGAATTGGTGTTTCTAATCCTCATTTGAGAAATGAAGAAACTGAAGTGTGTTGAGTTTCTAAAGGGATACCAAACTAGTTAGTAATTCGGACAGGACTTGAAATTAGAGCTGAGAGATGCCTGGGTGGCTCAGTGGTTGATCATCTGCCTTCAGCTCAGGTCATGATCCCAGGGTTCTGGGATCCAGTCCCACATCGGGCTCCCTGCCCAGAGCCTGCTTCTCCCTCTGCCTATGCCTCTCTCTCTCTGTGTGTCTCTCATGAATAAATAAATAACGTCTTAAAAAAAAAAAAGATACTAGAGCTGATTCTTACCAGCCACATGCACACGTTTGCTGTTATTAATAATTATTTCTGGCACCCACTATGTGCTAAGTGACAGTTTCCTTATCCATTTACCAAACAAATCTATACTTTCTTCTTTCTGTAGATCTCCTAGACTACATGTCCCAGCCGCCCTTGCATGTGTCATGTGACTGATTTTCAACCAACGGCGTGTGACTGCAAATTATTGGTCCGGGCTTTCAAGAAGCAAGTGTGTCTCCTCTACTCTCTTCTGTTCTCTACTGCCAGCATTTTGAATTTAAAAAGAGAGAGAGTGAGAGAGAGATCCAAAGGAAAGGCAGTACAAAAAAGGAAAGAGCCTGGGTCCCTGAGTTCCTGTATGGAGGAGCACTCCATGCCAGGCAAGAGCATCAACCCTGGATGATCCCATGTGTAGAAGATCAATGAAAAGTTCAGGCATCCTCAGAGTTTGCCTTAAGGGAAGTGTAGGATCTGAATGGGTGGAAATTTGGGGGAAGGTAGTTAGGCTCACAACCTTTGAGTTCAGACAGCATTAGGCCTAGCTAGGTGTGACTTGGAACAAGTGGCTTCACTGCTTTAAGCCTCTTGGGAGGAAAATGGAACTTACTCTTCAGGGAGGATTACACAGGATGATGTACACGAAGTGTTTGGGTACAGACACAGAGAGCCTGCTTAATAAATGGTCACTGTTGTCATGATTGATGTCAATCAAAATTGCTCAAGAGTGGTGAAGAGGCATTGTGGGGGGAAAAAAAGAGCCTTCAGGTCCCCCCGGACAGGTCCCCAGAGACCTGTGTCACAACAGCTGAGACATCTAACAGGGAGATATTAAAACTGGTGACTCATGCTTGGGCTATTATAAGAGCCTCTTAATGATCCTCTCCCCTCCCCTAATCCATCTTCACACCTCTGCTACACTTGTCATCTGAAAATGGTGTTTATCCTGTCATTATTCCCTGATGACACCCATTCAGTGCCCATCCTGTTTACATGGGCAAGTCCAAGTGTCCTCGCCTCATGTTCAGATCATGTTCTGTGGACATACTGAACTTCCAGACACTTGTGGGAACTGTAGCTTCTGGAGTCCTAACTTATCTACTGAACAGAACATTTGGGGGCCCCAGGAATCTGCATATATGAGAATCACCATGCCAGGGCCATCTGGTTTGTCCTCTGCCCTTTAACCCCTCTGAACTCATTGCCCTGCTGCACCCCCAACACAAACCCCATGCCTGAATCACAGAAGTCTGCTTGCTTTTCTGCAACACACCATAGGACTTTGCAACCAAATAATATGAGACATTTTTTAAGCCTCTATGTGCCAATTTCTGTATTTGAATTTTCTCATTACATTCTACCTGGATTGTGGGTACCATTTTGTCCCCATTTAAGGAAACAAAGCCTAGACGGGCTTCATGGTGGGTCTAGGATCCTCTAGCTGGGAGGTGATGGGGTTGGGATTTGACCCCATTTGGTAGAGGCCAGAGATGTGGAGCTTGGCCTCTGCTCAATACCACCTCTCCCTGGATCATGCCCTCTCCATCCTGTGCCTTCAGCTTCTTGGGTTCCTCTTCTTTCTCATGTGCCCTTGGTAGTTTTCTGGACCTACCCAAGGGTGAAGGTTCCCATGTGCCAGGCATGATTGCACAGGTAAACCCGAGATTCACAGGAGAAGCTGGAATCGAGCAAGCAAGATCAGGAAAGCTAGTTGCTGCAGTTGTAAACAGAAGGAGGTAGAGCCTTCCAGAAGTAGGCCTGGGAAACCAAAGGGTATATCATAACTCTGACAATACTGGTCAAGGCAGGTCTCAGGGGAACAGAGCTCCCCATATTAAAGGATTGGGCAGGATCTGGAGTCAGACTGGCGGGTTTCAAATTATGGCTCCGTCTTGGGACTGACACTGATCAAACACTTATTATAGGATCAGAAAATTGGAGCAAATCATCCTGGCCCTCTCTGTTCCTTCATCCCTAAAATGGGAATGTATTTATCTAGCGAGGATGGAGTGAGCCCTTGCTAGGAGGCTGGCTCTCCTCTGGAGCTGCAGAGGATAATGCCAGCAGTTAGGTCAGAAAGTCTGTGTGAGCGTTCAGTGGTTTAATACATAAAAACAAAAACAAAAAACCCGGCCCTTAAAAAGCTTTTGATTAGTGCTATTTATTAGGGTTAAATTTGGAAAAAGTTTACCGACATAATTGCCAGGTAAAGTAACCAGTTTCATGTCTTCCTGGCTGTATGTTATCAACTAATTCAGGCCCCTTCACCTGTTTTTGTAAATAAAGTTTTATTGGAACACAGCCACTGTAATTAATCATTTGCATACTGTCTATGGTTGCTTTCTCATTAACGATGGTAGAATTGTGCAATTGTGACAGACACTGTATGGCCTCCCCAGGCCTGAAATATTTACTACTTAGGTAGGCCTGGGTTAAAAAAAAAAAAAAAAATGCAGACCCTTGGACTGACTCGTTGAAGATACAAGGTGAGGGTAATTCATGTTCTCTCTCATTGTTGCATTTGGCTTCTAACCTTTCTCCCATCCTCCTCAAATATTGTAGATAGCAATGATATTTCCATACAGGAATGATTTTAAGGTCTTTTTTTCTATAGGGATGGTTGCAGTACAGTGTGAATTCTAGATGGATTAAATTTCCCCCAGGTGAGTATCAGAGGAGCAAGACCCTGGATCATAGGTTAATTCCCATAAAATGAGAAATCTCTATGCAACAGATTCTTTAAATTCCCTATGTTGCTCTCATTACATGATGAAAAACCCAGTCCTGTTTTTTTTTTTTTTTTTTTTTTTTAATAAGCACGGAGCGAAATAGATTTTCTTTGGGGGTATTATAAGGAAACAGATCAAATTTCTTTTTTTCCTCGTATTTTAATAACTGAAAAATTTTGAATAGCCAGAATTTGGAGGTAAACTTTAGTAGAGTGGTTAAAAGTAGGTTTAGGGGTCAGATCACTCCAAGTTCAAATGCTGCCTTGGTCACTCACTGGCTGTGTGTCCTTGGTCAAGTGATTGACACCTCTGAGCCTTTCTTACTTAAAAGTGGAGATGAAGGCACCTGCCTCATGAGGTTACGGTGAGAATCAGTGGGATAATGTGGATGGAACATTTAGCCAACAAAATAATGAACAGGAAATAGCATCCAGCCTCTTGCTGTGAGTTGATGTAATCGCAAATATCAGACTCAGCCAGAGGGTGGAGGTTCTGCTTCTCAATCAACGAGCTGTTCCTGTTCGTTGTCATGCCCTCAGGGCAGAGTCTATATTCTACTGAACTGCACGTGCCAGGGCCCCATGTCCTGTACTTAAAAAATCCTCCATCAGGCTTGTTGACCTGGCCAAACTGGGGCCGCAAGATCATTCAGACGAATAAGACAGGACCAGACAGGGGCTAGAAACATCTCCCCACTGCTGGCTTCTCCCTGCTAGTCCAGAAGGTTGGAGCGGTTGTAAATGGATGCTCCCTGCTGAGCCTCCAGCTGCATTACACTGGTCCCTCCCTGCCTAGACTCCTGATACCTCCTGCTCAGGGAATCAGGGAACATCTGCCTCAGATCCCCCAGGAGCCTGCTCCTCACCCGAGAATCAGTGAATCTGCATGTTTGTAGCCTGAAAATATTGATTTCAGGCCTCTGTTGAACCACCATTCCCTCCTGAACTCCTCCTTCTGTCATCTCCCTCATCATGGTGCACTGAGCACTTTCTAGAAGGTTCTGACACAGATTTTTAATTTGGGCAGGAGCTGGGGCCCGGTAGGACAGGGGCGGGGGGTGGTGTATGGGACAAAGAGGAGGGAGAGGAAGATAAATTCCCCTTCACATAACAATCAGAGGAAGACAGTCCCAAACAATGGCCAGACCATCCTCACAGGCAATGATGACAGCCGTTTCGAAGTTATCACACCCCGGCACTATATTAAGGCCCTGAGATTACAGTGTGGTTCATTAGAGGAACATCTGTTGGAAATCAGCACGGAGCGGCCAGATATGATTGCTAAAAAAGCCTGGGAGGAGACAGGCTGAGACCACTTCTCTGCAGGGAAAAATGTCTAAAGAGGCACTGTGTTTTGGGCTCTTATGTGACTCACCTTCCCCTTCTGCCCTGAAACCAAGGATCCTAACATAGGCAGGGTCAGGAGCATACATCAGGAAGCATTTTCAAGACCCAGAGTTCAATCTAAGTCATGGGAAGAGGTAAGAGCCAACTCTAAGTACTACTTCCTGTGTGCCAAGCACTACTTCATGCGTAGTATCTCATTTAATCTTTGCACTGGCCCTGTGAATACATACTATTGTTATCACATTTACAGTGAAGGGCACTGAAGATCAGAGAAGTCCATGGACTTACACAAAATATCGACACATCTTGTTATTATCCAACTGGGCTTTAGATTTTCCCAGGGCAATGGAATGATCATTCCAGAATTTTCTGTCCACATCCTTCAGAGAAGGGCCTAGAACCACATCAAGAAAGTGTACATATACAGAAGGCTTATTAACTCTATCATGTTGGCTCTTCAGTCTAGAAATAGGATGGCCCAAGGGGCGCTGGGATCAAAGTGTGTGCAATCAGGAGGGTTATAAATAGGGGAAGTCGGGTTTCGCCGAGTTCCTGTGTGCCAGAACCAGGAGGGGCATATGCTCAGTGGGGCAGTAGAAGGGGATTTAGAACTGGCTAGACCCATGTTCAAACCCAAGCCTGCCACTCTCTAGTTGGGTGATCTTGTGCACGTCCTAAATTCTAAATTTTTATTTTCTGTAAAGTAAGCCTGTGGGCAATACTGATTTCTCCATGGCTTCTGCATTGAAGCATTAAAGAAGTGCATTAAGGCACGTAATAGACAGTTCATAGATAAAGTTTAAATTTCACTTCTCTTTTCTCTGTCAACTTATTTTTATTTTTAACTTATTTTTATTATTTTTTAATTTTTATTTATTCACGAGAGACAGAGAAGGAGAGAGGCAGAGACACAGGCAGAGGGAGAAGCAGGCTCCATGCAGGGAGCCCGATGTGGAACTCGGTCCTGGTACTCCAGGATCACACCCTGAGCTGAAGGCAGGCACGTCCAACCACTGAGCCACCCAGGCATCCCTGTCACCTTATTCTTAATTAATGGACACGTTTATAACATTATTTTAGTCCATGCACTGTTCTAAAGACTTGCAGATATTAATTCATTTCATCCTCCTGAGGCCCCTAGGTTACAAGGATTACCCCTGCTTTCAGATAGGGAAACCGAGGCAAGGAAAGGCAAATTAACTCACCCAGATTTCACAGCTAGTCAGTGGCAGAGCTGGAGTTTGGACCTGAGGTAGTGTGGGTTCGAGTGCAAGGTAAAGAGGATTTAAATAAAGCCACAGGGCAAACTCCTACATCTGGCTGATTAAGAGCATGCGGAGCTGAAGACGCTTTGGGCGTCTGGGCTGCAGGAGAGCCGCTGCAGGAGTGGAGAGCTGCAGGGAGGAGGCCGGAGGGGAAGATGCAGGCTCCTCAACATTAGGCCCACCCTGGCCCGGCTTCAGGAAGGCAGAGCCCCAGCTGAGCCTTGTTCACAGGGCCTGGAGCCATCCCAGCACGCTCTCCTGAGAGCTCCTTCCCCACCTGCGAATGTTTTTGTTGTTGATGCTGCCCTCCTGGTGGGAGATTTTCTGCAAGGGTCCCGTTAGGTCTGGAAGGACACGCCTCTCCTTTTATAGATTGTGTCCTTTATTAAGTTACACTGGGGACCTGTTGGACAGTGGCAGGCGGCGCTACTCCTGATGAACACCAAGGTAGTAGCATAAGCCGGGAGCTTATGGCCACTCTACTCATAAACAGCAGCTGGGATTAAATGCTTCCAGGAGCTGCTCCTTGGGCCCAGGTGAAAGGCATTTGGGTGGAAGGCAGCCAGCCAATGGGCTGCCACCTCAGCACCCAGGGAAGCCTCAAAAGGACTGCCCCTGGGCCCACCTTTGCTCTTGCGCTTGCTCTTTCTCAGGGGTGGGGGGGCTGGAGGTGCGCTCTCGTTTCTTCTGCACCAGAGATGCTTTAAAGCATTTATTCTTGGGAAGAAGGGGGAGGGTGGGCAATGTGGCGGGGTGCTGCCTAGGCTTGCTGTCTCTCTTGAAAAGTTCTAAATTTTAGGCAAATCCAGAAGCCTTTTAGTCCTACCTGGGAAAGGAAGAAAGGACACTAACTGAGGCAGGAAGGACGTGGGGAAGTGTGTTGGAGGGGTGCTGCCTAGAGCAGTCCCCCGACACAGAAGCCTGGAATCTTGCCCCTCATCCCGGGATGGCTGTGGGGCTGCTGTGGGAGGTTGTGAAGGAAAGAAAGAAGGGAGCTGAGCTGTTCACCCAGGAGCTTGCTAGGTGAAAGCTTATTCTTCGGTAAATCTTCCAAAAAGCTACTTCTCTGCCTCTCAAAGCTTTCTCTTGTGAAGACCCTATGCCTGGGGCAGAACCCAAGCCCTGATATGCCGGTGGGCCCCCCATGGGGGTGTGTCGACCACAACAGAGAAGGAAATAGTGAGGGGAAAGCTGGGATCTCCGTTAACAAGGCTGTCTAGCAGAAAGTATGCTCTGATGCTGCAGGTACCCAGAGCTCTCCTAACCTAGCTCTGCCAGTGAGGTGGGGTTCCCGTACCCCAGCTGCAGGGGGCTCTCTGCTGGCTGCTGCAGACCCTCAGGGATGCTGAGCTCTGAAAACCTAACCCCTGGGGTGTGGAAAAAGTAGAGGTTCTGAAGCTTCTGTAGAAGCTCTACCCTAGCAACTGTGAGCAGATCCCACATGAGGCAAAACCTGGGTCCTTTCCCTACTGAGGGAAGAGGTTTTCGTGTAGTTGCAACCTTGCCATATTCTGTTTTCCTAGGCTTTCCTCTTAATCCTTCTCCCAAGTGACTTCGACAACCAGAACCAGGGAGGGTGCGCCTAGCACAGCTGTAAACCCCGCTGAATTGAGTCCATGCAACATGGGTGGGGGGGGGGGTAAGTCCGGGGGTTCTGGAGCCAGATTGCTAGAGCTGCGGTCTCAGCCCTGCTATCTCCTAGGGACCTTGAGCAAGTTACTTAACCTCGCTGTACTTCTATTTCCCCACTGTTAAATCGACCATAATATATGGTACTAAGGCTCTACTAACTAAATGGGTGCATTGTTCAAATGATCTAACGCAAAGATTTGAATAAGGTGGAGGCTAGAGAAGCTGACCTAAGGAGCTACTTTGGGGGGAAAACCAGTGCTTTCCGAAGGGTTGAGCCTGGAATCGGAAGGTGGCTATCCTACCTTCTCTTGCTTGGCAAGCATATCACCTCCCGGTAATAATAGCTCAGTCCACAGTCCCGAACCTCCCTGGGGTTGTCTCCTCTGCTGCTTTAAGTCTGTTCCCCGTATGGTGGGAAAGGCGGAGTGCCTGGTCGCCCAGATGCACACTCTCCCTGAGCCCCATGCAGATCACGAAGAGCTCAAGACCACAGGTGTCCAGTAGGAGCCTCCCTTTCTTCCCATACCCAGCCTCTGTTCTGCCAGCACTCCTGGAGACCAGTGTCCTATTCCCCTGGGCCACCCTCTAACACGGCTTTGCTTTCTTAACCTCTTGTGCTGGGAGTGGCTAAGCCCGGGCACCTGGGGGTTGAGCCATGCCTCTCGCCCTGTCTTCATTCCTGATTAATGTTAAGTGGGAGACTTACCTGGTGCTCCTATGGGACCAGCTGCTATTGTGCTGAAGTGAAATCTTGGTCCAGCCATCAAGGCTCCTTAACTACACTGAAGTGCGTTTCCCCATCCTACTAAACCTCCTTGGGGGCCCTTTCAGCAGCTTCTGTCCTGCCTTCCCCCTCTTCTCTGCCCACACCCCTACAGCCATGCCCTCCATAACCACAATCTCCTGCCTTGAACTGGGTTCTTGCAAACGCATGCAATGCAACTAGCATATACGCTGCAAGTGGTCATAGCCTCCTGCCACAGCCTGCGCCGGGTTCCATCCACCTCTAGGTGGTTTACCCACATTGCCGAGTGTTGGTCTGGTTTGTTGATCCTACTCGCTGTGGTGTAAGCACCTACCACATCTGTCCTGTTCTCTTAGCAATGGACGACTGTACCCCTTGAAAAGGGTGTCTAGCTGCCTAGGCTGTGCTTCCAGATGAGAGGTAGAAGGGGTAATCCGTGGGGGGACAAGTCCTCATCTGACTGTGAAGGACACATGCTGCGAGCTGGCCCCAGAAAGCCTTGCCCATTTGGGATTGAGCTAGGAAGGCACAACTGCCCATGGCAAGCTAGGGTGAGGCTGATTGCTCAGGCGAACAGGTTTGGGCTATAGACCTCCTCCTCAAAAACCAGCGTTGTCTCCAGGAAGTTCCGGTTCACCTTGTAGAAAGACAAAGGTGGCCACAGTCTAGGAATTTAAAATAGATCTATATGCTCTGAAGGTCTTAATCTGCAAGAGCTGTTTGACATCGTTTAGAGAAACAGCTCCTAACGTAGCTATGTGATTAGAATGGAGATCAGCGTCTTGCTAACGTACCACCAGAACTAACACAGCAGTCATGGGACTCTGCCCTAATCTCGAACTTACTCTCCCCAATTCCAATGGCCTTCAAGATCATGGTCTCCCCTCCTTGTGGGACCACGCAGCCTACTGACCTTAGCATGCTATTCTTGATGCCTTTCCTTACTGGTACATCTACTTATAGGGGGCCACGTGTCCCTGTCCCAGCTATCAGAAGTGTCTTTACAATACAAAGTCCTACTTCTGCTTGACTGGTATTGTGGCTCCTACCAGGCCTGTCCTTTGTATTGCTGGGTACCCCCACTGAGCTGTGTCATAGCTTGCGTTCCCTTGAAAGTCAAGATCTCAAGACAGGTAGGTAGCTTGTTAAGGCAATTCCAGGAGTGGCAAGCTAGGAGAAAAAGAACAAAACCAGAGCATACTGAAGTGGCTTCTGTAAGCCTCCAGGGGCTACACATGCCTGGCAGAATGGTCTATCCCAGGTATGGGAAGCAGCCACCTATTCATTGGCTCCAATCTTCCATTGGGCAGGGGTTGAATCTGAGCTTGAACTTGACTACACTGGCCAGCTATACACATGCATCCATGGAGAGAGCTGTGCCCTGGGCAGAAAGCAGTAGGGTATAGTGTTCTGGGCAATACCCTATCCCTGCCTAGAACTCCTCTTGGCCACATTGGAGACTGAAAAGGACTACAAGGGAGCAATCAGGGTCCCATGTGTTTATCTGCTACACAGACTAGGCTTCACTATGACCACATTTCTCCCCCACTGGATTGTGAACTCTTGAAGGACAAGGATGGCCCTGCTAGTCCAAGTTAACAGTATGTGATGACTGGTCCAAAACTTTCAAGTGGCAGCTCTGAGGAGGTCAAGCTTCCGACTCCAGATCAGTGGTCGTGGACTCACAAGTGCATGTATAGGGAGGTAAGGGGAAGAGTCAAAGCCACAGATCTTAGTGACCTCTCTCCTTCCAACAATTAGAATAAGCTATGAAGCTGGTCCAAGCCTTCTCTGCATGGCCCTCAGGATGGTTTGCATTCCTAACTCCCCTGCAATACCTCAAAGGGAACTCCTTGAAGTGCTCCCTAGAGCTCCCAACTTTCACTGAAGCCCTAGCATATGCTGACCCTGGTAGTCTGGCAGCCCAATCACTAACTTGGTTGGAGATGTAGGGCATGTGTCTTAGGACCCTGGTCACAACTTGACAAGGTGGTCCCATGAAACCAAGATGGCAGAGGCTGTGCCAACATAATATGGCTTGGTGTTGAACATAACTAGGGCGAATGGTTGCTTTCTCTCTCCATCCCCTCCTAAACCGGGGGCTTACCTGAGTGAGGACCCTTACAGTTGGAATTGTAAGCCATGCGGAGGAGGTGAAGCTGTAGTGGGTGACCTGGTGGCAGTTGTGGAAAGACCTTTTCCTAGGCGGGAAACCAATACTCCTGTAGGTTGGATGGTACCCAGCAATGTGTGGCCCCTAGGAATGCATCAGTTCTTGGAGTCCACTCTAGACCACATATCCCTTTTGACAAGCCAATCTTAGGGTGCTGTAGTCCTGGAAAGCTAGACAGACCCGGGTACTGGGCTCAGAATGGGTGTAAAACAGATGGGAAGACAGGTGGCTGACCTGTGCTTCCTCTGCTGACCATCACCTACATTTCTGATGTGATCTGGAGGTGCATGGTTCACAGGACCCCGCTGGGAGTCCCAAGTCCTCTTCTATGCTTGTGGGTGTTGGGACAACCTGGCAAATCCCTTCATGGCTCTGAGAACTTGTCCCCTCCCGCTAGGACTTCTGATCACCACTTCCATATGATTTTTTAGTGTGTGCGAAGTACTGGTCTGCCTCCAAATCAGACTTGCCATGAAGTCGAAACTTGGCTCTGTCGTCTAAGTTCATAATGCATCTTTCACTCCAAAATAAACTCGGGCTTCACAAAATCAAAGTTCTCCGCCCCCGCAATTAGGATTGCATGCTCCATGGAGCCTTAGTACCAAGTGAATTGGGTTATATCTTTGCCCTTTTTTAAACGAAAAAATTCAGGGATGAACTCCCTTGCTGTTGGGTACCAAAGCTTTGCCCAGGTATAGATTTGGGGGATGGAAGTTGAACTGAACTATTCTTGTATCTTCACATTCTACTAGGCTCTAGACAGAGGGTAACTGATGGTAAACATTAGTTTTTGTATTCATCCTGCCGTGACCGTCTTGGTACAGAAGTCAAGCAATGGCTTCTCCTGTGACCCAGTCATGGCATTCTGCTGTAGTGACTTGGCTGCCTCTTCTGCATTCCCACCTACTCATCTACCTCCTCTCCCTAGCCCCAGTGCCCCATTTTCCTTCCCACACCACCACCCACAACTGCTTGCTCAGATAACGTGGCAACTTCAATATCTTTTAGCTAATTCCCATGGCTTTATACTAGTGTCGGGGTTGAACACAGCTTCAGGCTGTTGCTTCCAGCAACTGGCAGCTCCATGGGCACTGCATAAACAGGAACAGGTGGATCAGAGGTGGGGCCAGTTCTGATGCCATCACAACCCTGAAGGCTCTTGACCATCCTCTCTGGCAGTCAGGGCACTGGGGAGTCTCAGGTCATGGATGAGGGAATCTCCTGGAAAGCTGGAGCACAGGTGATCCAAGAATGAAGACTTTCACTGATAGCATTACGGTGGGTGTGTAGATGAGTGACCACTTGATTCTAGTAGGGACTTAAGACTGGGCTGGAGGGATCATGGGATGGTCTTTAAAACCCAAGTGTTCTCTTGCTCTTAAACTTCTGAAAACACTTTGCTTCTAAGCCTGATCACCAGGGACTGAAGCAGAGTTAAAATTCCTCTAGTGGTTAGAGGGAATAAAGTAACATGACCTCAATGCACTTGCTACATGCCAGGCACTAAAAGAGCAAGATAGGATGTAGATCAAAATGGTGGCAATGAGTGGTACAAGGAAATGCGTTGGGAGTTGAAGGTAGTGGCAGGATTTGCAAGAGGGCTGGGCAATGGGTAGGAAGAGGGTGTAGGGAGAGCAATTAAGACCCTAACTCCCAAAAGACCCTAACTCCCAGTGTATAAGCCAAACAAAGTGGCAGCATTGATAGACTGGGAAGCATAGGGTAGGAGATGCAGGTGGTACCTCAAGCAGGCTGAGTGGTGCTGTTGGTGCAGAGCTCCCAGGCTGTACTGGTTCCCTAGTAGTAGGAACCAGGGACTCCTTGAACTAGTTCATACAAGTGGGGGATCTGTTCCTGTAAGAGGCCAGAGGAACCAGGCACATAGATCCCATAGGGAGTGTGAGGTTGCAACAGCACAGCAGTCCGTGAGAATGAGCAAAAGCCTCACCAGGGAAAAACTGAAGGGACGCTAACAACCAAAATCTCTCCTCCCGATTACTGAAAGATTCTAGGAACAAAGATCTGCAATGGTAAAACTAGGAGACCAAGTGCCTACTAGACATATAGGCGAGACTACATTTCAACTCCCAGAAGCCATTCTCTTGGCCTAGCAAATGATCTTAAGTCCCAAGTCGAGATAAGGTTAGAGTGCTAGGAGGCTTTGCTGATCTTCCCTACTGTTCTATTTTCCAAACCATCTTTTATGAGCACGGATTACTTTTTACAACCTACTAGAAATGAGATCAACCCTTACCCTAGGCAGAAATGTCTAAGAAGCCATGCTGATCATGGAAAGCAGGATCCAGACTCAGTTGCCTCTGGGTATGTGAGTCATCATTGATGTTGTAAAACTAATGGCTTTTCCAAAGCCACTTCTGAAGGCGCCGGAGCTAGTTAAACTAACTAGTTTCAACTGCTCTGGACATTTCTAGCTGTTCTGGGAACAGTCCCTGGAAACCTCTTCAAGTCTTCATAGTTAAAAAGACGAGTGCTAGGAGGGTCCTTGGATCACTTAGCCTGACTGCCCACTCTGTGCAGATGAGGGGAAACTGAGGCCTGCCTGAATTAAGACTGCAAACCGCATTCTGACTTCTGAATCTCCAGAATCCTCCCTTTCCTATTTCTCTGCCCTCTACCTACTGACCAAGGTGGGGGAGGGGGAGCATCCTGATGAAATCTCAGCATCAATTGATTCATCGATGCCTTAAGTAACTTGACTTGCATTAGTGATAAATAATGCATGTCCCGACACAGAGTTCGGGCATGGCATTGATTGAGACCCGGGTGGGGGCGAGGGGGATGCGGCAGCTTGTCAGTGCGATGTGAATGAAGTAGTCTAGGAATCAAAGGACTCTCCACTAGACAAGACAAAGCCTGTGTGCCTGGGATTCAGCAAAGGCAACCTGCAGCACCAGGAAAGCCCAATCCAACTCTGAGCCTCCACTTTGGCCCTTCATCTGAACCTTGCTCTAGCATTTCCCTATAGACCTCCGTTAAAGCAGCACCTGCTTTCATGTCCTTCCAGAACTCATTGAGTGCATGCCATGTGCCAGCTGCTGGGAAAGAGTCCAGCCTGATCTAACTGGGGTGTAGGGGGTGGGTAGAGGGATAAACAGACTGCTACCTTTTCCGGCTTCAGTGGGCCCCTCTTAGACTCCATTAGGCTGTCCCTATGGGCTCTCCCATGCGATATCTGTTTTGGAAAGTCAGGTGAATCTAAAAAGGGGGTAGTGCTTTGGCACAAGCCTCGGGGCCAGATGGAGTTAGAACTGAAGACCAAGAGGCAGATGTGCACTGGAAAGAGCAGGGGTTGGTGCCACAGGGTCTTGCAAAAGTATTTACTATGCTGTACCCCTCCTAAAAGGATCCCTCCACTTCCTGGATCCCCTTAGACCTTGAGGTAGATTCTGCACTGGCTTTCTTCCCAAGTGGACTCCATGATGGATGGACCCCTTGGTATTCCTAGCACTTTCGCACAGAGTTGGAAGCCAGGAGGTCCAGCATTAAGATCCTGTAGGATTTCTAGACTGGAGATGCTGGGCTGGTAGTACCAAGTGAGGCAAGAACATGCCTCTGCTTCTCTGCAGTGGAAGGCATGCTCTTAGAATTAACTCTTGAAGTCCTGTGCATCCACTGTTAGGCTTGGAGTCTCCTTCATTTATTCAAGGCTTAATATAGTTCTACAATAGCAAGATATTGGGAGGCCTTGGCTTGCGAAAGAGATGCGCCATGCAGGTAGTACTTGGTGGCTTCCTAAAGGCAAAGACTTGTCTTGCTCCACACTCGCAGGAGGGCTGGCCTGGCTTCCTAGTCTAAGGGGGCACCAGGGATTGAAAGGTTGGGGTAAGCTTAGCACACCAGGCAAATTCCTCTGAAAATCCTCGTCCTCATGAGAGCACATATGCGTTCCTATGAGTGAACCAGCTTAAAGCTCCTGGCCAATAGTAAACCCTCAATGAACTGGTCTCTTTTCCCAAATTGGAGACCATCTTGGGATCAGTTTTCAAGCTACATGGAGAGGCTGATTCCTAATAGGGGAGAACTCCCATCCATGGGGGTGGGGGTATGGCTTAGACTGGAGAGTTGTTGACCTCCAAAGACAGTCTAAGTGATTCAGGTCTGTTAACAGATGGATAATAGGATAACAAATGAGTATTCTGGTTGAATTTTGGCGAATGGAGGTCTTCCAACCACTTCTAACTTCAGAATGAATAGACTCCACTTGTGCCTGGTCTAGTGAGCCTTGCTACCTTAAGCCTCCGGTGTCTCGAAGGTCTATAACAAAGTGGTAGAGATAGTTGTATGTACCATCCTGAGGGCATTACCTCAAGTGAGAGGCCTCTAATAGCACAGCAGTTCCCCATAATGCTTTTCTGTACTTGTTCTTTATAGCACTTAGTACATCTGTGGCTACACAAGTACTCAGCAGGAGTCTTTCGCATAACCCAAACTCAGCAGCTTAAAGCTGCCATCTACTAGCCTGCAATTCTGTAGGTATAAACTGGGCACGATGTGGCTGGACTTTCATCTCCGGTATCCCAAATCTGAAATCAAGGTGTCAGATGGGCTGTGGTCTCATCTGGGCACTAGGAGAAGGTCTGCTTCCAAGCACATTAAGGACATAACCTAGTTCCTTACAAGGTAGGATGATGGCCTCCTCCTTGCAGGTTGGCACTGAGGGCCACTTGGCTCCTGGGGGCTGTCTGTATCCTTTGCCTCCTGAACCCCTCCATTTTTTTTTTTTTTCAAGCTGGCAACGGTGTCTTGTGAATCTCGTCTCCAAATTTCTGACCAAGTTGAACTTAAACCCGCAAAGGGCTCGTGTGACTAGGTCAGGCCCACCCGGGATAATCTACCTCTTGCCACACTCTAACGATCATAGAAGTGAGCTCTCCTATGCACCTACCCCCTCCACCCAGAAGTTAGATGGGCCTGCGCATACTGGGGAGTATATCTTGGGGCCATCTTAAGATGCTGCCTACCACAACTCTCGGACTCCGATCCTCTGCTAGAACCACTGGTGGATAGGTCTTGCCTCCCTCCCTGTCCTCAGCACCTAGGGCCAAGCTGGGGTGGAAGAGCTATTGGGACTTCTAAGAGTGCCCTACTTGGAACTAAGGCTGTTCTAGGCTAATCCTGCTTTTCTGTTGATGCAGGCTTCAAAGCGGAGACGATAAAGTAACTCCAACGATATATCCTGATCTACTTGAGAGGGCCGCCTTGAGAGTTTACTTAACCAAAAACGCAATCTGCATCCTCCTTTCCAGCTTCGTATGATGTCCCCGAAGCATTTGCAAGAGTCCCACCTAAGCTGGCGTTGCTATTTCTGCCATTGTCCACAACCTACACTAGTGGCAATAGGCCTAGTCTTTCCTGACCTCCGTCCTCTTGCAGAATGTGGCCATAAGAATAATTCTGCTTGAATGCAAGGGAGGGAGCAGGTTTTCTCCTTCAATACTTTCACTTGTGAAAACCTCTACATTAGGGGAGTGCTGCCCCCTTTGGGTCAGAAAGAGTAGTTCTTCACCTGAACAGGGTCAGGGATGCTAAGGGGGATTCATCCTCAGGGGATTCAGTTCTACTGTGTCTTCATCCTCAGGGAATTCAGTCCTAGGTGCTTGTTGTCTGCCCTCCCCCACGAAAAAACTAGGTTCCCATTCAGTCCATTACCCTTCCCCTATTCATAAGGATTGAGTTTGAAGACTTTGGGAAGTACTAGATGGAAGGCAGGGAAATCCACCCTAACTTCGAGCCTGAGCCCTACTTGTGTATAAAACAAGCGGCTGACTCATGCCCACAGCAAACCTGCCATGCCACTATTCTTCCTAGGCCATTGCTGATTAATCAAAGCTTGGTCTACCATGAACTTGTGCATAGTTGTGGAATCCTTCTCAATATGGTAGTCTAAGGTAGCTACAAGCAGAACTGCAGATTAGTATTTGGTATTCCCTCAAGTCTGCGCAGATGGGTTTGCTGGCATAGTAGCTCTGCTATCCTGGGTCAGCCTGGGGGTTTCACGTTCAGTTTCACTCCAGAAGTCTCCAGTGGGAGTAGAAGGGGAATTAGAGTTCTATCTTGACAAGGGTAAGAGGTGGGAGAGTAAAAAGTCGAGGACAAAAACAAGCATGTCCCGGGGTTCATGGATCAAAGTTTCGGGGAAGTCTGACACCTCTCCCCCATCGTGACACAAGGTTCAAGGTCATCCTAGTCCTTCAGAGCAATCGTGTTTTTTTGGGGGAGGAGACCAGACCCTCTAACAGTTTGGGTTTTGCTTAAAGGACCTCAGCTAGGACAGCTGTTGGCAAATTCTCGAGACTTGCTCTCCTGTATAAAGGACTGAATGCCTCCCTTCAGGCCTCTGGAGATGAATGTACTGTGGGTGGAAATGGCTAGGTACCAGGTAGATGAAGCGGAGTTGCACAGACCTAAGGCTCCCCAGCCTCAAGGGGAGAAATTTCTTCTGTTTCCCAGGCTTTAAGCTGCTTCCTTGGAACATTGCCTGTGTATGGGTGTTCCTTCAGCCCTTCGGAGGCACTGTTGTCCTGACGCTCTGAAGGTCACCATGTCTCTTTGGGGGTGGGGACTCTCTAGGAGGTGACCATGTCCCATGCTTGAGGGAGATGACCAGCAAGACACCTCATATGTTCTTTCCAGGCCTTCAGCAGTCCAGAGGTCAGGAAAGCTGCCGAATATAACGAAGTCTGGCCCTCTTAAGTACTGCATACACTGATCTCTTGATTCCAAAGGATCCATTCATGATACTCTAACTGCTGCTCCTAAATCCACATTTATATCTTCATTTTTAAAAACTTACATGGTCTCTAGGGTGGAAAGCTACCAAATCAGGGTTGGCATCAAGTCTGGGTTGACCTCCAGTGTAAAGCCTAAGGTTTCTCAGCCTTTTGAGATGTGAAACACTACTTGATCAAAAACTTCTGTAGATCAGAATACAAAAACCTGGTCCCAAGTCTCCTTAAATGGGAGCCTGGATGTATTAGAGTAGGATGAGACCCTCAACAAATGAGATGCCTGCTATGTTCTAGAGATTGCTGTAGGTGCTGAATGTTCAGTGGAAGGAGTCCTTGCCTATGTGGAACGTTTGAGATGGATAACAGATATACAGAATAAATCGGATAGCAATACATCCCATGTGGGGGATTGGGGTGAAGCAGAAAAAGAATATAAGGGAATCCTGCACTTATAGCCAAGATCTAGCCAAGATCTCGTGTAAACAACTTAACCATGCCTATCCTCTGCTTGATCTGCAAATGTTTTTCAGGAATGTAATGTCTACAACTGAGCTGCTTTTCAGTATGAAAGTTGAGCCCAAAGGAGCTTGAGGGAATACTCCATGTCCTAACCTTCTGGAGGTCCCCTCCATGTTGAGCACATTAAAAACTCAGATAAGTCCTGCAAAAGAACACAAGACTATGTAAACCTTTGTTCCTCGGACCTAGTGACTAAAAACCACAGGGGTGACCTACCAAGTACAGGGACTCGTAGATCAACTTAGGAAACCTTCACCCTCTATTAAGTAGGACAGGACCTTAGGTCATCTTATTTAAGGTTTTGCTGACCATTAACTTCTCCCAATCAGATGACTCAAACATGTGACCGACTGAGGATTAGCTCAGAAGGACCACCTTGTGTTCATGACTTCTTCGTCCCAGTGTCTTCCTAAGTGGTTACTTTACCATTTAGAACAAGGAAGCACAATTCTCTGGGAGTGACTGGCAGAACAGGGGTCCCTTGTGTCGGGAGAGTCATGACATCTGGCAAGCCAACTCAATTGGTTTCTAGTTCAATCTTAATAAAACTTGTCCCCCCCCCCCATCCTAGGCAAAAAGCCCGGGTTTCCACACTCAAGGAGGCTTACTAGAAATGCTCAGTAAGAGCACAGGAGTGTGAAGCCTACAAACAACGAATGAGGGGGAGAATAGTTAAGAGGGGTGTCTCATGCTGGAGTCTCCACTTGGAGCTGCTATTCATAGCAGGAAGGTGGGAACATGAAGTTTAGTACTTGGTGGAGGGCTCCCCCTCTCCCCCTGCCCTTAGCTTTGGGCTGAATGAGGTTATTCCACTGGGCTTCTAGTCTGAAATAAGTTGGCTTTGGGTTTTTCTGAACTCTCTAGATGCCAGTTCATTCAGACTTTGGTGCAAAGATGCCACATGACCCCAGCAATGCTTGTAGAGATCATGCTTTGATTTAGCTCCTGACGCAGCTTGGTGGTTGAGGGTGGGGGCAGGGGGAGAATTCCTATTTGCTCATTAGTGGAAGTACTAGAACAAGTACTACAGTATGTGTCCTGGATCATAACTCAGAGGCAAACAATGAGAACATGAAAGTACACAGAACATTAAAAAAGTGGAATGTTCATATAGTGTGTATGTGGAAAAGATTAAAAAACCATAAGCCTGTGCAAGGTAATGAGGACAGATGGTCGGTACAGCGGATAGGAGAATAAATCAGGGCCTTCCCTGACCTGTCAGCCCCATCTTGGACTCCAGGCTAACCTGAGGCTCTTTGGCGGCTCTCCCTGTCTCCCCCCGCCCCACCCCCGCCCCCACTTCTGAGACCAGCTGGAGAGGAAATGGAAAAGTTCCCAAACAGAGGGAAGTGTACCTCCCAGTTCCAGCCTTGGGAGGGAGGGGAGAAAGGGAAGAACAATGGCATAGGAGCCACTCAGATTAAAGGATCTACTGGCTATGAAAGTTACTTCATGAATTAACTGCTCACAAAACCCGAATATACTCAAGTTTAAAATAGGGGGCTCCTGAGCACACCCCATACTTGCAGTTTGGGTTGCCTTTTATTGAGGTGGAAGCCCTGGTGAAGTTACTCATAGATGCAGAAAAGGGAATTTCCCCTTCTCCACCTCTCCATCTCTGGTGTCCTGTCTGAAGTGCTTGGGGAGCACGGGATAGTAAGTGGTCCTAAGGGTATAATGCACCTCTCACACCTGGAAGGTTAGATCACTCCTTAGCACTGGGGAGCAGTGTGGGGTTTTGGATTTTGATTCTGCTCTACCTGTCCCTAGAAGGCTCTTTCTGGTCAGAGCCTCAGCACTCTAAACAGAATCCACCCTCCACCTTTCCCCTTCCTAGGGGGGGCTACGGAGGCCAGGGTCTCTGTCACTCTTTGAGCTGGCCTTCAAAGGCTGCCTGATGCTGGCATTTGGTGTGTCCCCCATGCAGGGCTGAAGGTCTGGTGTCCCAGAACACTCACTCTCGAGTTAGGGAAGTTTGAATTTTTTTTTTTTTTTTTTTTTTTTTTGTGGCTCTGACCTGGGGCAGGGGGTACTGTGCTTCCATGGTGCATTTCCATGCACCGCCCACCCCTGAGCCATGCTTCATTCATGGGAATGAAGTGAGGATTAAGTGGATGTTGCTGCTTGCTGAGATAGACGGGGGAAAGGGGGTTCGCTGAGAGGGTGTGGTAACCTGGGTCCATCTTTGATACTCTGAATTCCATTTGACATGTAGTCTTCTAGGGCACCTGGGTGGCCCAATATTAAGCACTTGACTCTTGATGTCCTCTAGTCTTGATCTCAGGGTCTGAGTTTAAGCCCCATGTTAAAACTCCAAGAAACTTCCCTTTAAGGTACAAAGGTCCTGATGGACACTATGCATGGCTATGTTCATTCTCCTAGAACATCACAAAGCTAGCCCATTGTGGTGGGAGGGGAGGACAGTTAGTATCAAGTCCACACTATTTGCATGACTAGTTACCGTCTATCAAACTCCTTAGAATAGGAAAGTGTCTCCTTTTATCCTAGTGACTTATCCTTTCCATCTAGGATTGCCTCTCCCTAGACAGAATAGGGACTTTGGCTGCTCACCAAGTTGCCTGTAGACCAGGCTAGGCAGCCTAGAGCAAATGTTGGACATCCTGTGAAGGTAAGGGTGGGGGGTGGGGGTTGTCTTCTCTGGATCTCACTCCAAAAGTCTTAAGCCAGGTCTGAATCTTCAAAGTGCTATTCTTGGGGAACCCTCACCTGAAATAGCCTCCCTTGGTGCTCCTAAAGGAAGCAAACCCAACTATTCTTGGGGGCATGGTCTCCCATTTACAAGTGTTGAAGATCCTTGTCAAATATACTTGTGGCTTGGGATACAACTTCTGGTTAGAGCCTCCTATCCTCAAAAGTACATCGAGCTATTTAGGTGGAAATAGGGAGATACCCTGGAAAAACCAAGTAACCAAGAGGCTCCAGTTTTTTTGTATATTTTTTAATTGGAGTTAGATTTGCCAACATCTAGAACACCCTGTGCTCATCCTGTCAAGTGCCCATCACCCAGTCCCCTATCCCCCCACCCACCTCCCCTTCCACTACCCCTTTTTCCTTTCCCAGAGTTGGGAGTCTCCTGGTCTGTCATCCTGATTTCGCGCCCCCCCCTTCTCCTTTCCTCTATGATCCCTTTCACTATTTATATTCCCCACATGAGTGAAGCCTTATGATTGTCCTTCTGACTGCTTTCACTCAGCATAATACCCTCCAGTTCCATCCACGTTGAAGCAAATGGCGGGTATTCATTGTTTCTAATGGCTGAGGAGTAATCCATTTCTTGTGTATATGTATGTGCATCTCTAGTCATTAGAGGCTCCAGTTCAAAGAAAAAAACCTTAAAGTCTGTATAGGAGTTGAAGTATAAAAAGGAAGAATCTTCTAAATATACTAGGACTTCAAATATGGCCTAATGTTACAGGGAGGTATCGAATTCTACATACCTCAAATCTTGATAAGACTCCATCTTATTGGGACAAAAAATTCCATCTGGTGGGCTTTGAAGTGTCAAATCTCAAATGTGTATTAACTCAGAATATCTTACCCATAAAAAGGCCACCCTTCTGGCTTTTGATGCATCAGTCTCCCCATAAAGGTGGAATTACATCGTTTGAGTGGTATTCCTGATACTCCCACAACTTTCAGGACCTAAAGTATGTTAGGAACCCGAAACTTTATTTCTGGGATCTCCATGTGCTCACTCACAGGAGTAAGACCTACAAAGGGAGTGGGTGAGGTGGGGCCTGGCTAGGAGTAAACTTTAGAGCCCATCTCTAGTTGACGGACTCTGAGGCCACATGGAATTGCAGACTCCCATTATGGGCCCATCCCACTTGTTTCAGGAGAAGCTGGAAATCTTTTCTGTGCACTCTAAATGCAAGTGCTGGTAACTTAATTCAGGCCTTAAACCTTGTAGTAAGGTTTAACTACAGTAAACCTGTAGTAACCTTGTAGATCCTTCTGCAGGATGGTGGTATGCCATGGCGGGCAACCTTTTTATATTCCTTGGCCCCTGGGACATCCAGAATATTAAATGGTGTTTCCCCCCTCTGAAATGGGAAGAGTTGTACCACTGATAGGCATAAATGTCTGGTCCCATAGGAACTCATGGTAGGCAATTGATAAAGTGCATGGTCCTTTGCTTGGGCCCGGACTTTGAGAGACCACCTCAAGGGTTTGAGTTAGCCGTAACTCATGTGCTGCCCCATTTGCTTGCACTAGCTCCCTTGACTTTCTGCTGATATCTTTAGACCTCTCTAGATTTCAGTGGGTTAAACATGGTTTGATACCCTATCGAAGCAGATATTTGACTAATATACATCCTTTTTTCCTTCTGTGGGAAACAGTCTTGGCATGCCCCACCTGTGACCACGACAGATAGGGAGCTCCTTCTGCATAAAGTGCTATAGTCAGACAGGGAACGGAATACCTGTGAGAGCTGCTACATGGCCCAAGGTTCTATGGAAGTGCTTATCCTAAGCACTCCAACATTTCATGCAGAGAATTTCACATGAAGTACCAACAGTACATCAATCACCCTGGGGTCTGGACTATGTGCCCATCTGAACGGTGAAAGACCAAGCCTGAGAAGCTATAGAACTTCTCAGTTATAAATCACTATGAGCTACTTACTGGATTTACTAGGAGTGCTTGGGTGAAGGAGATACTTAGTTTCAGAGGTACTCAGGTTTTTCTCTCTGTATCGACTTACAAATCTTTGCAGAAGTCCCTATTGCCCATCAATCACATGTGCGCTTCACGGTCTATCCTGATTCTTCCCCTCAGGATGTGCATGGTCTTTCTCTGCCCTGGTCAAGAGGGTAGAAGACAACCACCTAGTTTGCTGTGTTCCCACCATAATGACTAAGAGCTGCTGGACCTGAATCCTTGGTGTTTAAGTAGCTGCTGAGGCAAGCATGTACCTACTAACTACCAAATGGCTAAAGGCTACGGTCTAGCTGTCAACACCAGATGTAGGAGTGCAGAAATATGCAGGTGTGGCCTTCCTGTCCAGGGTCTTCTCTCAGGGAATCCCAGGTTAGAAGAGGAGCCACTTGCTGAAAAGGCATGGGTGGGGGCCACACTATAAGGCCTGGTTTCTCAGCCTTCTAGGCTTCACTTGATGCTCTTCTAACCTTAATATCAACCACCTTTCAATGTCCTTGCTGACTTGTTTCAACCTTTCAACTGCAAATGATGACTCCACCTTGGCCCAGCCCCTCTCTTCCTACCAGGGTCTTGGGAATCAAGAGCCAGCCAAGAGGCAAGCTGCTCCAGGGTCAGGTGACTGCTCTGGTTCAATCAGTTTGGCCTTGAAGAACCATGTCCTGGTACAAAAACATGGCCTCTCAGGGTCGGTGGGACTTGGATAGCTTACCATCCCAGGAGCTGTGGATGGGCAGGGGGGGACTAATTAAAATCTTGTAAAAAGACCACATGTAGGGATGAGGAAAGCTACTTAAGGCTACTTCTAGTATCTGATGGAAGGGTGACGCAGGAGCAAGACTCCAGGCTTCTTGCCAGGAAGATGTGCAGTCTCCATTCCTCAGACCCAGGGTACAATGGCTTGGCCTTATCCTTGTCGCTCAGACCCTTGACTGAGACTCCGACCTACGGTGGACCCCAGAGTGGAACATTTAGCAGGTATTCTATGTGGACATAAAAACTTTGGTCAGCTTGAGGGTGATATGTATTGGAAAGTGGACACTGTTCAGAATCTATACAACCAAACACACCTGCAGTCACCCACAAGGGGATCAGTCCCCTTCTTTGGGTCTGGCTGTTCCCTGGCTTTGCATGTGGCATATGTTGGTGAATTTTACATGTGTGCCTGGAGGAATGTACTGTTGAGTGAAGCATTCCGAGTGTTCATCAGACTTTTGGCTGACTGATACCATTTAATTCAACCGTCTTTCCTGAGTTTTCTGCCTGCTGGTGGGTCAGTCTCTGATGGAGGGGTGTTGAAGTTCCCACCTGTCAGAGTGCCTTGTTCATTCCTCCTTGCAGTTCTGTTGGCTCTTGCTTCCCCTGTTCCAGTGCTGCTCCATCTACACACAAGATTGTCCATTCTTACGATGGACCTGGCCATCAAGTAGCGTTCTTTATCCCCGAGATCTTGCTCTAGATCATGCTTTATCTGAAATCTAGCTACTCTACCTTTCCCCTACTCTGGATCAGTAGGGTATCTTTCTCCATCCCCTTGTCTTAGTATTTAAAATGCGTTTCTTGTAGATGGCCTATAGTTCGGCGGCTCTAATTCAGTAAGCGTTTGTGGAAAAAACGAAGTCCATGGTCTGTGGCTGACTCCCTTCAATGGAGCATTAATAGTCCCTAACTAATCACCCATCCTCCAAACTTAAGGGGAATTCTGCTTGGCAGGGGGAGGGGCAGTTTTGGCTCCTAAACAGTACTGAGTAAAAGCTGCTGTGTATGGCAGTCCCCCCTCCCACCTTCATTGGGGGGTGGGATAGGTTCCAGGACCCCTAGGATTCAGTACCATCCACTATCTCTTCCTGTGTAGACCTAATTCTGGAAAACATAAAAGACGTGACTGGCCACAAGATATTTTACACTGTATTTACCTTGTGATGTGAGCTCACAAATATCTACATAAGATGAAGACTTAAAGAATGAGGCATTGTGACAGAGCATTAGGCTACTATTGGTCTTCTGACGACACCCCCCACACACATCGGAAGGATCCTCTGCTTCCAACCCAAGGTTGAACTATGGGTAGCTGAGGACCACCATAGGTCTCTGAGCCAGTGCCCTTATATACTATAGGATGGAATCCCAAGGAGTGAGCATTTGAAGTGTTGCATCTACTGGCTGTTGCCAGATTGCCTTCCAAAAGAGATAATATATACCCCTACTGCGAATAGTACCCTCTTTATTGGAGCCAGAGGCAGAATGTAACTGGGCAGTCATCCAGGGAGTTGGAATCCTTTTGATAAGGTATCTGGAGCATTCAGACCCCAATCATATCTTGTTGGCAAGCTCTTAAGTTTCAGTTCACTGTCCCAACACCATCCCTTCTGCCCTGTCTAGTGAGGCATCTCGAGCCAATTACTAAATACTTCCTAAATCCCATACATACAAATGTACCAACTCCATTTCCAAGCCCTGATCCTTGCAGGGATAGGTCTGGATGAGCATTGTTCTGTTAGAACCTGAATTTGGTCTAATACTTATTATTCTGAATAAGTTCAAGTCTTTAACCACTGCCTGAAAGAATTCAGCAAAGAGTTAACTCCTTTTTCTGGCCCATTCTATCCACCCCACCCCCACCCCCACCTCCACCATGAATGGGTATTTAGAAACTGCAATCTACCAACAGGGAAGCTACTTGGATGGAATATAACCAGGGTGTTAAACCAAATTGTTTGTGGCTTTGGAATGTGGGGCAGGATTTCTCACAACGGCTTTATCTCTATCCCTGCTTGCCACTAATAGGTCATTCACTTATCTGGGTGTATGAATGCATCCCCATCGCGTACGTCCATCAAACCCTAAACCCACAGCCACCCTGGCAGATCGCACACGCGATGGTGCGGAGGCCTCTGTCCTGGAGCCAAGTGCTTTATATAACTCCATGATGGTGGTTCCAACCAACTTACTTTTCAACAGCTCTGTATGGCACCCTTGCCTGTCTCTCAGTGACAAGCCAGGACCTTCTTCAGGCATTTTCTCAGCGGGTTAATCAAATGGCATCAGTGGGAATGTTTACAGCTTGCTGCCACTTAGGGAGCTTTATCAGGGCCCTTTTAATATCAGCCCCTAACTCTAGGCTGATAACAGAACAGGAGGGGGCTGGGGACGGACAACAGCTTTGAGAGAGCTGGTGAAACCAGAAAACAAGATGTCAATCTAATCTGAAAGACCTCCCATAGGGTCTCTGCTGTAGGGTAGCAATTTGGTCTGGAAATTCTTTACTGGGGATGACCTAGTGCCAGACAGATGCTTAGCATCTAGGGCTACTGGTGCACTGGCTACAAGCACCTATTCATGTACCCAGGTTTTGTTTCTATGAGCTTTTTTTCTCTACCCATTCAGAAATGTGTTGGCCTAAAATCTAAGCCTGAGTACTGCTATTTCTGCCTGTCAGACTTTGAGCAACTTCTTGACCTCTTACAGAGGATGTATTTTCTGAATGGCATGCGTATGCTTAGGACCTAATGAGACCTGAAAAGCTGAAGACTAGCTCTGACCCTACCATCGCAGGGAATCACGATTATTGACCCAGACTAAGAACCTATCTGAGCTGTACCAGACACTTCTGGGAGGAATGGGCTAGTCATTAAGGAAGAAAACCTAAAAATAGAGATCAAGAGGGGCCCTCAAGTCCTAACTAGCTTTTACTTTTGCTAGAAAACCTACCATTTGTGTTAGCAGAGAAGGCAGTGTATCCCTCAATTGTGTTGACTTGCTTCTGCCTCTAGCTTGTCACTGTGGGGAGTTCTAGCATCTGGTGAAACTCTAGAAAATATACGGAGAATCTTCAGTGGGCATGGGTCTCTGGAGAATGGGAGCTGAGGGAATGGTTTCTGCTTCCTCTCATACCTACTTCTCAGGAGCTGGGGCTTCAAGCCCTATTGGGTGGCTCAATCCACTTTGGTCTTTACAGATGCTAATCTTGGCTTTCCCTAATCCTTTCAAGGCAGGTGTACCACTTTTGCTTATTCCAGAAACTTAAGTCTCCAGTGACTCTTGCCCTTCTGCGCTTAATCTCTCTTAATTCCTTTGGGATTTGGGGGAAGAAAACTTGTAATTTGCCATAGTTAGAAGTTCCAATGGCCTCCTTATCTGGTATTTGAATTTTTAAACTTTGAATACTTAAAACTACTAGAGATGCATACTCTTAATCAGAGCATTTGTCTTAAGGGCTATTGTGGCTCAAGAGGACTTTGCCAAGAGTATGTTCAAACTATCTGGCAAAACTTCCATAGCTCTTCCCAACTTGGCAATCGGATGAGTGAAGGAAGACCAGTCACAAAGATAACTAGGATTAAAGTGGAGGAATTCCGGCTATAGGAGTATAACTTAATGGCTAGTTCATCTTTTTAACTTTTGTGAACTGTTACATTGAAAAAGACAAATCTGTCATCACTCAGTATTTATGGGTGATCTTGGAGTGTAACTGAACTGGATTTATTCAGGACAAACTAGAAGTAGCTTTTGCCAGTCTGTTCTCAGTGGCATCTAGAACTACTTTATCCTGGTCACCAAAGGGCATCTAAGTAGTCTCTGTCAAGGGACTGCTGGAAGTGTTTCTGAAATGCCAGTAGGACCATCCACTTGGAATGCATACATGGCCACAGGGAAATCTGTAGACTTCTTAGCCCACAGGCAAAGCCCTACTGAACTGTAACCATCCTGGTTAATCCTACACTTGCATGCCTCCCTAGCATTCAGATGGAGCATAAATCGGTGAAAGCATTCTAGGGGACTTTAATGTGTTAACTTAGTGTGATAGTTTAGTAGTCCCCATAGTCCCTACCAAGTGTTGAAGCCCATCTTAGCTAGTATAGACCTGACCTCTAACATTCCGGAAGGGTTTAACCTGCCTATTCGTTCACCTCCTTTGAAGTACTGTGTGTTGCAAGGCAGCAATTCTCCCCATGAAATCTGCCTTTGACTTCTGTTGGCTAGTCCTAATTTTAAACTCTAAAACCAGTTTTCTTCCAGTGCTGGTTGGTTGGGTTTTCCAGGAAACATGCTGAGGTGGAGGTAGGAATGTAAAAGTTCATTAGGGAGTCATACCTTCTGAAGGGAAGAGAGGGGAAGTAGGATTGGACAGAGGGAACCGCTGGACCATGTTGCCTATCTGGCAAATGCTGCAGTGAGGGGCCCTGGTGACTGCCTACTAGAGAAGCATTGTATTAAGCTGGCTCTTGTAACCCTTCCGTGTATTTGCATATTTGCCATACTACCCCTGTAGCATGCAGAGCTACCATGTTTAACAGTCCTTCCCTCAATCTGCCTTAAAATATTCACTACTGAACATCCACTCTTTAGGTGTGGTCCCAATGATCTTAAGTGTAGGGTTGCTAGATGTAGCAAAACCCCAAACTACCGATGAAACTTAAACTCCAGAAACTCCAAGTATAAGGATGTCCCAAATACTGCATGGGATGCTGTACTTGGTGACCTCAAGGAGTACAGAGAAAGTAGACACTAATGTTCTAAAATTAAGAGCCCAAGTTTGAGCTAACTTTGGCAATAAAGTGCTTGACTTCTTTTGGAACTAAAGGTTCTAAGTCTCCCACTTAGATGTTAGGAGATTCTTGTCTAAGTTTTGATCTATCGCTTAATCTTGGTGAAACTAGAAAATTGACAGACTGCAATAGTCAGTGTAAAAGCTTAGATCTGATGTAGGTAATAAAGCCATGTCATTATCTAAATCACTGGTAAACTATCAAATGGGATGTCTGTTCTGGTGTCCTGCCCTAAAATTATCTCCCAGTGGATGGGAATCCACTAATCTATGCTCTGGTACCTCCTCAGCTATACTTCGTCTACAATATTCCTCTCCTTGGCTTCTGTATTTACAGGAGCAAATAATGGTGGCTTAGCGTTCTGCATCTAAGTTCATCCTAGATCTCCTAGGATATAGCATCTTAGTTTGATAACTAGTCTACTGAATTGGCATTTTTCCATTTCTAACCTTACAAAGGGTATCAGCAGGTATCTGAAGAGGACCTTGCAGGGTTGTGTGTGTGTTTTTTTTTTTTTTTTTTTTTTTTTTTAAGTTAATACCTGGGGGCTTTAATCACTAAAGATTCTTACAGCCCTAGCTTGCTTTGTCTACTTTGGGTAGCTAACCAATTGTTGATAAGCTATGAGATTATGTTCTACTTGGTTAACATTGTGTTATTAACTAAATTTTGGTAACCAATGTTAGATGTTAAGGGGAAGCTGGATCAAGAATATATAGGAACTTTGTACTATCCTCCTGATTCAGTGTTAAATCCTCCCCAAAAACAAGTATGGGTGTTAAGGACTTGGAATAACAAAGAATTTAACTTGGATCTCTGGAAGAGTACTGCCTGTCCTGGAAAGCCGGCCCAGTGTCCTCTGACACACGGAAAAGTCAAAACTAAAGCAGAAATCATTTGCATAGCACCAGAGTGTTTCCTGCCCAAATACTTAGTATTGCCAAGGAGGAACTTAGAATCCGGGAAGACCTAGCTTTAACCAAAAACTCCTAGTAATGTTACCAATGATGCCTATTGAGGTCTGTGTCTCCTGATGGTGGTGTGCCATTCCCAGCACATCCTATCTCTGCAGTAGCCTTCCCCAAGATACAGAATCTCCATGAGCACATCAGAAAAGTCTAGAGAAAATTCTGCGAAACACCCCCTCCCCCCCCCCAAAAAAAAAATCCTAAGACAAGGGGAGACTGAAAAGCTGAGACCTAGACACTAAATGTAACATGATACCCTGGAACCATAAAATCATGATCATGGATCATGAGTCAGCTAGCCAGCTCTGGGGATCAGAAACAAGATGTGCTCATGCTGGAACATAAAGGGATTTCCTTTGATGGAAGGTATGTGAGAAAGTTTCCACTATGACAGGAAGCTGTTTAGAGTCCAAGCTAGGATAGACCCAAGCAACATTGTTGGATACTCTGAAACCTACAACCAAACAAGGACCCTGGGGCTAACCCAGATCAGATGAATCATTTGCTGAAGGCTCCCTTCCCCAGACCTGACTCCTTTATCTTCTGTGGCTTGTTACCTCTTGGTCCCCATAATCCTTCCACTGTTTCAAGCTCTCAAACCTTAAGGGCAGGCTTACTGTCCAATCTCCTTTCCAGATCCTTCATAGATGTTCATCTCTTCTCCCAATCAGCTCAAGATCCCAGGCCAGCGTGGTTGATGAAGCTTCGTGGAGGTTACCTATCCCCAGAAAGGAGCTCTTCAAGGCCATCTGTCCCAGTGCAAACAGCATGTACTAGTTCATCCTTTGCTTTCAAAATAGGAATATTATAGAGCCTAAATAAAAGATCAGTAGCTGCTATGGCCTGAAGCTAGTTTAAGGAAACTGCTGTTCAGTGCACCAACAGAATAATCAGATTTGTCTACTGAAGACCTAGACTGCAAAGCAATACAAGGGGCATTAGTCAATCACCTGTTTGGGACCACTAGCTTCCTTGGAGCAAGGTCTTCCTTGGAGCTCTAGTAGAAGTAGGTAGGGCAGATGGCAGTGTCTGGTTATTCTGAATTTACTGGGCTTAATACTGTGAGATGGCATGCTGACTTCTCATCAGACTCTCAAAGCTGAGACAGGAGAAACCCACCTGGAACCACTGTTTCACCTATACCCTATCACCCTGTACACTATCCTGTACACCCTGATACACTCACCCTGCAGAGAACTTCATGACTTAAAAGACCTAGTGAGAGTCGAGACTAAAACTTGAGTCTTCTGACTTCTCCATGGACCATTTGTGCAATGTGAGGGGTCACTAGGCCAGGCACAGTAGGTCAGGGTTTTGCCTTGGCACAAACTAGTGGGATGTATCTGTTCTAGGAAAACCCCAGGCTGTACCTCTGACCAGTCTATAGAGGACAGGTATATAGTACTAAATGGTCTATAGCCTATGTTTGACCTATGAGAACTCAGAACTGGGGGGGAAAGTACCTTTTGAGCTGAAAAGGGAAGGCTGGGTAGGGCTTACCCAGCAAATGGTTGAGAGGGTGTTTCCAAACAAATGAGCAGGACTGGAAGGAGGCCCATATGGCTGGCATGGAGAAGAAGTAGGAGAGCCAACATTATGCTGGAAAAACAGGACAGTGGTGGTGGCGGTGGTGGCTGCCATGGGGTATACACAACAGACATCTGGGGGGTGAGTCACCAGGGTTAGCTCAAGGTCAATAAAGTTCTGTGAAACTGACAGCTCCTCAAATAGGAAAGTCTTGCCAATGGGGAGACCAGGCCAGATTTTTGGGCTGAGGACTGACGCATTGACAACCCCTACCCAACTCCAACTCCGTTTGGCTCAAGAGCTTGGTCTAATCTTTGAGCTGATCTTAATACATCTCCCTAGTGGATAGCTCTAAAACTACCATGACAAAGGGTGGGGGAGTTTTAATGTGACCTCCCCTTTTAGCCAACAGGCTAATGGCTTAAAGATCACCTGGCTGAAATCTAAGCTCCACTGTAAGTTTAAGACCAAGTTGCTGGAAGTTGATCAGGTTATTTGGGCCCCATGCTCTAGGGTCAGTGTAAACCCCCACAATATTCTCTGGGCTATTCCTCTAGAAAAATCAAATGAGATTTCCATTTCTTAACAGCACTATCTTCAGTCTCCCATCTGCATCTGAGAAGTTTTCCCAACTTGTTTTCTCATGTTAAATTTGGTTGGGCAGACCAGTGTTTTCCAACCTCTCTACTTGTGTTCCCCACTGAGAACTTGCTGAAACACATCCAAGGGTCTGCTGGTATATAGTTCTTAGTACAGACTGGACTGTCCTAGCGCTCCATGTTCTTCTGTATCCTTCTAAGATTCATGATAACCGAAGCCTGGATGGGGGGGTGGGTATTTAGTGACTTTTTTTTTTTTCTTTCATGGACGAGAAACCTGCTCAGATGCCAAGTCCTTCATCTAGAGTCATGCATGACAGGACTAGATCCCCTATCCCTGGGGGGAATGTGGGTGGATAGAATCCAATCAGAAGTCTGAACTTAACCAGTGTGGTAGTGTCAACTCTGCATGGGCTGAATTTACTTCACTAGTAATAACTGTTCTGTCAAACCCCTGTCTGCTGAACAGGGTCTCCTTTCTTCCAAAGTAAAACCCAGACTTGTTAGCTCTTAAACTAGAGAAAGCTATGGAAAGATGAACACCAGGCTGATAAATTGATGAAATGTGCAGGGTTTGGGGAACAGAAGAATGGGAAATGGCCAACTATTTCTTCATACTTGACACTGATGCATTGGAGGTGCTTGCTACACTTCCTTGCAAAATGTGAGGTGTGTAAAGATGAAATGAGAACCTGTTGAGCACATATGTAAACAGTCCCATATAGGACACCTCCCCCAAGGTTCTAGGCTTCCTGTGGTCAATGGCAAAGCACAGTTGAGGGAGACGTTAACTATTAAACTCAAGAATGAAGATCATCCCAATGCCAAGATACATAAGCTAGCTCGATATTCTAGGCATTGAGCCAGTATCTTCATATATTCTAGGCATTGAGCCAGTATCTTCATATATTCTAGGCATTGAGCCAGTATCTTCATAGCATTTAATGCAGAAGATTTGAGGTAGGTTTACTATCTCCATTTTACAGTGGAGGAGACCGGTTCAAGACCCTAAGTCTCTGTAAGAGTGTGCAGTGAGGAAAGGGCAGAACTACCAATTCCCAAGTCTGAGCTGAGCCCATGCTCTTAACGTGCTGCCTCCCTTGTTTTTGCTAGGAGTTGGGGTCCTGTAAGTGACAGTGGTTTTCTCAATAGGAGTCCAGACCCAGAGTTTCTGGAAAGAGCATCCTCCTGGGAACTGAAATGACCATCCAAGTATGTATTCCCCTGGCCTAGGGTGAGCAGGTGGCTAAATCCCAGATGCAGAAAAAGGAGCGAAACCACTTTCCAGGTAGTCCTTAAGTTTCTAGAGCACAGCCGTTTGATCACAAGGTGGAATTGAAGGTTAATCCCAGGCCTACCCCCTTGAATTTGTGGCTGGTATCTTAAAGGGTGGGGTTAGGTGTGTGCTTCCTCTTTCCAAAAAATACTGGGGATGCCTGGGTGGCTCAGCAGTTGAGTCTGTCTCTGGCTCAGGGTGTGATCCCGGAGTCCTAGGATCGAGTCCCACATCAGGCTCTTTGCAGAGAGCCTACATCTCCCTCTGTGTGTCTGCCTGTCTTATGAATCTTTCCTGTTTAGAATTCAGGAGTTGTATAAATAAGGTACAAACAGCTTAGAAATTCATAACCTGAAAAGTTAGTCTTAGAAAATCATTTTTGAGACCACCATTGTTAACATCTGAAGCTGCTCAGTGGTTTTCTACTCAATGTTCTGTTAGCACAAAGCAAAAGGAATTCTATAGAACCACTTGTACAGTTCCCTTTCTGTATTTGATAGAACTTTCCTGAGATTGTACAAGAATATTAAGAATGCTCATGTAACTCTTCCCTGATAACAAACTGCTTACATTCTCCACCCACCCACCTCCATCTTTGTAAAGTTACCTTTTTGAGCTGTTAAGTCCAAGGGCTCCAATCCTCTATTAACTCTGCCTTAGCGTGTGTTTCCTAAGAATAAATACCTCTTATTCCACAAGACAAGATCAAAATTGGGTAACAATCTACAGTACATAATACAACTGTGCAAACCACAGGTCTTCCCATGTCCTAAACGTCGACTTGGTCTTCAAAGCTATAGGCATGGATGTACCATAACTGAGGGATACTTAGGGAAGGCTTTGACACTTAAGTACAACTTCACTGAAACAGTCCTTGCCCCATCACTGGCTCATTCAAAGCCATATATGGTGCTCATCTGAGGTCCTGACCTCTAAGATTTTTTTTGACTTATTTATGAGAGACACAAAGAGGCAGAGACCTAGGCAGAGGGAGAAGCTGGCTCCCTGCAAGGATCCCAATGTCAGGCTTGATTCCAGGAACCTGGGATCACACCCTGAGCCGAAGGCAGACCCTCAATCGCTGAGGCACCCAGGCATCTGAAGTCCTTGTCTTCTAAAGGCAACTAAAGGAGATGTGCATGATGTCAAGGACCTAGGAATGCGTAGAGGTGTTAGAGGTTCCATAAACCCTAGCTTGTCTTCCCTTGTAGGTTTATCTGACTTCTGGTCTACCAAGCATATGGCCAGTAACAGACCCAGGCTATCAGAATATACCTGTGTTTAATCTTCATCTCTACCCAGACTTTTCCTTTTCTTGAAACCCTCCAAGCAACCCACAAAGTTGACCAGTCCTCCCTGTTGTGACTCCGTTTCAGCACTAACTGCCCACATCTTAAGTGAACAGCCACCCAGTTTGCCGGAATCACCACTGCTCCACTGCTGGTCATTGGCTATAATCAGTGGTGGCAATAGCCAAAAAAGCCATTCTGCCTTTCCTAAACTATTTGCAGAGTACTAACATCCCACACAGAATTGGGAGCCAGCGCAGCAAGAGTGCAGTAAAGTCCAAACACTTCTAGCATCCGTGCCTAAAATGGTATGCTTAAAGGGGCATGATGGAGCTGCAGGTACCAGAGGCTGACAAGATGCAGGAATGCATGAAACCAGCAACGCCTCGGTGCCTTATTGAGGGAGGGGCTACATGGGAGTGGGGAGTGGCTAGTCCTTAAGGGCATGAGCGTTAGTTGAACCAGTGTCCTTTGTAGCTCTGACTTGCTATATAATGTATGTACATCATAGCTTTTGAGCTTTGCTGTATTCCGTTCTCCCACCCTCTCAAGGACTAATTTATGCCTTGCAGAGCTATTAGGAAGTATGAATGCAAAGAAGCTGGGATGCTGCCCATACAAGTAGTAGCTATAGTAATAAGGAGGATGAGCCCTCCCTAGGACCTCAGGGAATTTGAGAAGTCTAAGCTTACGTGTTGCTAGACGACGGGTCTCCATTGAATGTAGTTACTAGGCGCTTGGAGTTGGACCAATCCGATGCCTTGCTGATGGAGGGCAGTGGCTCTGTAGAGAGATGGGGGTGGGAGGCCAGGTGCCTTGTTCTGCAGCTGTATGCCATTACCCTTAGCATTTGGGGTAGGAACAGTCCTGATGCTGGCCACTTGTCCACATAGTTTTATTGCTTTAATCCCACAATACTAGCTGGAACCAGGCCCTGATAATATATTTAAGTAATGAAGCCTGACAGCCGGGGCCTGCCGAGGTGATTAGAACACACCTAGCAGAGTGTGAGGAGGTCCAAAGGTGAGACTCCTAATCCCTTAGCAATGCTGGCAATTGTGATGGCAAATGAACAGGAGGTTTAGGCCCAGAGTAGAGCCAAACGTAATTTCCAGTTGGAAACCCCGACCGGGCCCAGGTAAATGCTTGTGTCCGAGAGCAAGAACATGAACAGTTCTTTCAGGATTAGGCAAGTGATTTTTAGTAGACACTTCCTGGTATTACTTGGCAATTACATGCTAGAAAATAAAGTTGATCTGTCCAAATACCTCCCTAATACTTGATAGGAAATGATTGATTCTTTAAACCCCATTAGAGTAGTGTAGTCTGTGACAAGATTCCAAAAGCACTATTCTGTAATGAAACTTTCCTCCTAGCTGGGACAACTGAGGAAATCTGAAATCCTCCATGGCTAGAAGGCTCCCTTTCTATGTATCAAAGCAGGCTACAAATTTCTGTGCCTTGGCTTATTCACATACTTCTGGCAGTCATTCCACATTCATACACAGGTCTTTGGAATTATTTCTATCCATTAGGGGTGCCTAATTGAAAGCCATCCACACAAGATTCATTCTGCAACACAACAGCTACAGTGCTTTCTTTTGGCGCTCAAACCAAGGTCAGGGGGGCACTAGATTTAAGGAGTTTGAATTAGATCAAGTATGAAGGGTCCAAGTTTAGTCAAACTGGTTTTTGAAAGCGCCATGGCTGCAGGCATGGCCACTGAAATCTGGCAGAGACCTGAGCCTATGTATCTCGTGTACTATGTAATTTCATAGAATAAAGGTGAATGTATGTGGAGTATGTCCACTAAACAGGCTTAAAAATAAGCGTGTGCCTCATTGGGCAGGCCCATTTCAGAATACACCTGAGAACCCACTCAAAGCAGAAGGGTGAGACCTTTTGTAGGAGATTCCTTTAGGTTATCCATGGAGTCAATTGAACACTTAGCTGTCTGGTTTTTTTTCTTGGGGATCTTGGCCCTGATTCCCTAAGACCTAAACCATACTAGCATTCTGTTACATAGCTTACACGAGACCACAGTAGCATCTTGTCTAGCACCCCCTGTAGGAGTGACTTTTGTAAGACCTCCTGAAACCACCACTAACCAATAAAACCTTGGTCACAATCACAGACTGAGGCTGTTAATCTCCAGACATCAGCCCTAAAGACAGGAGCATGTGAACAATAACCTGATAGGGCTTATATACTTGTCTGCCTAATTGGCACACGTTAGCAGCCAATCCACAGGGGCCTAGAGTTGGGATGCTCAAGAGTTTTGCAAAAGAACTTATACCGCCCCCGGATCCGAACCCCCAAAACGGCAACCCTCTCAGATCACCCTCCCTCCCTGGGAGCTTTGTGCTCACTCAAACTTTGCCCACCACTCCTTGTCTAGTCTAGCTCTTCATCCTTCAAAGCAGCAAGATGAAGAACCACAGCCACTGAAAGACAAATTCTATTGCCTCACTCTTGATAGGCAAAGAATGCAAGCCCTACATTCTATCCATATATAAATCTTATTGAAGTTTGATTTGCCAACATGTAACCCAGTACTCATCCCATCAAATGCCCTCAGTGCCTGTCACCCAGTCACCCCATCCCCTCGCCGTCCTCCCCTTCCACTACCCTGTTTCCCCAGAGTTAGGAATCTCCTGTCTGGTCTTCCCCTCCCCCCCACACTTATTTTCCCTCCTTTCCCCTATAATACCTTTCGCTATTTCTTATATTCCCCGTATGAGTAAAACCATATGATCTTTGATTGACTTACTCCACTCAGCATAATACCCTCCAGTTCCATTCACGTTGAAGCAAATGGTGGGTATTCATCATTTCTAATGACCGAGTAGTATTCCTGTGTGTACATACATATATCACTTCTTTATCCATCTGTTGATGGACATGGAGGACTTTCCACAGTTTGGCTATTGTGGACATTGCTACTTTAAACATTAGAGTGCAGGTGTCCCAGCATTTCACTGCATCTGTATCTTTGGGGTAAATCCCCAGTAGTGCAATTGAGAGCTCTACATTCTAGAAGTTAACCTGCCAGCTTCCTATTGCCCAGAAGACTGAGAAATCTTGTCCCATGGAGCAAGGAAACTTGCCTGAACATCATGGATCTGGGCCACATCAGAATTCAACTAGAGCAATCAGAACCACAAACTCGAGTCTAAAACTCAAGTCAACTGTTGACTGTGTGACCTCGGGCAAATGCCTAACCTCTGAGCCTTTGTTTCTATCTCTAAAATGGAGATGAATTCTTGTTCTGAGATGTTAAGGCAGGATTAGACTTGAAAGGAAGAGATCAGTTAGAGAAGCCTGAGGGGGATTAGGGAGGATGGAGCTGCTGGAGACTTCTGGTACAACGCACAATGCCCGTCAGAGCCCTGAGTAAGAGGGGAAGGAAGTAGAAGTCCGTTAAAAGCTGACACTCTCCTGGCTCCCCAGAAAAGGCTCCCTTCCCTCCTGGTCCAGTGGTGCCCGGTCACTGCTGGGAGCAGCCCATGGGGTATACACCTCTGTGCAAATGTACCCAATGACACTCTGACCTCAGCATATGGGTCATGTGTCACCTGCATCCTCTGGAAGCTTAGATTTGAGAGCTCTGGTTTCACAGTTGCAACAATTCCATCCGAGATGTGAAAATTAGCAGTGTCTTCAAAGCTTAGTTTAGACCCATACTAATTGCTGTTCAAAAAACTTGTCTAGGGGAGCTGTCCGAAGGTCCTGTTCCATTTGCCTGTGTGAATTTAGGCACATCCTTGCTGCTTTTCTCCCTCTGTATTACCATCTGTAAAGTGGGGCTATCCATAAATTACAATGAACTCCACTCAGCATGGCCTAGTGTGCTCTTAGTACAAGGTCTGCCGTTACTACCAAACTCCCTTCCCACTAGTCTGAGCATCTGCCTTCTGTGGTGGGAGCCTGAATCTGCACTTCCAATCCTTCTCGAATGAGGAGGGTCAACTCCCGTTGTCCACATTTGCTGTACCAGGGCAGCCTCTTGTCTGCCTCTTAGGCAAGGAGTCACAACTGTGTCCTGTGGTCGACTTTGCCAAAGAGCTATGGTGGAGCCCTTTTCCGTAACCTAAGCAGGCCTGGTAGGGAAACACCTCTCCGTCCAAGCAGATGCAGGATCAGCTCCATGACTGCCATCTCTGGGGACTCCCAAAGGGCCAAATACTGAGAGCCCTGGGCTAGTTTGAATGCTCTGATGTTGGGTGCCTTGAACTTTTGAGCGGGGAGCCCACGTTTTCCCTCTGCACCATACCTGGCAAGTGGCACACCCACCCTGGGACTAGCAGCAGCTCTTAGGATTTAGGGAAGCAGTCTGTGCATCCAAAGGGTTTGAGGATAATGGAATAAACAGCCCGTGGGGAGATGTGAGCAGGGTTAATGGAACAAGAAGTGGCGAGGGGCTTGTAGTAGCGGGGGCCACTGCCACTCCCTGGCTCTTGGCTCCAGAATCGGCCATATCTTCAGAAGAAGAGCATCCCGATGAGGCCTGCTCTGCCCCAGGAAAGTGCCTACCTCCAAAACTGAGATCCTGAAGCAGAAATTGGGAGAAGGACCCCCAGGTTTTGTTATCTCATGCCCATTTCCTAGCAGAGCCTTTGGTTTGCTGCTAGAATAGCAGATAGCTGGGGGCCCAAAGGAGGCATCCATGAAGATAAGCCCCTGGGGCAGAGGCTGGGGAGGGCTAAGAGACTGTACTTGGAGAAGCAAAACGAGGGAAAAGCAAAGACCAGGCAGTGCAATGGCTTCTGAGAATATTGGTCACTTACTTAAAAATCCAAGGCTGTCCAGTGGTCTAAACAGCTTGCCAAATCCATTTCCCCTGAGCAAGGGCAGCAGAGCTTTCAGAGTTGCTTTCCTGAGACCGATGAAAACTCCCTAAAGACTACTTGCTAGCTAAAAAGCTGTTGAAGCTCTCCAGTAGCTGTCATAAAGTAGCAATGTGACTGAATTTTCCAGATCCATTTTCTCTAAATCTTAGGTTTCCATAGTGGTAGAAGTCTCCACTAGATAAACAAGGGGTGGGGAGGAGAGGGGGGGTGGGTAGGTAACCACACTGCAGCAGATACAAGAGTGTACTTTGAGTCAATCCTATGTATTTCCTGAAAAGAATATAGGTTGTAGGTTTATAAGCTGTCTTGTTGAGGCCCTCATGGAACCTGTGTTCTCAGGATGATCCCTTTAGAAATTTAGGGATGTTAACTTTCACTACCAAGTTTATGCTTCTAGTCATGGAGTTAAGGCTCTTCTTGGGGAAAAATTCTTGCAACATTCCTGACATCACTAAAAGGAGGTTTTTCTTGGGACAGTCACTTAGATTCTTTGTGGAGCTAAGGTTCCCCCCATAACATGGATCATACGTGGATCTCATGATCCTCTTAGGACCTGGGACCTATCCCATTCCATTCTGCCTCTTAGTATTCATATGTTCTGGGTGAGTTAACTTCTGGGCCTATTTCTGCTGTAAATGGAAATAACCTGCCTTTCGAGATTGCCAGGATGAAGCACAGGCCCTCTCCCCTCTCGATGTACCAGTACTCCTGTAAACCACTATGCAGCCACCATGCACTTGCTACCACAAAGTTCAGGGGCCTGGGGAGAAAGACCAACGTAGTCTAATCTGACCAATGCTTTGGGAGTCAAGAGAAGAAAGCTGTTGGACCTTTTGAGAAGAGCTTCCTGGTCCCAAATTCCATGGCAAGATGCCCAAGATTTTCTGAAAGAGATAGTCTAAGTGAGACTTAAAGCATTTAGGGTTGTTAGCCCCTTAGAAGTGACCAGCATTTTGAGAGGAGGGAACACCTTGTTTGAGCCTCAAAGTTGACTGGGTTGCTTCATCTCAAATGGCTGACTCCGTCAGAAGCCTCACTTACTATAATCAACTTGAGAATGGTCTCCTGCCGCTACACATCTGCCACACCAACCCATGTGGGGGCAGGAGTAAGGGAGGCAGATGGTAACTGTAGCAGGTATAGGAAGTCGCAGCCAAGAGATGTGCCACTATCCCAGCTCTCTGGACACCCAGGGGTGGAGGGATGGCTACAAATCAAGTGGTTTACTGCACTCTCCATTTCCCCTCACCCCAGCCCCCAACCCTATGCAAGCATCCAGGGGCCCAGCACTTTCTGCCACAGCTAGGAAGCAAAGGTGCTCAGCAGAAGTCAGCCAGGCTTCTCCATTTTTCTATCTTGTCCCTCCCCTCTCATCAGAAACCCTAGCCAGCCAGCAGGCACTACCTGGTGCATTGGCCCCCAGAGGAGTCCTCTCGGACTGGCCTGCCCCTCCGAGTGTGGGGAGAGTGCACGTGTCCTCCCTGACCACCATCTGCAGGAAATCCATTTCCAACCTGCTGGCAACGCACTGACAGTGAGGAGCCACAGCTGTGGGTGTGGAAAGGCTGCAGGGGAGGAACAATTTCCCAGTGCCGGACTGCTGCGGAAGGAGAAATTGAACACTTACTTACAATTTCCCCCCGAGGTCTGTCGGGATCTAATTCAAATAGGCACTCGGGCTGCAGGGCAAGGACTCTAGATGCCATGCTCCACCGCACCCTGCTTCCCTTAGGGCCCGGAATGACCGTGGCCCTATCCTAAAGCCTCACTAGTTTTTAAAGCTGAGTCCTCTCCTTGTAGAGTTTTGACTTAAGTCCAACTGAAATCTGGGTTTTCTTTTTGCTACATGGCCTTGGAAAGATCTTTGCTGCTTTAAGCTTCGGCCTTATAGGAAATACAGTTGCAAAGCTAGGAGAGACTGCACATGCAGGGATGTTGCCTAATGGCTTGCATGGCTGCGTATATATATATAAATTTTTACTGGGACTTGTGATATCCCTTCCACCTTGTGGAGAACCCCTAGAGCTAGAGGGAGAAGTAGTAGGGTCTACAGGAGCAACACAACAGGGTGTGCACCAATTTTGGGGTGGTAGGGACACAGCAACTAGTTAGGTAGCTCGCATAGGTTCCAACAGAATGGGATGGTCCCATGGTGATGCTGGGGAAATACCCACTGGTCGACAACCTGAAAGCATGCAGTGTAGTGACAGATACATCTTCGTCTTTCTGATGTCTCGTGACTCTTGTGGTTTATCCTCCGAGGATTCAGAGTCTGGAGAGTTGGGGAATCAAACCCCGGGAACTGGACTCCTAATTCAACCCCCACCCCCTCTAAAGCTCTCTGTCCTGAGTTCCCTTCCCTGAAGGTTCTTCTAGCCAAAAAAAAAATGTTTGGGATTCCAACACTCTCATTCCTAAAACTTTGACCCCCTTGACAAAAGGTCTTCTAGAAACCGTGTACTCCAGACCCTGGTCCCCATCTAGGACTCAGATACCATAGATAAGAATGTACCTGCTGGTAACTGGGTAGGTGAGACCAGGGCTGAACTAGGTGCCACCTGTGGCATGGCTCAGAGCATGGCTTGGGAGTCACAGGTGGCTATTGAAAGCCTGGCTCTATTATGAGCTGGCAAGGTGATGGCTCTGAGCCTCAGGTGCATCTTGCCAGAACATCAGCTCATAGAGCCTTTGTGAGCCTAAATCATGTAAGTGCTTGATGCAAGAGCTATGTTTTTGAGCACTTCAGGGACTTCTAAGGCTCCATCTTCTAAAAGCTACTAAAAATTCAGGAGTTAACTTGTCCTTGAGAGTGCTCAGTCTGCCATCCTAAAATTTGTAAACTTAGCTAAGCTGCTATCCTATCGAATCCTTTCCACCTGCTCAGAACTATGGCTGAGATTCCATCTTTAATGTCTTGACCCCTTTCTACTTAGCATGGGTGGGAGGTGGTTGACCAGGGGCACAGAGGACCCCTCCTGACCAGGCACTGTTTTTCGTCAAAGCATTTGAGGGAGGTACTAGTTACTCTGTACTAGGTTTGTCCAGTATCTGATAAATCTAAAAGAGCTGGGACTTAACCAGTTCATTAAAATCCAGCAGTCCATGTAGGGGCTGGCATGACTTGAAATACAGGAACCCAGGTTCCTCCCGTCTTGTTGCTCTTCTTTGCAAGGCAAACCTTCCCAAAGTCACCTCATGTTGCCAGATGGCTGCTGGAGCTCCAGTCATTATCTAGATTCCAGCCAGTAGGAAGGTGAAAGGTGAGTTAAGGAGGTGCCTCCTTTAAGACCACTAGCTAGAACCTGAACTCAAATTCCACTTGTATCCTATTTGCTAGAATTCTAGCAACCTAGCCAAATCCAAGTGCGAGAAAAACTGGTCCTACTCTGGCAGTCAAGTCAACCCAACTAAAAAACGGGCAGTTATTCTAGAAAAGGCCTACCCAGAATATCCATTCTTGCCAATAGAAGCCTTTGGTCAATGGCTTTGTTCTAAATTCTAGCAGTGCTGTCCTCTAGCTAGACGTTCTTGGGAAGAGAATGGATCTTGGCTACTTTCCTACCTGTAAAATGGGCAGGCTATCACCTATATGGTCTCATGAGGATTGATTTAGGTGGTGGGGGTGTTTCTCCAGTTCCTAGCATCCAGCTCCTGTTTGGATCCTTCCTTTCGGAGTCGTGCATGCTGGCTTGCACAGTCTACTGCATATACCTTAGTGAAAACCCCACTTCCCCAAAAGAAGGGTCTTCAGTGGAGAAATGTGAGTTGAATGTCGACATCTGGGCCTGATTTAGGAAGCCTTTGAGATGGATGCCTTGCAAAGAACAATGCCTTTGTCAGAGGCTGCCAGCATCGCAGGGACACTTAGCAGTTAAGTACAAACAGCTGTCCCACATCTGTAGGATCCATTTTCAACAACTGTATACAGTAGACACTGCTGATAATGAACTTGGGTCAGGCAAGGCTGCATTCATACAGTGTACAGACCAAAGGGTGCTGCCGGGGTTGGGGGCGGAGTGCAAGGTGCAAATGCTGATCCCAGATAAAGTAGAAGCCCTGAGAGAAGGCTGCTCTACATTCAGTCAGGTTCTGGGCTGGGGGGCTTGGTGGTGAGTAGGACCTGGGCTGCTTTCTCTATAGTTCCCTTGGTTTGAAATGGGGGCAGAATCATACCACGGCTGCTGAGGAGTTTGAAAGCCACCCCCTCCTCCTCTCACCCCAAAGAACTTTGATACAGCCAAGATCAGCACCATGAAATGCTAGAGAGAATCTATAAAATTACCTGATCCACTTCCCTGTCTGGGCAGGAAGATGTGCTTTAGAAGTTTGACAAATATCCAGTCACTTCGTGGAAGATCCCATTTTATGTAGCTATCTGTTCTTGTCCTGCTTATGACCCCAATAATGGTGCTTAAGTTTCTGACAAAGGTCTCAGGTGACTGGAAAGACCTTGGGTCTCCTCCAGGTTGAATTTGGGAGGCGTGCGCCCTCCCTGCGCTCCCCACCCCCGTGGGCAGTCCTGCCGACCACCGTGTTCTGTGCAGGAAACATCAGCCCTACTTCAGCTCTTAAAGAAGTTGCATAGAAACTACCTACTCCCCTTGCAAATAAGGAGGTGTTTTTATCAAGAACTTGGATAGTTGTCTTCAGATAAGTAAACTGGAACTCCTTTATTTCAAGCATGCTTAGTTAAATATGCCTTGGCTGAAAAAGAATCCTCAGATACTGTTCAAAATGTTTTTCACTGTTCAGTGATAAAAGCTGCCCTTTGCATGTGAGTGCTTCTGGGATATGTACATATTAACATCTTAAAATGTCCACGATAGTAGCAATAAGACCCGGTGTTGCAATTAGGCTGACAGCCTAAAATCCTGCCCAATCGCTGGTCTGCTGTGGGACTTTGAGGCGCAGGTGTTAAGCAACTTCTGGTTTCTTGATAGAAATGAGACGATACCATTCATCTAATCCTCAAAGCACTAAAGCAGGACAGGGTTTACTATACCGGACATGGGTCTAAGTAACTTACTGGGGTTTAAAAAAAACAAAACCAACTTTCTAAAACATGGGGGTCCTCTGCCGGGCCCTGTAAGGTCTTGCTGTGAGGGATGCTTTCAAACCTACCTCTGCCCATGAAATGAACCATGAGTGTGGGAGTATCCTGGCATACTTATCTGTAGTTACTACATTCTATCCTGCAAAAATGAGAGCAGTTTGCCATAGGGCACTCCAGAAGGGGTTATTTTGCCACCTGTCACCTCAGCACTGAGCATCAGTTCCAGAAGCTTCTGTATAAAACCGTAGAAGTCACATTTAACTTTAGAACAGAACAGAGAAATGAATTTCAAGTTGCTTAAATGCTGGAGGGGGTTGGAGAAGAGCAGCAGAATCTGTAGGTTTGCTGGAAAAATCTGGAGTGAAGAATCCAGAGGCAGAAACCCAAGCCTTTCTGATTCCCGCCCAGGCAGGGTATATGTGTATACCTATGCGAGTGAATGGGGGACTTAGGGTTTCACCAGTCTTTTTTATCTTTGTTTCTTCCCTCCCTCCTCTTCCCCCCCCCCCCATCCCTCCCCAAGCTTTATGCTCCCCCTGGACCATCCAGAAGGCAAGAGAACGTGGACACAGAACTCCCAGCAACAGTTCTGAACTTAGCTCTGCTGGGGGATGCCAAGCGCTGATTGCTGATGACCTGAAACCATCTCCGTGGCTGAGGGGGTGTGAGTCCTAACTAAACACTAGGCTTGGGCTGACTTGCTATTGAGTGGCATGCATACCTTCTGTCCAGAGATGGTTTCTCCCTTGCCTACTACTCAAGGGTTGGATGTGGCCCAACCTAGGGGTGCCTTCAGCAGTGAAATCCTTCCTCAGGCTGCTCCGTCTAGCTTTTTTCCCCCCCTCTGAATTCATCCATGGCACAACCAGATGTAGAGGCAGACCACTGTCTACAAGAACGGTCTTCCCATTGTGTTTGGTTATTCAGGTTTGTCCAACATGAAGCTGCAGTGCACACAGCCATCTCTGTGGGAGGGGGCTATGTGAAACCACACTATGTGAAACCAGAGGCTCCATGGGTCACAAAGCCAGTGGGAGCAGAAACCAACCTCCTTGATGCTATAGAGCATTCCTCTTGAGGCTTTCCTGACCTGGCTCTGGGCTGGAAAAATCATGCCAGCAGTCCTAGCTTCCTGGAATACATGATCCCCCTTCTCCAGGAACCAAAAGGAGGCAAGTTGAAAGCTCTGACCTCTTAGCCAGTATTCTTTCTCTGTACCTCATTTTCCTAGGTTCTTCTGTGCCTTAACTTACTTAGGTGGGAAAATCCCCTTTCGTGGAGACTCCTGTAGCCTTTGCTTCGGAGGCCATATGTAATCCTCCTGAAATCTGAGCTACGCTGCCACCCTCCCTCTCCAGCCCCAGATTGGTATCTGGCACAATCTGGAGACAGGATGGGATTAGAGGCACTGGTGCTTTCTTGGATGCTAGAAAAATCCAGGCTTATGAACATGTTTTCACTTGACAATAGCTGCCCAGCTGGTAGGGCTGGCTCACTTGGTTCATGGTGAAACTCCTCTCTAGAATCTTCTGGAAAACGAGTTCACTGTGCGTGTGTGTGTGTTCTCTCCCCCCCCCCCACCCCCCTTCCTGGCCACTGTCCTACTGGGACCATGTCCTTGAAATTCCAGCTTACACTCTAACTTTACTCAACATTTTACTTGAGTAAAGGTTTTCCCTAAACCACGAAACTAGATGCTTTACACTTTGCCCAGCCGATTGCAGTTGGGTTGACAGAGTCCATCACCTGCATGGAGTAATGCCCCCAAATGACCCATTTCAGGAGAAACCACTTCAGGGAAACTCCTGGACTTGTTTCCTGAGCCACTTATCTTATGCCTCTGCATTCACCAAGATGGAGCCTCCAAGCTCAGGATCAATTAGTTTTCTGGGCCATGATGAAGGACCTGAACAAAGCTAACCGTAATTGCTCAGTGCAGAAGGACAAGTAACCTCTCCTGAATCTGGCCTAATGAGCCTGAATCCTGAGTCCAGAGTGCTCACCCCAAGCCTGGCTCCCTGAGGAGGTGATTACCCCATCTCTGCCACTTTAAGGATGGAAGCAAGGATGCTCAGCCCCCCTAATGAGAGCTGACAGTGGCTCCAGCCTCTGGCTTCAGGAATGAGGGAAGGGCGGGGGCTTGGAAGCAGACCATCTCTTAAGTGTCTCCTTGCTGACCCAAGAGAGCAAAAGTCTGTTTCCCTGCTGCTAGGGGGGCAAGGAATGGGATCCCTATCTCCAAAGAAAGGAGCATGGTGTTGGTTTTTGCATCAGCTCAGAAAGGGATTAAACTCAAATGCCAAAGCAATCAGACACAGAGGAGGGGCAGAGATCAGGGGAGCATTCTTTGAGGCTAATAGGAGAGGACAGGTTCTCAGATTCCAAACCTGCTTCCTGCTCTTGGGGGACCAAATACCCCAGAAACAGAAGCTGATGGGATTCACAGAACTCCTAGAGCCTCTCCTTACCCCTTTGTATCTAATCTTTCCCACCAGGGAGATCTGTGGCTACCAATGTTGGGGGTCCCCCAGGTAAGCCACACCTGGCCTTGTCATTTCCTCTCCTTCCTCTTCATTCTTCCCACATCTGTCTGCAGGAGAGGGGAGCTTAAGCTCACTTTCTCCTTGCTTTCAGACTCTTAAATACTGGGCAAGTTATGAGGTCTGTAGGGAATTTGCTTGGACTTAACTCTGGCTGCCAGACTGGTGGGGTTGGTGCATTTGGCTCACTGGGGACCTCCTCTGTGGAATCTTCTGCTCTTGGAAAAGGAGTCTATTGGTGTCTTTATACTCTTGTATACCTCTTGACTTCTAGTTAAGCCTGACTTCCAGATCCATCTGTGGACTTTCCCCTAGATATGTCTTAATAGAAACTTCTCTGCGGTTCCATGTGTCCACTCATGGTCACCAGGAGGTCACCATGGTCCTAGGTCCCCTTGTCATTTGGGGACCCACTTGGTTCACTTCCCATCTCCTAAAATTTCCTCCCTCTGGAGGGGCCAGAGGGGGCACTGGTGCTCTGCTGATTGCTTTCTCGTGAAGATGCCACCTGGTAGCTAAAACTACTTCTAGCTTTTCTGCAGCTCTTTCAGAGAAAACTGAGCATGTGGAGGCTGGGACCACGTTTTACTTCCCAACCCCCAAGCAGTCTTTTTCCCAAGCAGTCTTTATAGCTAAACTACACCTGCCCCAAGTTTAAGACTTTTCTCTGGGATGGGTCTTTACTTTTTGGTCCCACAGCAACTCTTAGGACAATTGCCTTCAAGAAGTGGGTTCAGGAATTTGCTATCATGAATGCTAACTACCCAGACCTGGGCCTGGTTGGCTTTCCCCAGTACGGCCTCTAGTTGGCTGAGTTCTATTTTGGGGGGAGAGGATCCCATCATGAGAAAAGGGTTTCTAATGGGAAAAAAAAAATCACTCTCCTAGATGAAATAATTCCTGAGGGCCTCAAATTGAAGCAATTAATAGCCACCTGCTTTGGTGGGTGGTTATCTTCAGTGTTAGGATCTGTCTATTCACATACTTCATAAAAACCGTCTATTTAGCTAGGACTTTTCAGACAGGACTAGAACCACTTATGGCTCTGATGTCTTACCTCGGTTTCTGCACATACACCCCCAACTTCATCTCCCTGCCCAATAATCATTCAGAAAACAGGACTCCTTATTCCAGAAAGCCCAGCCTGGTAACTCATGCCCACTAGTCAGGAATTCCAATTCCAACATTTGCTTTGGTTCAGGTAAAGGTGTTGACCAGGTGGTATCTAGAATCTTACAATAGGATCCTTTGTGCTATAACATGGTAGCGGAGATGTCGGCTTCCTTATCTAATGTGACCTCCCAATAAAGCATTTGATAACCCACAAAAAAGGGGACTCTAAATCCTTTCCGTGTCTCCTGAGCCAGGCCAACTTGATAGATCAGTGGTATCATGGATGTAATACTCTAGCCAATCTAGGTTGCCTGGAGTTGGGCTACTATCACCTGGGTTGATCTTGGTAATGAAGCTTTTATAGGGAGGCCTTGCGAATTGAGAACTTTACTTGGGTGAGAATACAACCTATGCTAAGGAAGAATATGGTGAACTAAAGGTGTGGATGTACAACCAGGATTCATAATTATTCTTGGGTCCAGAGTCTAGATATAGAGCTGAAACTGCCCTCTAAGGGTTTAGAAGAGGTTGGATATTATCTGCTTAAAGGCCTGGTTGAACCAGTTTGCTATGGCATGTGTGAGTGCTAGATAACCCAACCTGTGAGGAGGCAGGATCCTTCAGTGATAGAGCTTGCTCTGCAAAAGTGTCTAGTAGATGCTTCTCCAGAAGGCCTTAGACTCCTGCTCCTGGAAAATGAACAGCTTTATCTTCTATAAACCTAGCACTGTAGGTCCCACCGGCTTGTGTGCTCATCTGGAGATGGGCCAGAAGACTAATCACAACTGCTTCTCCCTTAGCCTTCAGATTCTACTTCAGCTCCTGTACTCCAGTCCTGGGGCTGAGATCCTGAGGTGTTAGCTCCTTCTGGAAAGGCCTGATAGCCCTGAGTTTCCAGCTCTGGGAAGAGAAGTCTGTATTCTATCCAGGAATAAAGGAGGGGCACCTACCCCTCTATGGTCTGCCTCAAACCCCTGCTAGTCTCCATGGCCATGGTAGGAACACAAGCTGAGATCTGAAGCAGCTTGAGAAACCAACCACTTGGACTTCTGGGTAGAACAGAGTAAGAGCTAGAATGTGGAAAGGAAGAGCCTGCATGAAGTGATGGGTGTCTTAAGATTTTGGATGCAGATCCAGCCTGGCTTGAAGAGACACGTTTGGCCACCAAAGATTAAAGCTGGAACTGCAGGAAGGACAAGAACAGTAGATCTAGTATTTGATCAGTGTACCTCCCAAGGGACTGACTGTCAGAATCCAGGGGACTTGTGTCCATGGCCTCAGAAAGGAACTAAATATGCCGCCCTCATCCTGTCCTTAGTTTCTAGAACTTCCAATAGAGAATGGGGGAAAAACCAACTTCTGTCCTCATAACCCTGAAGTATACTGCAAATCCTAACACAGTAAATGCCAGTTGCTTACTGTCAGCTCCCCAGGCTCTGCCCCTGGTGTGCTTTGTACTTTACCCATCTTTAATGAGTCCATGTAATTAATATCGATGACCTGGATCCACTGTCCCCATGATGAAAGCCCAAAATGATATCTTCAAAATGATTTTAATAGACTCTAGGTATCTAACCAGGTGTAGTGATGCCAGCCTGTGCTCCTCACCTTTGGCCATGTAGCGAGGTGAGGAAGCTATTCTCAATGTATATTGCCCAAAGAAGTAGATATTTGCTGAAGCAAAACAAAACTAGTATGAACAGAAACCCAGAAGGATCACTGAGGGTTTTGTTTTTGTATAATCTTATCCTGTACACCACATTGTAAGCCTTTAACTAATGCTTGCTGAGTGAAGTCCCAGCACTTTGCTTTGAGCTGAGGAAGCCTGCGTGACTGGGCACTGTAGGTGGTGCATATACCACCTTAATCTCCATAATTTCTCTTGGTGGCAGGCTTCTAGCTGCCTGATGTCTTAAAGCTCTACCTACTGCTGTTGCTAACCTTTTCCACACTGAAGTCATGGCCTCTACTTCATAACAACAGGCAGACGGTTGGGCTCAACTGAACGTGTCCTGTCATCTCAGACAACCTGGCACACGGATGCATTCCCCCTTTGAAACCATCTGCCACATGTCTAGTGCATTCAATAGCACAAGGATACTTCATGTCATCCAGGGGTCTTGGAGGGAAGCTCAAGCCATCAACCATTAAATCTGGGACCACAGGAAGGACTGAAGTAGCGATATCTAGATACTTTCAGTAGTGCTCTTGTCCTTTGAGAATTGTACGGATAAAATACCAAATGCTTAGAATTCAGGTGAACTGTGTCCCTGCTCTGTGTGCACACAATACTAAGGGGGCTAGGATAGTGCCCGTAGGTGTTCCTTCATGTTTCTCCACTGAGAAAGTTCTAGGCCAGTGAAGTGGGCATCCCTCTCCCTAGGAGCTTTGGAGTCTGTGTGCCTCACGGTGCCTGGCACTGTCAACTAGAACTTCAGTCCCTAGATGCTTTTTTTGGTGAGGTTGTTGCCATTACTTGATTCTGGGGTTGAGGGGTGGCTGTAGTGGCTCCAATGGTCTAGAACAAGTAGGTGGCAGGCATGTCTACACACCTGTACAATGCTGGCTCACGTGTATTGTTCTCAGGCTGATAAGCTGGGGGAGCTGCCTTTGAGAGAGCAGGACCCAGGTTTCTGGAAGTAGCCTTGTTCTCTAAAATAAGAATGTTATAAAATCTACAAGGGCTACCTCCCTGCTTCAGCTGTACAGAACTCTGATCTGCTTTGAATGAAACAACTACCTCCTGGATGCATTGCAGCCTTGGTTGTCTAAGATGTCCAGACACTATGGACTGGCAGGCACTTCTGGGACAAGACCCTTAGCTCTGGTAACTTGGACTATAGCCCTTGCTTAACCTCTTATAAGCTGCCTGGCTTATTCACTGGATGCCTGATGCTCTGTGCCACTCACTGATACTGTGGTCTAGAGTGTTCTCGGGGTTGATGCCTACGGAAATGAAGGATGGGGCAGGTAGAGAAGTCAAAGCATGAAACACTCCTGATGTTTCATGATAAACTGAACAGCCCTAGGAGAAAGTAGCCTTTCGGTGACCACAGTGCCACCACCCCCCGCCAGGAAAGGGACTACTGGGGGCCATCCACTGGCAAGTGGAGTTATCAAAATGAAGGGTCTGAGGGGGATCCAAGGGGCAGATCTTGGCAAGCGAGTTTCCTGAAGTAGCTCTTCCTCATCTGGTTTTATCCCGGACTCTCGTGTCCTGACTGCCTGGAAGGGACTACTTCCTCCATCCCCCCTGATCCCCCAATCTCCTTTTCTAGCAAGTTTGTATAAAACTGGAGACTGACAAGTTACAATATAGCTCTTACTGAATCTTAAAAGGATGGTATGTTTGAGGTTTTCCTGAGTATCTCTATAGAATAGACGGTCACTTCACTGGTGGGATTATAGTTCCATTTTCTGGCCAAATGGACCTTGTCAAATGCAGGTCCTGCCAAGACAAGGGTCACAACTTATAGGGTTAACATCAAATAACAGGACGACTTTTAACTTAAAGAAGTTATCCTGAGCGCCTCTGTCTGGTCCTGGACCAGGAAAGGAATTGTGATCCAGCCTCATGTTCTGTGTGACCTAGTGACTTAATCGGACTGGATTTCCCAGAAGTTCTAGGCTCTTGCATAAGCCTTGTTTGGTTCTATTCACCTAAAACTAGATGAGGCTTTTGGCCAAGGAAGATAGACTGGGTATAAACTGTAAAAGTATACACATGGACTCCCCAGGGCCAGCTGCACTAAGGGTTAGTCTTTCTAGCCTTGGGTCTGGAAATGTTTCCCAACTTCTAAACCCATGGGATTTCCCTGAGTAGGAACACATGTACTAGCTGAACCAGACTTTGAATGTCAAACTGCCCTTGTGACCACCACCACAGTGACCGTTTCCTGGCTACTTGGTCAAGCGGCCTTTCCAATGATCTAAATTTATTAAGCACTCCATGGGGGAAAGGTGTGGTCTACAAAGCCTTGTACTTGCATAGCCTCCTTCCTGACTGCAGCAGGAGTAGGAAAGCAATTACTAGGGCAGAGTAGGAATAAGGTAGGGAGAATAGGAGGCCAGGAGTGGGGCCCTTGGGTGCAGCACACCCTGAAAAATAATATGGCTTGCATTTTTAGTAGTCCTGCTGGTTGTGGTAGTTCTGTAGACCAAGTCTGTAAAGGGGACCTACCCTGTACTATTTTACTAACTTTTCCATAATGTTAGAAGGTAGGGGAGGGACAACATCATCCAAACTGGAAAGACCTTTTGAGATTAACTGCATGATACCACCTTCATCTTCCAGAGTGTTTTTGAAGGTAAAAATAGGACAGCTTCAGTTACCTTCCAAAGTCTAGACCTTAGACCACAGACTCCATAGAGAAGGGGGCGCATACGGAAGGAAACTGTAGTAAGGTCAAAGATTTTTACATACACCTAATGGACATCTAACTTTTACTTAGGTCTTGGTGTACCACTTGTGCATCAGGAAGGGGAAAGGCTATCTCTAACAGACTCCTGGGAGGCCAAAACAAATCTCCCTTATTCCTGCCTTAGCAGGCATTTCCAAAATATATATTAATCTCCAAGGAGCTCAGAACATGTAGGCCCAGGCAAGATCCTTGAGCAAACATGAATAAGATAGAGGGCCAAAGATGGAATCAGGATCATTAGTACACTTACATGTAATGAACTGTTCCTGGCTGTCAAATACCACTCTTTGTGTTACTAAATGAGATATTTAGTAACAAGAACAATTAATCTCCCTGCTACCTCCTATAAGCCAAGGATTTGATCAGCTGGATTTCCCAAAGTCCAGTCACTCTTAATTGGCACTCCTTGGCATAGCTCATTCCAAGCTCTAGCCTTAGCTGTATTAAGGGAAGCGGATGACCAAGCTGAAGAGTTGCAATGAGTGTCTATCCTGAAAGTGTACATAGTAAAGGGCTGACTCAAATTCCAGCTACCTTATCTGTTACTTTCTGCCCTCCAGCCAGGGCTCAATCTGAAAGAGATGTTGCCGCCTTTCCCCAATCTGAAACCATGGTGTCCTCCTCCAATCAGGCGCTTGTGTGAGTAGGGCCAAGTTTAAAATGGGCAAAAGCATTCTGCAGTGATATCCAAGCTCAGTAAGGTATGTGTCAATTCTCCCCAAAGCATTGACTCTTCTTGGTGATAAGGCCAAGTAGGGCAGCAACCAAATGTAAGTCAGAAAGCCCTGAGCTTAAGTCAAAAGGACAATGTGGTCATGTAACTATTCTAGTAACTTCTGCATGTTCTCTTAAAGCTTCATTGGTCTGCATGAGCCCATATTGACCTCAGGGTCAGGATACACACCTCTCCTTGAATTTCTCTAGGTGAAGACTTAGACCTGAGGCATTTTATTAGAGAGAAGCCTATTATGTAAGTATGACTTTCTTCCCTGGATGTGCTGGCTTTCCTGGGAGACTAGGCTTTACCTCCCCCCCCTCCCCTTTCCCCCCCTCCTTAGGAGGGCTTAGAATTGAGCTGAGAGCATCTCTCAGGCTTTGTTCCTGGGTGCATGGTACAGCTGTGTTCACTGGACTTCAATTGCTCTGTCACTGTCCTTAGTGGTCATTTTTGGATACCCTAGCTTCTCCTGAGTGCAAACCCCATAGCCACATCAACCAAGAGTCTGATTCCAGACAAGCAATGGAACAGGAGGAGGTCCCAGGACCATCAGGAGATGGTGCAGAAGATTAACTTTTTAAACCGGGGAAAGGGGAAGCTGGGGTACATCCTGAAGTTCTCAAACATCCAGTTTCCCAACCTTTGGGAGAGAAATCTTGGCTCCCTATTTTCTGTGTCTGGCAGGTCCAATCACCAAGGCTGCAAGCAACCCTTATGGCTTTGGGTCTGGAGTTAGCACTCTGGAAGGGCAGACTCAGTCGGAGCACAGGAGTTGGATTCAATGAAGGCAGGCTCTGGTCCCCAAGATCCCAGCTGCTGCACTCAGCCACTCCAGGACAGGCTGGCATTAGTAGATGAGGGTAGTCTATCTTGTGTTCTAGGTTTTGTCAAGAGCTTTTTCCTACTGTTCTCTGCGTCACCCTCTTTTTTTCTAACTCCTGGCACCATGAAAAAGCCTGGGAGACCTCATGCGAAGGGAATGAGTTTTTCCAGGATGACTCAAAGCCCCACACCACAGTAGTAGGAACTGTGGTCTGTGAGCCTTGGTCCAAATCTCAGCATGCAAACTGATGAAATACTATCTTACTTTACCTCTCACACTTCCATCTCTTCCCACTTAACTCCTGATCTCCTGGTTAAACATGAAGCCATCTTCTGGACATCAAGGTTGTCGAGGACCCACACTTTGTGTCTGAGCCTAGGAGGCTAAGTTTTAGACAGAGCTGCCACCTGCCTGGAACAACACTGAAGAAAATCTAGGGCCCCACAGCCCAGGAGGATAGAAAGTGGGTGCAGGCTAACCTGTCCAGTCCCCTCTAAGTCCACGTTCTCCTCTGAAAAGTTCTAAAGCAGTCTTCAGATGAGAAGGACTCTGGCAACTTGGACCTGAATGTGGAAGTCTACCTTGGAGGCAGTGCAGGGCTTCAATCTGTTTCCTATGTCCCCATGGGCGCCATTGTTCCTTGGAAAATCTTTCCTCACCTTAACTCTGGAATCTACCTAGAATCTGCACACTTGGACAGTGAGCCTCCTGGCTACGTTGGGCAGGCCCCTTGCTGGGGTCAGCTGTGTCCTGGGGTGCAGATTCCCTCCCCTATTGGACAGGAGACCCTGTCATTGCTACTGGGTCGCATGTGTCAGAGCCAGGTCTGACCATGAAGGCTCGAAGTGTCCTGAGTTTGCCTCTGTTTTCCTAATATTATAAGCTATAAGCAGCAAAACCTCCTATTGACCAAATAGAAACTTACCTGTTATCAAAAAGTGAAACACAAAAACACATCCAGAGTTCTGTCTAATGGAATATTTTCATATGGCAACTAAGTGTCCTAATCTAATTCTCTCAATCTATGAAAATGATAGGTTCAGGGACAATGAAAAGATTAAAAATATTTTGGAGGGGCTTATGCGAAGCAATGTGGGCTACCACCTGCCCTGGCATCTTGGGTGGCCAGCAAAAGGGTCTTGTTTTTGCTGCTTACTGTTACAGAAAACTGCATAACTCGATAGAACAGTAGCCTTAACCCTCACATCCATATCCAAAAATTACCTCACAGTGAGTCACTATGATCCATCTACTCTCTACTCCCCGTCCTGTATTTTGAAGCAAACCTCAATTTCCAAAAATCAGAAGGGAGCCATGCCAAGTTGTTTCTAGGCTAACAAGCTCTGGGGGTAGACCCATTCCTTGGGGAAAACTGATGAAAATATTAACTATCTAAAGTCTCCCAACAGGACTCTAAGGTCCTATAAGAAATGAGCATCTAACAAAATCTAGAACTTGGAGTAGCAGAGTTTGTGGTATTTGAACCAGGCAAGATATGTATGCTTCTTTCCCCTCCTAGCTTGAGAGGGAAGAGGAGTCCAACATGGAGCACAGGGCTGCTGTTCCCCTCAGCTCCCAGTTAGAGGGTTTCCTTCCAGAAGTGCAGGATGTCAGCATTTCTCCTGTTCTGGCAACCTGTTGATTAAGTTCTGTACGAACATAGCTTCCCACCCAATTCCTATTGAGGAGCCAGAGATGCTGTCTTGGGCTGGGTGCTGCTGAAAATACCGGGACTCCCGGGGTAGGGGAGTCAGCGAGTCAACCAGGGGTCAAGGTGGCTACTTCTTATTCACCAAGCACTTGGCTCCTAATGCAGGGGTGTGTCATTGAAGCTAACATTGTCCCCACCCCTATAGCATCTGAGCCATGGCTCAGATTTTGTTCTGATGAGAAAGCCCTAGGATGGAGAACCCCAAATCTCTCCCCCGGAACTGACTTCATATGCAACAGAACATAGAGAAGTTCAGGCCCAAGGGCAACTGTCAGACACACTAAAGGTGATAGTGAAGGGCAGTTGGAAGATTGAGTGTGTCGCTGGAGATCCAGGCTAAACCACAGGCTGGCCAGTGTGCCAGGAACCAAGGGAAAGTGGGCCTCACCTGGGAGGGGCCCTTCTGAGGGCGAGAAGACTCCTTAATTACCTCATGTGGGTAACCAGGAAAAAAGGGGTGGATCTCCCTTGAAGTTGGCAGGTTTGGGTACCTGATGAAAATCAAGGTTCTGATAGGCTCAGCCAGTTGTGTCATCTGTGTAACAGACTTCTCTGTAACGGATATCTTGGTTTAGTGACTTGTTAAGAACTCCGAGTGAGATAGAATGAGGCCACTGCTGTAGTTTCCTTCGCTTTGAAGGCTGTGCTGCAAGGCCATTGGAGGGAAGAGCATGGGTACAAGTTTAGGCAAAAAGAGCTTCTGTGGATATTTGAGCTTGCCTTTCCCGAGGCAGTGATGCATTTACCACTAAGGCTTTCCCCTAATAGGACCGTTTCTTGCACATCTATTGACAGAGTATTTTTTCTGGGCGTTACCAAAGGATACAGACTGTCACCACTAAGTCGATTTCTGTCCCAAATAAGATGGCATAAGCTGTTAAAATGCCTGTCTGGCTTTTCAGAGGAAGGGGCGGACTAGCCATTGATCTGGGGGATCAGAGAGGCTTGACACTGAATATCTTTGTCTGCCAATGGTCTCCTCTCCAGGTAGTTCTGAGACCATGACATCCTTACCCTATTAAATGTGAATATCTTACAAACTGTTACCCTGATGTGCCAACTCTGGATTCCAGGAGGCCAGTTATGGGATAATCCTCTGGAAGGAGGCAGGCAGCAAAATTCTAGAACGTGTTCTCCTCCTGGTGACTGGAACATTCCTGCTCCTTGTGCTCAGTCTGCGTGAGCCCCACTGATTTCTGTCCTGTCCTTTGTGAAACTTGTGATCAGTTACTTAATGCCTTTTGTACTTACCAGGACAAACTGGACTGACTTGATAGAGGGTTGGAGATCTTGCAGTGAGATGAAATGTACTCAAGTTTTAGTACTCAATTCTCTAAAAGTAACATTAGAAGCCTGGAAGGGCAGGCGTGGTGGTAACACAAAAGCAGCTTTAAGTACCTCTATTCTACCTCAAATGTGTGTGGGGTTTTGTTTCATTTTCTTTAGTGGAGTTGCTTTCTCTAATAACAGTCCATTGGTCTGTCTTGTGAACCCAGAAAAAAGGCAGTTTGTGGCCACTGTCGGGTTTCCAGCCATTAGTAGGGAGGGTCCAATTTTCTGCTTCATGATCACCAGGTTTGAGTCTACATAAGCGAGCTTTGTTTCTAACTGCATGGGTGGAGCTCCTGCATCAAAACTGCCCTCATCACTAGAGACTACACATAGCCCATGGGTTCACTTTTCTCTGGATGTTCCAAGTTTGAGGTCCACATAGAAGTATGTGATCAAGGGACAGCATTTCTTCCAAGTAACTTTCTGCCCCTTGGTTACCTAGTCTAAGCACTTCTGGCCACCTACTTGGAAGGCGGGACCTCAGATCTATGCCAGCGTTTCCCACCATGCATTGGTCCAGTTCCGAATGATGGACTGATCCAGAATATAGAAAAGAAAGGAAACTTAATACAACCACACCGTTTTGCTTCTGACACCAGATGTGTGGGGTTTCCACTCATCAAGCAGTTCTGTGACACCAATTGTATATTCTATAATTTAACTCCACTCTGAAACCATCCTCCTGGATATTAGTGTCATATCCCTGGGTAGGACAGAACTCAGAGAGACCTTTTGTTAGTCTTAGAATGGGCTAGTTCTCTAACACAGGAAGACCCAGATGGAAGAATTGCATAGGACAAGGTATGGGGAAAGGGGCCCAGAGTACCCATGACCTCTCCAGGAGCATCTGCCTCCACCAGTTCACCAACATGGACGTTCTCAAACCCATCCTTTTGGGATCTTATGAAGGCTTCACTATGTATGTGTGATTCTTAATAGTCAATTAGGTAATCTCAGCAGTTCATCCCTGGATGTGGAAGGGGGTGGGTAAGGCTGGAAGTACTAACCTTGTAGTCACAAGATTGGTTCCCTTACGACCAGCCCCCATTAAGCCCCTTGGGAGTCTGTCAAGTCACCTTGTGAAGAAGCTGAGGTGTGGCAAAAGGGGCTTGTTATGAATAACAAAAGACCCCGTCTCCCCTATATAACTAAAACTACTTCAGGAACAAAACTGTAAAAGAAGGTGCCCCCTAGAACTTAACTAGGAAATGGTTAGGGTTTTAGCTCTAGCTGGACTTCGACCAAAATCAAGTATTACCTAAATCACAGTATCACAGGGGATAATCTGCAAGGCAACTAATCTGTACTCTTTATCTTCTGCTTAAACTGATTCTGTTTACTGGGGGAATTTTGGGATTAAAGACCTTAGGTGAGTAAACGTGCTAGTCCAGGTCCTGTTTCAATAAACCACACTTTCCAAGACTGGTGGTGATACTAACACAGATCTAGTGATATTATAAATGCTTATCAGCAAACTTAATTTAGAGACCATTAAGAATGTAGGAAAATGGCAGTGAAATACTATTGCTTCCCAGGGAAGCTTAGATCCTCTTGGCCAATGAGGAATCTGGCTGTCCTCTCCTGACGGTGTTTGCCATGATAAACTGTTTCTGGTTGAAAGACAGCATCCATTACACACGTTCATGGAGATCATACCAACATGAAAGCATCTAGCCAAAAGAATTATTCTCCTTGCCTTCCCCTTGGATGAGCTGGGGATTTGACCAGCCAGGATTTCCTAGAGGTGGGTGGTCCTCATTAAGGTATCGTCTTCAGTTCCAGACTCCAGCATTGACCTAACAGGAGGGGTGGTGATCACAGAGAATGGAAATGTGTGTCCATTGTGAAAGTCTGGATGGAGTATGGCAGTTATGGTCTCTGTAGCTCAGTCCTTGCCTTTCTCTCCCCAACTACAGCCATGTTATTTTGGAGTCAGGTGCTTTAACAGGTACACCCAGACTTGAATGGGCAAAAAGTAATTCACAAGGTCACCAACTCGATTTCTCAGTAAGGAGCATGGGCTCTCCCCCATTAAAGCATGTGATCCTCCAAGATGAGGATTTGAGGTGTGACCTTCTTGCTTAAATCTGGTCAGTTGGCTTGGAGATGTAACTAAACCACTGTTTTAGTCCTGCATCCTTAAGCACATTTTGGTCTTAAAATTACATTGATCTAGGTAAGCTATTGACACCAGGGCTAAAAACAGACCTCCTCCCTGAATCTGTCACTGGTTTTAAGGCAAATTATAGATGTTTATTAGTTAGGTTTGACCTGTTCTTTCTGGGTCTGCTACTTTTTCTGGTGCTTAGGGTACCTCTTTGCAGGAACCTAGAGATCCTGCTGTTTAGGGGTAACCCAAGAATGCTGAATATAGCTTCAGAACTCTGATCCTGAAGGGGCTGGAATAGGTCTGCTCTCCCTGGGCTTTGTACTGCATCTTCTTTGTCTTCCATGCTCAGCCTTGGAGAATTTGGTTGCCATTGAGGGATGTTTATAAAGAGGTTGTTGTGACTATTTGAAAGAGCGTTGAATAGGAAGTCCATGGAACCACTGGGAATTCTATAGAAGGTTAACGTTCACTAGGTGAAGGGGAAGACTAGGTACGTCCAGTCTCCACCTATGGACTTTCCTGACTCGTCAGAATTCTGATTACCTCTTCTGAGACTGGATAGTCAAATCTAAGATCACAAGCAACCTTGTAGCTTTTTCTGTGGTGTTGAAGTTCTAGGGCACAGGTACTAAAGGTTGTGATGTGCATAGGCTCTCTATCCTTTGAGGTCAGCCTCTGGCCACCAAGAGAAGCCTCATAAAGAGGAATTCTATCCAATGCTGGAATGCTCTACTACTTATGGTAGGCTTTGTCTTGGAAGAGCTACTTGTTTTAGTCTTTGCTGTCTTTTATGCTTACTGATACCTCTTTTTCTAGCTCACCAGGCTCTATGAGGCAGCCTGGAGACCTCTTATGAGAGAAGCCAAGGATTGGCTTTTTCATGCCAAACAAAGACTTTTATGTAGTGGAATTGTGATTTGGTAGGCTTAGTCCAAAGTTATTTGAAACATGAAAAGAACTGCTAAAATACCATGGTTTTACCTCCTTAATCCTCCTCCTCCTCCCCTTTGCTTTTAACCCTTGACCATCTCACTAGAGGAGAAAGTCTCACCTCAAATACAGGGACAGAAGGTATACTTGGCACCTGATAATGAAGTTGTTTGCTTGAAGGACAGAGCTGTATCTTCCTGAGGAACAGACGTTGGTAACTGATCTTTAGATCTTACAGCGAAGAGGGTGAAAAAGCTGCCACTTGCTATCCTGCCCACTCTTCAGGGTTCCCATCTATTTCCTTTTCTGAAGAATCCTGAAACTGGCTCTCGGGTGAGGAATGACTTTGGCAACTGGGACCTGAGTGTGGAGGTCTGTCTTGGAATGCAGGGCTTCAGTCTTTTTCCTTTATCATTTGGGTGCCATTGTTCCTTGGCAGATGGTGGTTCATCTTGACCTCTAAGTGTGTGGATGTGACATGAGCCCCCCTGGCTGTGTTGGGCAGCCCTCTTGCTGACATCCATTCTGTCCTGAGTTAGATTCTCCCTTCTGTTTGACAAGAGAAACCTTGTCTTTGCCACTGGGTGATTTGTCAGGCCTGACTCTGAAGGCTTATAGAATGTCCTTGGTTCGCCTAAACTTCCCTGACATAAATGCAGACCTGCTACCATGTGCAAGAGTTTTATTAGAAAAGACAAAATAATCGAAGCCTTTAGATCTGTTCAATCTTCAGGTCGGATGTAATTCTCAAATTCTGTTTAGTTCAAGGAAATGTTTTGGGAGTAGCGATAAATTAGTCTCCAGAAACATTCTTTCATAGAAATTTTGAACCTATGTGAGATACACCATGCTCTGGCCTTCTTGGGTGGCCTGGAAAAGTGGAGGGGATATTTCTGTTAAACTCTCTATAGAAAACTTTAAATGTACCCAGACTAAACAGAATGCTAGTTCTCCCTCTTATGTGCCCACATCTAATAGTTATTGCTCATAGAAAATCTGGTCTTACATACTACTTAACCTATTTCTTATCCTGAGTCCTTTTGGATGTCAACTTCAGACCTCAACTGACTCCATAATGTTGCAGTATGTATACCTATCTTTAAAAAGGTGAGATATGGTGATGGTTTAGAAAGCTTTCATCATACCAAAAAAATTCTAACCACCATTCCATTATTAAATAACCCATCAGTTTTTAAACTAAAATCTAAGGCTTCTACAGGTTTTTCAGATTTTCATCAGGATCCAAAAAAAGGTTGACTTGTTGCAGCTGTTTGCTAGGTCTTAAGTTCTTTTAAATACTGTAGGTTCCATTTTCTTACCATCCTTTTAAGACTTTTTAAAAATGGTTGTCAGTTTATAGCAAAATTAAAGGTAAGGTACATAGAGTTCCATAGGTCACCTCCCCCACACATATGTAGCCTCCCCATTATCAGCATCCCTCACCAGAGTGGTATATTTGATCCAATTGAAACTAGCGTTGACCCATTATCACTCCAAGTCCAAACTTACCATTAGGGTTCACTCTTGATGTACACTTTGAGTTTGGGCAAATGTATGACATGTACTAATATCAGTAACTTCACCGTCCTAAAAGTCCTGTATTCCACCTGTTCATACTTCCCCACAACTCCTGGAAACCTTGATCAATCCTCTTCCTGACTCCCTAAATTTCTTTTCCAGAGTGTCCTATTTGGAATCCTAGCATGCAGCCTCTTCAGATGGGTCTCATTTAGTAATGTGTATGTTCCCTCCATGCCACCTTTTGGCTTGATAACTCCTTTTTCTAGCACTGAAGGATTACCATATATTCTTAAAAATGGTTGTCCTACAGACATCACTCTGTGTTTTTACTCCATGTTCATATTGTTTAATGTGTTCCTCTGTTTAAAATATTCTCTGGCCTATACTTTCAGAAAAGGCAGATATTTTTCTCCATGTTCCTCCTCTATCCTAGGCCATGGAGCAAGAGTCCCTATTATAGGTGTGGGGAGCATCTTAGGCCAGAACCCCAAGATGGTAAAGTTGTCAATTCTCTCGTATCTACAGCACCGAGGACTTAGGGATTCTATTGGGAGGCTAACTTACATGGTTACTGTGAGTCTTGTCCTAGTTAGGACACAGGTGAGGCTATCTGTATCTGGTTCCTTTTCTCACCTCCATTATAGTCTTACCACTAAATCTGGCTTATTAACACAAAGTACAACATACTGTCCTTTAGTCTGAGGGCAGGGGATTGCATGTGGGTAGCCTCTTCTAGAACAATCAGTCTCTTGATTCTGGATTAGTCTAGTTTCCTGATAATCAAGCTTGAGGTGAACCCAGCTGTTTCCAGGGAGGGTTTTGATCCAAATATTTGAGTTAGACTCAAAAGGGTCACAAAACTGAGGCCACTGCTGTAGGTTGTAGATGTTGAATTAGCCTCTTCAAGGTCTGTGCGTTGAAGGGTTCATTTCAACTTTAGAAGCTTGGAAGTGGGGGAAGGGCTATGAAAGAGACTTTGTGCCTATTCTAAGCCTTTCTGGAGGCCTTGCCTGTTTACCATTAGGGCTCTCCCTGTATGTGACTTTCTTGCCCATCTCTATTGACAAGGAGGAATTGCTTTGGAGGAGAGGAGTGTGTAGAGTCTCCACTTCTATGGTTCCATATATTTCTTCAACCCATACTAGAAACTTCAGAAGTCTACAGTGTGATCTTTTTGAAAACATAATAACCAGTAACTTTTGGCCAAACTTGATAGAAGATCCATTCTGGAGCAAGTTCATTGGTCCTGCGACATCATCTTTTTATGCTTTTCTTGGTCTAAACGTTTTATGCTATAACCAAGAATAACAAATACCCACTAGTCCCTCAAAACTAATCCTAGAAACTATTCTCGAATCATGGAAGACCATACCTAAGAAGAAAGTTCCTGGCCAAGTAGAAAGTCTGTTGATCATGTGGAAGCTTTGAACTAGCCCTCCTCAGGATGTTGTAGGTAGTTCCTTTAGAAGCTACTTAATACCAGGGACTCGTCTACTTTTGGAAGTCTCAGACTTGTAAAAGTTAATGTTACCTGGTTGCTCAGTTCTCCAGATGAGAACCCTTGTGGGGTTTATTCAAAGATCATGAACTATACACTTCTGCCCATAACAATCTCTTGTAGATTAGACTTGGCAAGTAACTGGGGCCTCTGGCTGGTGTCAGAAGAGGGTTTGTCAAATACCTGGGCTCTAAAATATATGGGCTTTCTTGAAGTAGTAAATGGTCTTCATGGCATGTTCATTCTTCTGGATGACCTTCTGGCATGTGAAGAAATTCAGTGCTGGTAACAGGCAGAACCAACCTGACCCTATGTGCATTTCACAACTGAGGTAGGAATTTGACAAGGCTGCATACTTCTGAATTGGTCCAAACTAACCTGGGCTCCAAGCTGGTACTGCTGCTTCCAAAGAGGAAAGTCAATCCATATGGTCACTACCAAAAGTGATGTATCTTATCTCCATAATTCTCTTTCTGAAACTAGACATTGTCTATGCTATCACTGGAACTAGACCATTATGTAAAATCCAGTTCTGTTGACTTCAAATTATACAGTAAAATCTCTAATTCAATTGATACATTAAGTGCTACAGGTTCATTTTTAGAGGTCTTCCATGGTTTTCAGGCTACAAGATGCCTGGTATGGAAAACTTTCATTATCAGGAATTTAGGCTAGGGCTCAAAACCTATACAAACGCCACCTGATACATGTAGGGGAATTAAACTTTGCATCCAAGTTTGGTGGTCTTCAAGGTTCCTGTCCTCACTGGGATGATTCCCTTAGTTAATGGAAACCTTTAAGATTACAAGATTTCAATATGAAAGTTTCTCTTGCTTTCTCTAGGGCCATAGACCTGTTCTATTCATCTTGGAAGCCATGGAAACCGAAACAGAAGAATTCTTAAAATGGTTATTCTGGGTTTTTTGTTATTGGCTAGGACAAGAGTGAAGACCTTGAAACTGAGGCTTGGAAGACTTTTCTGATAACTTCTCAGCCATCTAAGGAGTACCCCCTTACAGTCCTGCTGTAAGCAATAGTAGGCCTAACCTTGAGTTATTGATACATTTTTTTCCATATCATGGAACCCCCAACTTTCTGATACAACAGTGAGAGACTAAATAGATGAGACCCTTAGTAATTCAGCTAGACTGACTAGTGTGTTAAAAGGAGTAGAGAGAGTGGTAGCTGAATCAAGAGACTCGAGTTTCCTTCAAAACTTTCCACCATCTTTTTTTTAACCTACTAAGACTTTATTTTATTCATGAGACACACACAGGCAGAGACATAGGTAGAGGGAGAAGCAGGCTCCATGCAGGGAGCCTGATGTGGGACTTGATCCTGGGACTCCAGGATCACGCCCTGAGCCAAAGGCAGATGCTTAACCACTGAGCCACCCAGGGAATCCCTCTTAATCTATTTTAAAAATTTTTTTTTAATTTTTATTTATTTATGATAGTCACAGAGAGAGAGAGGCAGAGACACAGGCAGAGGGAGAAGCAGGCTCCATGCACCGGGAGCCTGATGTGGGATTCGATCCTGGGTCTCCAGGATCGCGCCCTGGGCCAAAGGCAGGCGCCAAACCGCTGCGCCACCCAGGGATCCCCCTCTTAATCTATTTTAAATAGTGGTTCCATAACTACGAGTTCAAAACCAAGCAGGAGAAATACACAGAAGTGTGGCTTGACTTTCAAGGACAGCATCTTGCCTTGTGAATTCTTGAGTAACAACTCTTAATCTATCCAGAGGATGAATTGGGGTCCATGCATGGCACTTGAGTGAGAACCTTGGCTGGCATCACTTTGGGTTTGAAAGCCTCTCCCTTCCTGAATAAGGGGCCCTGTTTTCCACCAAGTGTTTTACGTGAAAGATGAGGACACGAGATTGTGTACATGCACATGAAGTCTTAGGGGGGTTTAGGTGAAACAGTTATCATACAAGTTTTCAAAGACTTAAAATGCTGTAATCTTTCTAGCCACTAATAGGAAGACTTCCTTGTGTCACCAGCTTCTTTCCCAGTGCTATTCTATGAAGTAGATCTGGAAAAGGTACACATCACTGGGGCTTATGTTGAAGCCCTGTGGCATAATATGCTCTGGTCCCTGGTATCCTAGAATTTAATTGTACTCCTCTTGTACTCCTAAAGTTAACGTGGAGACTTGTAGCAGAGAAGATGAAATTGTGCTAGAGTGTCTCCTTCACAGGAGTAAAAAATTCTATGAAATTGATATACCCCCCAAAAATCTTAAAAGATAAAATTATCTAGATGGCAAAAGGGGTGACAGCTACAAATCTTCGCTCTTATTCCTAGTTCCCACATCAAATAAGTGTGTTCCCTCACAATCCAAAGCCCGGGTAGGCTTATGTCTGTGTCCAGAGCAGGCAAGCAAGCACCAGCTTGTGCAAGAGAGACCCAGACTTCTTTCCTGTCTCCCACAAGACAACTGTAGAATAGGGCCTTGGTTGGATCTTTAACAGTCCCTGTGCAGAGCAGTCCCAGACTCTACATGGACTTGAGACCATCTGTTAAGGGAAAGCAAACCCAAATTCCAGGTACCTGAAGGGGGTGGTATGTCTAGGAACACCTTTTCTCAGGAGGGGCCCCACCTGAGTCCTCTCAACACCCTTGGGTTGCTTGCCATTCAAGGCAAGTCCATGATGGAGAGGCCAAGATCTGTGAGGAGAGGACCCTCACATTATCAGGATCATCACCTGTGGAAAGGGCAAGGAAGCATGATTGGGTTGAAGTGTGAAACACCGTGCAGGCCTGATGAAGCATTGGCCAGATTGGCACAGTTCTGGACCAGAGCTTGGTCGGATGTCCTATGCCGGATCAAGATGGTGGGGCCTCTGTACTCACTTCAGTCATCAGATACAGCTCAGCACAAACCCTTCCCTACTATAGCAATGTGCAAGCCAATCCCCTTCTCTTATGAGGCTATTGTACTTCAGACTCATATGAATACAACCTAACAACCTCTGCATCCACCATGTTCTGAACTAGCCTAGACTTGGAAGCCTAAACTCTCAAAGTTCTTGAGCGAGAACTTCATGTATATCACTTAAGCTGATACAACAGTGGTGAGGACAAGGGAGTTTGTGCTTTCAGAGAGAAATTCTACATTGGTCATCTCCAGGCCTTTTAGACTTCTTGCTGGCCTTGGAAGGCAGGATCTCTTTTGAAGAACTGGGTTTAGTGATGAACAGTTCTGATATTTTCCTGTATGGGGTTATGAAAACTCCAGTGTTGTGGTTCCTTCTGATTGTTTATGTACTAGGAATGTGGTATCTATAGTTGCATTTTACAACTACCTGTACTATAGGGAAATACCTGGGAAGTCTTTGGCTGCCTTTTCCTTCCATGCCTTAATTTTTATTCCTCCCAAATTCCAAAGGACTTAAGGACAAGAGGTTTACTTGGGATCTGATTCCAGGGATCCAGGAGCAAGAGTAGAATTGGGAAGGAGAAAAGCCCACAATTGTGACTAACTCATGGTCACATTTTTACTGGTCACTGGAGGTCTTCCTGAGGGAATACTGTGTTGCCATGTTGCTGACCTCCAACTGATTCTCTGAGGACAGGAGGCTGGGTCCTTCATCTACTCTTCCCACTGGCTGAAAGTTTTCTGAAGAGGTGAACTCCTTGAGTTTCCAGGTTACCCTGCATGCCAAGTAACTTCTCACAGCTTTGAAGAACAGAATCAGAAGGTTCTTGAGGTAGAACCTTGATTTCAGCTCAGCTGTGATCAACAGTTCCCATATCCACTGACAAGTGAGCCTAGGGGCTACAGTGCAGGTCCTCTGAACCTATGGTACACCCTTTGGACTGTTTGTTCCCGTGTATGTTCTGCATTGTGACCAACCTTTGGAGGTGCAGGGGCAGCATGCATTTGATTATTGTAAAAGGTATAAATCAGAAAGCTAGTAAAACCAACCAGCTATGGTCTCTACTGCTGAAGCTGAGACAGTGATGAATCTTCATTCTCACTTACCCCTGCTCCAGCCTCTACTTGCATGGTGGAGTGACCTAGACCTTCATCTCTGAGGAATCTGAGCTCTTGGTTGCCTTGCCTTGTCCTTCTTCATGAGGTCCCTGTATGAACCTTGTTTCAGTCTTGCCTTTGTCAGACTGAGTTGCTGCCGTTGCTAGTACCCCAGTGACTTCCCCCAAGTTGTAGACCTCTTCTATGCCCATGTTGTATAGCAAGAAGTCTCTCCCCTCATGATAGTCAGATACAGTTGCCCCTGAGGGTAGAATTCCTGTTCCTGCCTGCTAATCTACAGGCAGGAGGCTAGTCATAGCCACCTGACTACCACGAATCTGTGGTCAAGGACCCTTACTATGTATGATGGCGGAAGTATCCCCATCCTGGAACCAAGACCTCTAATCTAGTAAAATCTCTGCATTTAGAGGTGGGAGAGAATGTGATGGGCCACTTCACTCCCCCCAACATCCCTTGGTTCCTAGATCCCTAGATCTCATTTAGGTGCTCCTAGCACAGAAGACCTATAGACTCTAGTCGTTGTAGCTGGAAACCTAACCCACAGCACAAGTGGCTTATGTTGAATTGTATTAAGAACCTAACATAGGACTGCTGGAGAAAATCTAATCAAGGAAGATTTTTTTCCTGGGATACATGGTTTTATAAGTCCCTTGAAACCTGCATGAGAACCTGTGGCATAACCAGCCTGACTTCCTAACATTGCATGGCAGCTTCTTGAGAAATCTGCACTTGTCTTTTCTCCTATTCCAGCCTGAAGTATCTAAAATGGCTTGGTCTGCTGCTGCAGCTAATCAGTCTTGGTTAATGTAAAATGGAGAAGCCCAGATAGGAGGGTAGCAATCACCTTGTTCTGGTCACTGTCTGTGATGTGTTCATAATTGCATTGAAAGCTGGGCTTTCACATTTAAGTGTGTGGGATGATTCTAGAGTCAGACATGGGGAAAACCCCATGAACTGACTCTCCAATTAGGTTGTATGTTATTCCCCCCTAAAGGAATGTTTCATGACTATTTTGGGGGAAGCCGTGTGGTGTTAAGGCTGTGATTATTCTGGGATAGATGTTAAAGACCAGTTTGAAGGATCGAAGGTTAAATGTGTATTTACTCAAAATTCATGTTGGTTTACTGTCTCTATTCTAGAGGCTTGGGCATCTGTTCCCTCACTGTCAATCTGTGAGCCTGCCACTCTCGCGGATCTAGGGCCTCAGACCTTTGGGCCTAATTGAGTTGTAGTGGTGGCTGCTGTCTACCAATTGCCTGTTTCATTTACATATTCCATAGCCTCTTTGGAACTTGAAACTCCAATTTAAGTTGGCATATGGAGTTGTAGGATCTTGGGGTCTTGGACTACAAGCCTCTGAGGTTCCCTGTTAATCAATATCCAGGCAACTTCTCGGTAAGCTAAGGTAACTCTCTAATCGAGTGCCCCCAAGCACCTTTTTTGCCAAAACTAAATACATTTGAGTTCATGAGATGATTGCCATGTGTTTGAAAACATACAAGCTAAAATAGTACAAGGATATGTGGGAGCAGTTAACCCCCTGTGAGTTTAAGAAACAAGCTGTGAGCTTAAAGTCTCTTTCCTAAAAAGCCAAAATGCAAATATGGGTCTACTTTTCAAAATCAGCTGTCTAGAGGGAAACCTTGGATTTAGGTGGTTTTAAAGTCCTGCTTTCTTACCTTTGCCCCTATAATTCAAGGGAGTGCCTGGCTCCTGGCCTAGCTGAACTTATGCCTAAGCCAAGAGCAGATAGTAATACAGGGCTTAACTAGAGCCTGGCCTTTGCCAGTGGAAGGAAGGGACCTGATCTTTCCATTCTGCTCATGCCCTCTGCTGATAGGCCTTGGCTGTCCATGGCACTCCCGGAATGAAGATAAGTCAGGGGCAAGGGTTGCATCCATGGTGCCGGCTATAGCCCACATAGTCTTGTGACTTAGTAAACATGCACATTTCAAGGTCTGCAGCCAACTGTGGATGGTGGACATGGAGGTACCCAGGTGCCCTGCAGTCTCCAGTACTGTGGCACATACTGAACCTGGACATCTAGGTTGACCAGAAGGCCCCAGTGCTGAGTGAGCTGCTGCCCCACTGTGAGGACCACACGTGTGGTGTACACTTGTAAAGTTGTGCCTGCACCGTTGGTCCTCAGCAGGTCTATAAATTTGTAGAAGTGCTCACCTAAGTACCCTGTACTCCAAAGGCCCTAATCCACTCAGCTGATGTCTATTCAGTATAGTTGCTGCCCACACACCCCAGTCTCCGCTCTGTTGAGGGTCTGTTGGGCATTTTGTCTAGGTCAGTCATCTTAACTCCACAAGTTTGAAAATGTATACCTTGGAAAACCAAGATCTGACCTTTTTTTTTTTTTTTTTTTCCAAGATCTGACCTTAACCTGCTACGTCTACTTTTCTGTGTAGCTCTGTGAATCTGATTTCCCTGAGAATTTTTCCTTGCAGTTAGAGTCCCAATGGGGCATGGCCTTCTCCTGGGCTAGTTTTCAAGGTTCCTTGGGTTCACCTTTTTCTTATACAGATACCCAACCTCAACTCCTGTAGTCCCTTAGTTTTGTTCATGCAGGGCCAGAATATAGGTAGTTTTTTGAATAGCTCTGTGAAGACCTCTTTAATCCCAGACTGTGTCCTGTTACCTCACTATGGATGTTCTCTGGGACTTCCCATCTATCTCACCACACACATGGTTCTGAGACCCTTCAAGTTACAATATAGCTTTAATCCTCAACTTTAAATTGTGATTTGCCATTAGTCTTCGACTTTACCAGCCACCCTAGCAAGTCTGAAACAAGTAGGAAACTATGGCTATCCTCAAGAACTTAAAAGAAGGGTATTGGCATGTGTTATCTTGTGGCATGTCTTTGCAACATTGATGGTGTCTTCTGATCAGGAACTGAACTTTATTTTGGTAAGGTTGTTATAAGTCTTGCTAGCTTCTTACAGAGGTTGTCCTTCAAAGAGATGGAAGGCGTGTTATTTTGTGACTGTCTCTAGCTGCTTCTGAACCAATTGAATAGAATGTGGTGGTCATATAGTGGCTCTCATGACCAGTAACTGGGATTTAAGGTGGTCACCATAAGAGCATGGAATTCTTACTCTCAGTCTTAGGGTCAAAATGACTGATCCTTACATCATATCACAGATCTCTTTAGGTATTTCATGATATAGACTCTGAGGTGAAGGCTAGTTAAGCTGGAATTGGAAAAATCTCATGGTTAGTCTCTGTGGCCCAGGTCTAGAATGGGAGAGGCCTTTGCCTCTATGAAGTGTAGGGTGGGTACTGAAACTACACATGTGGGAATGAGGCCTGGCTGTGGATAGCTAAGACCTGCTGCAACACCAGCTACATTCTCTGGCATGGAATGACATCTTCCCAAGGAGATCCTTCGTTTGAGTGAAAAGGGTTTCATTACCATGGGGCCACGTGAGCTACAGCATTGTCCCTTTACAATGCCTGAATGTAGCAGTGAGTCTCTCTGCCCGAGGTCCCTGTATGAACTTTGTTTCAGGGTAAACCTCTTTAATACTACCGGTATCTAGTAGAGAAGGGAGTGTCCTATCAATCAGAAATTCAGGTTGTCACTATTTGAGGGCACAAACAATATTTTGAATGAGTGAGTGCTTGAACAGAAGTGACTTAGTGATAAGTTCACAGGTTCAAAAGCAGATCTCTGTTCTCAGTAGGTGAGCTGCTGGGACTCCTAACTTTGATTCAATCACTGCATATTCTCCAATCTAGAGCCTTTTCAAATGTCCTCCTATCTGATCCTGGCTGCTATCCCTATTGACTTCAGTTTACCATTTGCCTTTTATTTCCATGGCTCCTGTTGTAGATCTTACTGAAATTCTAGACTGGCTCAAAAAAACCTGAAAGCAGTTGCAACTCCTAGCTGATGTCATGATTTTCTTCGTAGGTCTCTCTCCTGATATGGTTTCCATATACCTACTCCCCTGGAAGAAATTGTATTGCTCTTATCATAGCTCATGATCAGCCAGCAAAGATCTAGACAGAAGCCTAAGGAAACTATTTCGATATATCCACCCTCTGAAGTGCCCTGGGTAACTTTGAGGTGAAGCCTCAGCAACTTCTGACCAGTGTTAGGCTTTGAGGTAACATTGTAGTGACTCTCTATTTGTTGTCTGGGTGTCCTGTCCCACTGACCCTATTTCAGATCTAAAGTTTAAAGGAAAAAAAAATGTTTGGTAACTGATGCCTAATAGAGAAGAGTAAAATGGAGATCCTCCTTTTCCTAACAGTCTTCCTCAAATCCATCTCCCCCCGCCCCACCCCGGTCTTAAACCATCCTGAGCCACAGCTGACAGGACATAGGATCTCCCAGGTCAAGGGATTGTCCAAGGTCTTGCACCTGGGTGTCATCAGGACCTACCTTATTTGAGGCCTGTGTTCTTTCAAGAACCTGGGGCCACAGCAACATGGAAGCTGGATTTGGAGGGATGTTGGTGGGATTTGGAAGTCTGACGGTTTGATTTTGAACTAAAAGCCCGAAGTACCTTATACCAAGACTGCTTACGAGCCTGTGGACCTGAAATGTCTCAAGACCTGAAAAATTCCTAGGAGTTCTCAATTTCATCCTTTACAATCTAGAGGTCTAAAAAACTGACAAACCTCACTAAAAGCCCCCTGTTCATTCTACCACTCATTTAAGCAATTATGTAACACAAGTGGCAATAGAGTTGACATTTGATAAGATGTTGGTCAAAGAGTACAAAGTTTGTTTATTGGAGAGAAATCCAGAAGACCTAATGAACAGTGTGGGGACTGTTAACAGACTAGAAATACTAATGACCAAGCTTCCATGAAGGCTTGAAACATACATTCCTACAGGAGACAAGTTTGGACTTCTGGCCAAAGTGAAGTAACAGGGGCCAGGCTCTTTGTTCCCACCTGGGACAAATAAAACTGTATAAAACAACTTTCAGACCCTTGATTTCAAGAGCACAAAAACATGGTGAACCCTACCTTAGGGAGTCCTATTCATTTTCTAACTTCCCCAACCTACTCTGGAATAACAATATTCCTGTCAAAACAGACTTTTTGATTTTTATTCTTGATAGACAGAAGCAGAAACATAGGCAGAGAAGCAGACTTCTCAAGGTGAGCTCCATGTGGGACTCCATGCCAGGACTCTGGGACCACACCCTGAGCTTAAGGTAGATGCTTAACCATTGAGCCACCCAGACATCCCTCAAAGCAGATCTTAAAGCAAGGAGTATTCCCCAGTGTTAAGAAAATCCTTCCATAAGACTAATTTCTCAAGAGGATATAACCATCCTAAATGTTTATGTACCTAATCATAAATCTACTATAACCAAAAGTCTAGGGATCAAGAGAAATAGATCAATGAAACAGTCTAGAAATAGACATACACATCAGAGGTAAACTGAATTCTTAAAACAGTTACAAAAGGCAATTCAGGGGCACCTGGGTGGCTCAGGGGTTGAGCGCCTGCCTTTGACTCAGAGTGTAATCCTGGGGTTTTGAGATGGAGTTCTGTATTGTGCTTCTTGCAGGGAGCTTGCTTCTCCCTCTGTCTCTGCTTTCTCTCATGAATAAAATCCTCAAAACAAAAAAAAAAAGAAAACAAAGACAACTCAATGAAGAAAGGATAGTTCTTGCAACAAATGTTGCTGGGACGATGGAATGTCCATATACAAGAGAAAAATCTTGATTTATACCTCACACTATATACGAAAGTAACTTCAGATTGGATTGTAGACCTAAGTATAAAACTACTACAACCTTTAGAGGGACATCAAGCAACTAATAGTACTTTATCAAAATTCTCTCTGAAAGGCAATAGGAAAATGAAAACCTACAATACTAGGCAAAAACACTTGCCAACCATACAGCCTTGATACCAGTCCTTTACCAGATACAAAGAACTCTCCAAAATAAAACCGCCTTTAAGTGACACTAGTGATTTGCCCAAGGCTTCCCTAAGCCCTCCTGTCTCATCGGTGCTGATCTTCAGTTCTAGACTTAAGGACTGCTTAATAGGATTGGTTTCGAGCCTCCTATAAAAGGAATTAAAGTATAGACACTGTTAAGTCCCTGTTCAGCCACTTATAATCTTGTGGCCATGCTCTGCCGAGCCCACATCTGGGACAGAAGTGCCCCTGGCCCACGAGGCGCCCACCTGAGAATGGGAAGTCTTTGGAGTGACAATGGCTCTGGAAATGATTGACCATGCTAGGAACTTTCAATTACCCTGTGGTTGCAGCCTGATGGTAGCCTTCTAAATTAAGACTTCTGAATTAACTGAGCAATGGGACGGCCCATTTACAGTGTTTTGAGGGGGCAGGTACAGAGCAAGGAGTTCAGGCTGTAAAGTTCCTAGAGTCCTTGGCCTTAAATCCAGTGCCATTCATGCATGACTTAGGGTGGACGTGATGGTCCACACTAAATCCTTGGGTCGCACCATTGCAATAGCCAAGACCATCAATCAGTAGGATTCTGTGTGCAGAAAAATCCAAGCAAAATCTGTCCCTCTGGGGCTTTTCCTAAAGGTTTCACCTCTTAGAAAATGTGACACAACAGGTCACTTTGACCTTAACCAATTCATAAGATGTCCATGTCTTGTTCCTTCCCCTTATGTTGTCCCAAGGAAGAACAGCTTTGAGCCTCCTTGGAGGGAAACCCTAAGAATATCCCTGTACATAAATCTAATGCCTCTAGGACTGTAATTCTTGCTGTCTGGGTGTCCTGTCCCAGAGAACTTGAGTTCTCTGAGAAATTGAGTTAGGTCTCAGCTGTCCAAATTTGGGAGTAAGAATTAAAAAAGATCACTATCTACTTATGTTGCCAAAATGGTCCATTGGCAGAGAAGGTTCATAAGTTAGAACTCTGGGGTCTAAGCAACTGATGACTAGCAGCATTGTCTGACCCCCAATTTTAGTTCCAGATGGGAAGGTAAACCTGGTCTCTGTATTAAACTGAATAATCCTGGTAGCCTTCACTGCCTAAGCACTTCACCTTTTATATGTTGAGAACAAAAGAAAAAGTCGTAAACTTTTGGCACGTTGAGTGGTATTAAAAGCATAAGAAGAAACAAATTCCTTGTTCCTATCATTTGTACAAAATGCAAACATCAGTAAATAGGGAAATGCATGTTTTCACATAAGGAAACTTTAGATTTTTACGTCTTGTTGTAGTTGGAAAATCCAGTGCTTGCAAGGAGAGGTGAAGAGAGCATCTCCTATGAGGGAATACAGGGAAATGTGCTTGGCCTTAAAAGGGGTGGGTCACCTGACTGGCTCAGTCAGGTACATATCCAACTCTTGATTTCGGCTCAGGTCGTGATCTCAGGGTTTGGGATTGAGCCTCATGTTGGGCTCTGTGCTCAGTGGGGAGTCTGTTTGGGATTCTTCTCCCTCTGCCTCCCCCACCCCCCCGCCATTCATGTTCATGCATGTGTGTGTATTCTCGCTGTCTCCCTCTCCCTGCCCCATTCTTTCTAAAGAAAACTTAAGGAAAAGGGGGGTAGGGGTAGCAAATCTCCCTGCACTTTGAAATGGACACTGACACCTTCAGTTTTGTACATGCTTATCCAAACTCGTGGTCTGGTAACCTCTTCTGTGTTAGAAGTCCCCAAGACCCCACCCAGTTTCAAGGATTCACTAGGATACTCACAGGACTCCACATATACTTGTACTCATGGCTGTCTGTCACAGCAAAAGGATGCAAAGCGTAATCAGAAAGGGCATGTGGGGCAAAGTCTGGAGGAAACTAGATGCAAGCCTCCCAGAGTCCCCTTCTCATGGAGTCATACGGGAAATGCTTAGTTCTCTCTAGTAAGTTGAGAACATGTGAAGTGAGCCTCTACCAAGAAAGCTCATCAGCTACTCAGGGCCCCGGGTTTTTATGGGAGGCTGGTCATATAGCCACCCTCTCCTTAGCACATACCCAAATTCCAGATTCCCGGAAGAAAAGTGCATATTCAGTATACACCACACTGCATGGCTAGAAATGGCTCACTATGCCTAAAATGATAGAATGGTAGGCACTCCCAAAATTCAGGTTCCCCGAAGGCAGCCAATGGTCAGTCTTGCAAGCCAGCCTTTCTCAGGAGAGCTATCCCAGGACTGCTGTTAGAACTCTCTCCTGTATTGGCCACTTCCTTTTCTGTGTCTTTGGAGTGCTGCTGCTGAGAATCCATCCACTGTAAAATTTCTGGGGATAACATGGCTCCATTTGAGATTCTAGACTTTACAAATGGCAAAAATCCACAGGACCCCGTAGTCCATTTCCAGTGTCAGTTAGTTGGTATTCAACTTAAATTACAAAGTTGTCAAGGAAATGCCTCCCAAATCCCTTCTCTAAGTCATCATGGTCAACTTACCTGTGAAGTCCTACCAAGGGAATGGGCAAAATGGCTCTGCCGGTCATGCCACATCAAATATCTTGGGTGGAACTCTCTAGTTCTAGCAAAGCATTGCCTGAGTAGCAGAGCCTGTGTTGATCAGGTGAGGGCAGGTGGAGCCAGTAAATGAGCCTGGTATCCTCAATTTCTTGGTCATTCAAGTTAATTCCATGATCTGATGGTTAGTCAAGTATCTTGCTCATCTTGGGGGAAGGCTGAACACGATGTGCACTTGCAAGTGAATGAGAATGACAAGAGCAGAAACATTGCGTTCAACCTGCAATCACTTGGCAGTTCCAGCATCTCTTGAGGATTTGGCATTGAGAATCTGGCCTCTAATGAGTCAAGTCGAAGGTGTTCCTCCTTTGAAATTTCTTGGATGTTTCTGAGGAGATTGGATTTAGTTGACAGTGAAAAATGGTCCGTACCATCTGGAATTCTTCAATCTCAGGAAGTCTTGTAGAGATGGTAGACTTTTCTAGAAGGGGGATTGGGGGGTAGACAGATCTCACTTGAGGGGAATGATAGGTCTTGATTTGTGTGTTAATGGGAGGAGACAGAAGGAACAGAAGCAAGATAACCTTAGAAGATACAAGGACTTCAGATTCTGGTCAACTCTGCATGAATACAGTGGAGTAAGCTCCGCTGGAATGTCTGATTGCGCAGAACCAAGTTCCTAGTGGTGGAGCCTTGCTCGGGCTACCCCTCACTTGAGCAGTTAGATCAGGTACTTGTCCAGAACCTAAGGGATCTCCTCCTGTCATGTGGAGTCCAGGATTGGTCTTCCGTGGGCCTAGAAATAGACTGTGCTTGTAAGATGCTGCTCTGGCCCTCTGCCCAGAGGCCTTCTTGGGGTGGATCGCTGCAGAGGCAAGCGAATCCTACTGAACCTGAAGGGGTGTGGACAGGAACTCCTCACCAGAGGTCCCATTCTCCCTTGACACTACCACCTCCTAAAGAGGATACCATGCTTCTTGAGGGGACACCTGTACTTTAACGGGTGAGGAATTCTCTTTCTGTCCTTGGGATTTAAGATTTCACAACCATGTTCCTGTGTACCAAAGGCTTCATCCTGGTTAATCTGAAAGGACTCTTTGAGTCCATTTCTTCAGGGAGTGACAGCCAGTCCTTGGTCAGGAAGGCTGACTTGGAGCTGACCTAGTTGTCCTAGGAGACTGCTCATGTTTTATCTTCCCCTTACCAGCTGGCACATGAGAGGCATGAAGTCCTGCCAACTGAAGAGACTTTCTCTCCCTTAGGGTCCTGACTGGAGAGGTCATCCATGTTGCTTGACCACTCCTAGATATGGGCAGTGTTGAGGGAAATAGCAGATGTTGACCTCCCTCAGCTAGTCTCAAGACCTCATTGCACTCCTCTCAGAACCCAGAGGGTAGGGGAATAACCAGTGTTCCTGCAGCTCAATGGTGTGCTGCAGCCATAGAAGCTAAAGTCCTAAAGGACTAAATACCCCACCTCTCTCTTCCTACAACCAATGGGAGGTGCTAGCAGGTGATGGAAAAACATTGGCTGGTTCTCTTGCCCCTTGTTCCTTCAGGTAAATACAAATGGCTGATCCTCTGAGCCTAGAACAGAGTAGGGAATGGTAGAAAGAATGAATCAAATAATCACACTCACTTCTATCCTGCTGTCAGCCTATTTTGTGGCATACATTCAGCTATGAGGATTGACAGCTTCTGTATCTAGAGCTGTACAGTCCTCGCTACCATTGGGGCTCTCTGTTCTAGGGTGGCCAGTGCCTTTTTGGAGCCTTTTTCAGTTTTTCTTGTTCACTTGCCTGACCTGGTCAGAGATTCTCCATGCAAGGAATCCTTCCTGATCTTGCCACCATCACTGTCCCCACACCTACGGTGGCTACTACTGTTCTCTGCTTCTCTCCGGTTCTCAGAGCAACAAGAGTAGTGACAATCCCCATCAATTCTACCCCTGTTGCCCCTGCCAATGATGCTGATTTTAAATATGTGTGTAGTAAGTTTTGGTCCTTAATTTTTGTTGGACTGTAATTCTTTGGCTGTGACTCTCTGTACAATGAAAGCTGCAGGTTAAGGGGGTGTAAGTAATCTGTGGCTCAAATGGCTGGTGAGGGGGCAGGAATCTGAACTCTCAACCCTGCTGGGGCCTCTTTGTGAGCTATAGGAGGAATTCTCTGCATCTTGGAAACCGCTCCAGTCCCTGTGGCATGCCCTCGTGTGGGTGAAGCAGGTGCTTATGCTGTGTCTATATCGCCTGGTGTCTCTGCCATGTTCAGATCCACTGGCTCCTGGAATAGTTCTAACAGCCAGTACAGCATCCTCTCATTGGAGGATGAACATCAGGTGGCTTGGGGTGCACATGAGGAAGACTGTTAGTGCTTTAACAGAGGATTGGTGGCTGCAGGGGTATAAATAGTCCAGCACCTCAATGCCACAAGGCCAGCTCGAGATGATTTGCAGTCTCCAGAGCTGTCCTATAGAATCAAGTCAGTTATACCAGACGTGGCTTGAAACTAAGACCTTGAATGTTTCCTTGCCTTTCTGTCCCTGCTTCCTTGCTCCCCAGCTGGTAGATTCTGAGGCCACTTCCTAAGAGCTTTCACCTAGACTTCAGAATAGACCCTATGATGGTAGGGAACCCCTGTTGCTCATGTGTCCAGCCCTGTGGAAATTAAGTTGGGGGTAGATAGAACCACTGGACTCCATTTTCTGAGCTTTAAAGTGGACATGGCACCTTTTAAGATGGAGGCAGAGATGGGATTGGATTGATCAATCCAATCAAATCTGGATTGATGTAGATCCACAGTTAAGCGTGAATTCTGGCATCAAACAGCACAGTGTGATGGGACTGGGAGGACAGAGGGCAGAATTGCTAACTAGGATGCCAAATAGTCCTAATTGCAGATGGCCCCAGGCTAACCAGCTCTCGTTCCTTATGCTGAAAATATCCCCTAGGCAGGTAGTTAAAAAACTACAAAATCTTAAGTGAATCAGGTGAGATCTCCCGCATATAGGAAGGAAGGCCTGGGGTAAACTTAAACAGATCCTTAAAGAGTGCCAATCTTGGGGCACCTGGGTGGCTCAGTGGTTGAGCCATCTGCATTCGGCTCAGGCTGTGATCCCGGGGTCCTGGAATTGAGTACTGGATTGGACTCCCTGCAGGGAGCCTGCTTCTCCCTCTGCCTGGTTCTCTACCTCGGTGTCTCTCATGAATAAACCTTTAAAATGCCAATCTTAATCTAATGGTGACTTGTATTTGTGTACAGCCATAATCCTACATTCATGCTAGGAAACCTCATTGACTCTATACTTATATGTGCACTTCTCTATATGTACGTGGAAACTTACAGTACAGAAAAAACACATGGCTCTATACATCCAGACTTGGTGAAAGTGCTGCCCACAATCCTATCACAGAATTATTGCTAAAATAGGATCCCCAGGATTCCTGAAAATCTTGAAGAATGGAATAATACCTCATCCACCTCTTCCTCATGCCACTGATCCATACTTTGCAATTGCTTTTCCTTCCCAGGTCAGACTTAAGGAAGAAGCATGGGGGAGCATAAGGGTCTTTCTGCCCAATATAGATAGCCTCTGTTCTTCAGAGAAAAGATGAAGTTAGAGACCTTGCCGAGTGGATGGGAAAGAAGTTTGTCTCCCCCGCCACCACCCCCAAGTTGAGGGGAGGCTGCCATTTCTCTTGAACCATCTTCCTCCCAGGTAGACAGATGCCTGGCTCAGTTTTCAGCCATAGCATCTGTTAGTAAGGCTATAAATCAGGCTCAGATGGGGTCAGACCCCATCAGATTGCCGATGGCATTAAGCTAACAAATTGGGGAGTGGGGTGTTTATATTAGTTTTGGCTCTTGAATTGAAGGAAGAATGCTGGCATTTAGCACTGTGATAAACTCGGCACCAACACACCCTGGGTCAGCAATTATGTTTCCAAGATTCCTTGGGAGGAGCTGGGGTGGAACATCCCTGGGCAAGTGTGGCCACCTGAGCAGAACTGCCCTGGCGTGGGCAGTGGATGAGGCTTGCCCCTGATGGAGAGGCACTAGGCTGAAAAGGGGCTGGTGTGAAGACTGGACATAATGCCATTGCTGATGTTTTACTGGAAATAGAAATGCCTCAGTCACTTCTGTACTCTATTCCCAAGGCTTTGCTGATCCTCTTGGAGTGGATTAGTTTGTTAGCAACTGCTTATTGGAAGACCCAGGAGAGAAGTGTGAAAGCAGTGCATAGGAGAGGGTGGGTGATGCCAGCGTGAGATGGGGAGCTTCACATCATGATGTAGATCCAATAAGGTCTCAACAAACCCATTGGGGACTCTAGAGCAAAGATTGCCCCTTAGAGAAGGGCCATGTGGGGCAGAAATGGCTAGGCCCTGGGACCCCTGCTCTGCCAGGGAAGACTAGGACCACAGCATACCTTCCCTTTCAAGAATTCCAGTCCTTTGCAGAATTTGGCTGATGCCCCCATTTTAACCTGACCCTTGCAGAACATGCATCTGTAGCTCTTCTAGAACTCTATCTGTACTCCTTAATGGCAGGCATAATTCAAGAGGTACCTCAAACATCTGTGTTCCCCTTTGTAGCTCCTCTAAAAGCCAGAAGAAAGGGTCTGGAGCTGTGTATTAAAGTCTTCCTGTCTCCAAGTGTCTGCTTTGTAGAAGACCCCAAAAAAACTTAAGGGGAATGGGAAGGAGCTACTAAGGGTGCCTGATGCTTCCAAGCAAGGCAGACAAAGTGCCAGGCAAAGAGGCAGGCACTTAAATGCTTGGTGTGGGCAACTGAATTGAACTTGGGAAAGCAGCAGAGTAGCAGGTTGTATTTTCCAAAAATGATCCCAACAATACTACTTGTCCTTTTTTTTTTTTTTTTTCTGCCAAACCCATTCAAGAGATGGGGTTTACCTCTCCTCACCCCCTGAAACTTGGACTAGGTGTTTGCTTTGACTGATAAAATACAGCAGAAAAAAAATTGCTGTCTTCCAGGACCAGATCATAAGGGGAAATTAGCTCCCACCTGGCTTATCTTTTGGGACACTTGTTCTTGGAAACTACACCATGTTAGAAGAAAACCCAAGCATTTCCATGGAGAGGCCCAAATGGAAAAGAACCAAATACCAGCACCAGCTTGCCAGCCATGTGTGAGTAGAGTGGAAAGTATCCACATCCAAGGGTGCTCGTGTTCCAGCTATTGCTTTGTGGAGCTGTCTGCTCTCCTCTCCCCCATTCCCACACCATATTGATCTGTTGACAAAAATGACTATTTAACACACTCAATCTAGGCCGAGTGTATCACAAAGGTATCAAAGATACCTTGATACAAAGAGTATCCCAACTCTAAAACCACAGCTATGAGGTCTGGGAAAAGAATGCCTCCTTTTACTGGTGGATAAAAAAATTCAGAGAGGTGAAGTCCCACACCCAAAGTCATGAGGCTATAATAAGGGAAAGAATATTCCAGCTCACATCTGCTTGACCCTAAGCTCTGTACTCTTCTATGCTGCTAATAATCAAGAGTTTTCATGAGTATCCCCAACACTAAGGCCAGGCAGTCAGTCACATGTTCACACAGAAGCGTTAGATGTCTAGAGCAAGGATTTCCGAGGACAGAGGGGTATGAAAGAGCTGCTCCTTCGTGCAGACCTCACACCTCTGGGAGGAGGCATCACCTTCTATAGTGGCTCAACCTTCTAAAATTAGAGCACTGCTGAGAAAAGCCATGCTTCATAAAAGCTGTTGGTCAGAGGCCTTTAGTCCTCATGATACCAGGAGATGGGCATGAATTGCTTAGTTTCCAAGTCTTCGTCTTCTCGGCTGTAAAATGGGGATAAGGAGCTTGCCCAATCCATGTATCCTGGAAGGACTGGTAATTCAAATCGTGACACCCCCCCCCCCATCTGTTGCTCTCCCTCTTCCCTGACCAGAGTCCTCCCCAACACCAAGTAGAAGGGATGTGCTGATAGGAAATCTTTCCACCCTGGGTCTCCAGTGCTCCTGGTTCTAGTGCTTGCTAGCAAAGCCTGGGGAACTTCAGACTGGCTCAGACCCCAGGACAGGTCTCCGTTCTCCCATTTATTAAAGTTCCTGCCAGCATGCGAACTTACTATCTTTGAGATCAAGTAAACCTGTCCCAATGCTGTGAGATCACAAACAAACCATACCCCTGTCTGTTATAGGAGTTTATGGTCCTGTCTGTAAAGTGTATGTGCTGGTTCATTGGAGTGGGTTCTTTGGTAACAGATGGTGGTGAGTGGGCTCTGCATAGAAAAGCACTCTAGCCACAGTCCAGGAGGCTTTATAAGAATGGGCAAGGAGATGACCCACAGGGGACTAGGTGATAAAGGGCTGGTGATGTCTATTCCAGGCCCAAAGTTGGAGATCATAAAGGTGACTCTTGAAAGTGGGAGGCCTTGAAAGTGGGAGGCCAGGTCGACACCCCATCCTAGAATCAGGAATGAGACAGGCAAGCCAAGGAATCAGAGCCTGTGATTACTGCCTAAAGACAGGTCTTACTGCCTTGTGGCTTTTATCTGCTAGGAACTCTTAGGTGAGCCACTTATCTCCAATTCATGGATCAGGTGAAAAGGCTCGGAGATGAGATTATTCAACTTGAAGCACTTCATGGGGAAACTCTGATCATGCCAAGTTTTGTATCCATGTCTAACATACTGGGTACTGTGAGAAAATGGTCTTAAGACTGCCACTACCTGCGTGGCCATGGCTGTGGCTACATCAGACTGAGAGGTTCCCCCAAGAGATGTCATAGGTCATATTTCCTGGGAAACCAACGGAGGTGAAGTTTATTAGGTAGGTGATTTAGGGATCATCTCTTATAGAAGGGGAGAGAAACTAAGGTACCATGTGAACCCAATGCAACAGTCTTGACTGACACCCCCCCCCCCCAGGAAGCATTGGAGCTGGAATGACCCTTCAGAGGTATGCTGGGGCTGGTCTGGCCAGGCCTTCATGCCCCCTGCATAGGAGTATCCCTGGATCTGGGCTGCACAGAACAGGGAATGACCTTCAGATAGGCAGTTTCCTACAGCTAAGATCCAAGTGGTACATCCCAAGGAAATACATGGAGCTGGGGGAGTGGGTAGGGAGGGATTCCCAGAAAAGGTGGCATCTGGCCTGAGTTCTAAAGGTCCTATGAGACAGACTTGCCAGGTGAAAGATACTAGGGAAAAAGGAATATGTAGCTGAAGGAAACCTCACTGGTGAAGGGATGGAGAAAGGCACGGGTCCTGTTGCTGTCCTTAGACAAACTAAGCACTGCCTGTGATGTCTTTGCTGCTCTGGGAATAGTCTTCCCCTAGACACTCCCATGGCTCCCTTCTCATTCTAGTCTCAGAAAGCCTTCCTGAGTAAGGGATCTCTGAGCCAACGATTCTTATCTCTAAAATGACGGCCCCTGCTGCACTCCATCCCGTACCCTGCTTTGCTTCCCATCTCTCACTGCCCTTCCCCTGAGAACAGAAAGCTTCCCAAGGGCAGTGACTATGAGCACCTACTTTGTATCCTCTGTAGCCGCAGCACTTGGAGCAGCACATACTTGGCTGCGTTCAAGGGCTCTGTCTGGAGTGAGTGAAGAGATTGGGGAGAAGCAGAAGCCAGGTAAAACGTATGATGACCTCCCATGCAAGGATCCTGGGGTAGAGGAGGAGCTTGTTTAGAAGACACGGTACATCCTGGTGCCTTGCCAGGTGCATTGACCACTGATGGTGGATGTCCTGGAGTGGACAGAGTGGCTGCCTTCCCAGAGCCCTGGACGATAGGGACCTACACTGCAATGGATAAGGCCCATCTGCCTGTTTCCAGGCCAGATGGTACCTTAAGCCATCCCAGGTGTGGACCCGGCCAGGCTCCTGAGAGAAAGACCTCTCAGAGGTCTCTCACACCAGCCTCCCTTGAAGTCTCACACCTTCCTGGGCAGGATGTTCCTTTATTGCAACCCCCCCACAAGCTGATTGTTCTCAGGACCCAGCCCTTTGATGGTTTTATTGTCCCTAAATTCACACCAGGCCCCAATAACTTCAGAGCAGGTAGAGAATGCAGAGCGGGGAGGGTGCTGGAAGTGAATGGCCCAGGATCAAGGCAGGAGATTACAATCTATAAATCTGCAGGGACCTGGCTTGCCTCTGAAGGCTTCCACGTGTGGGGCAGGGGTGGGTCCTGCAATCTCCGGCCCAGAATGCCAGGGCTAAGTGAATCAAGGTGGTCCCCCCACATCCCAGGGCTCCTGAGTACACCTGCTTTTACTGGTGGGTCCATGCAGCTGCCTGCTGCTCTGCCCATCAGTGACCAATTCCAGGACCTAGTGTCATTGGAGGCTGAAACCACAAGGCTTCAGAGTGGGCCCTACACATACCAGCTCCTGCTAGGATCAGCTTGGCTCACTTGGTCCAGGGACCCCAACTTGAAACCATGATCTGGGTACAAGTCTGTTAGTCTTCCTGCTTATTGTCACATTTCCCCATGCCATCCTTTCTGGGATGACCTCCAGATGAAGGGGGTGGTTAATGTAATGACCACCCTGAGCAACTGGGATTTATCCTACCTGGAACCTCTCAAGCCACTACTCTAAATAAACCTCAGGATTGCTCTGAGGAGGGAGGAAGCTGGGTATATACAACCATCAAGTGCTGTCTTTTATCGACTGGCAGGGTCACTCTGGGTGTTAACTTCTCAGCACTTCTGAATTGTTGCGTGTGATTATAGCATCCTCCCTTGGCTTGAGAAAGCATTTGGAGAGATGAAGGTGCTTTTGATACTAGGGTGGGGGCAGGTGGGCATCAGCATGAAGGCCATGTGACAAGAGCTGTCTGCTGAAGTTGCAAGAGAACTTTCAGGGTGGGTTTGAAGACAACATGTAGGCCGCATGTGCTGTATTTGGAAGCTTGTAATAAGAGGGGTTGTGTAGGGTTCCAGCTCTACACATGCCAGCTTCTGCTTGGACCAGCTTAGCAGTCTTGCTTCAACATTTACTGGTCGAGTTAACCAACAGCTATGCCCTAGCATTGTCTTAGGTACTGAGCATGTAGATCTAAAGAATCTAGATCTCTTGACTTCAAGCAATAACCATACTATTTCCTAACCCACTAGTGTAGTCATTCTTCATCAGTGGTTGTCCTACTTGGCATCCAAATATAATCAAGAAAATAGCCAAGATGGTGGCACACAGCTGATCTGAACAGAAATCCCTCTAAGCCAGCAGCAGAGTGAAGAGCATCCTAAGTTGGGGACAGAAGAGGAGGGTAGGGGATAAGACTCAACAGAATTTGGAACCAGGGGGTGACTGGGTGGCTCTGTTGGTTGGGCATCTTCTCTGCCTTCAGTTTGGGTCATGATCTGGGGGTCCTGGGATTGAACCGTGTGTCAGGCTTTCTGCTTGATGTGGAGTCTGCTTCTCCATATCACCCTATTTCTTCTGTCTCTCAAAATCTTTTTTAAAATGCTAAGAAACTGTAGGAAGGCCCAGTGTGGTTGGGAAAGTGCAGTGGCAGATTCCCTGGGGAAGGGACCAGTGGAGCTGGACCATAACTGACTTTACAAGTCAGAAAAGGGAGCTTGAAGGGAGCTTAGCTTTTATTAAGCCAATAGAAAATAGAAATATTAGAGTAATGCTTCAAAGTCTATCACCATGGATGAAACCAATTGGTCTCCTTTCTTCCCTTCTCTATAGAATAATCAGAGAGGAAGTGGGTAGATTCAGGATGTTTGTTGAGAGTTTGTGACCTCTTCGATGGGCTAGGAGAAAAGTCTTGTAGTTACAGGCAGAATTCAAATTGTATTCATTGCATCTTTCAGAAAGTAGACGCAGAGACTCAAATAAAAGGGAAACCCATTTCTTTGGGGCAATTCTTTGTGATAGGCTGGAGCTGGCTTTACTTCCCAACTGTGTCCAGAGGAGCCACAGGAGTAGGCTGAAATCGGTTGAGGTGGAAGTATTTATACCACACAAATTGCCTATAAATCAGGGAGCTGGGGGTTAACCATTTACCAGCCCATCACTGACAACACCTAGGAAAGATAAGGGGAAGAAGCAAAATTTGGCAGGTTTGGCCTCTGCCTACAAAGTGAATCTAAGTGTCAGCTAATCCAATAGGGTGCTCAAGAGCAAAGATCGCCCGGCTATGAGAAGAGTCTTGTGCTGGGCAGAAATGGCTAGACCTCATGTCACTGCCCTGCTCAGTTGCTGCTGGGAGGCTGATCCCTGCAGCTCAATTAAGAGCTCTTTGAGAAGAAGTCTAAGTGCATTGCCATGCTGTCCCCGCCCCCCCATGCCCCTGTGTGAAGGGCTATCCGTGGTCTCCAAGTGAAACCCTCACAGATCTAGTGGGTCCTACTATACGACAGATGGATAACAAACCCCATTGCCATGTCTCACGTCCTATCTGCACCAGCCTTTTTTCACTTCCTGTCTGTTCCAGCTCTTGACTTTTACTTTCTGGCCTCCTGTGGAGTTCAGCCAGTGGGAGCAGAAGATCAGAATGTAAGAGGAGAAAGACTAGGTGATCTGTTGATCCTAACAGAGTCCTTGTACTACAATATGAAATAGAGCTTGGACTATGAGCCCCCATGAGAACTGGGATTGTGTTATGTATGTTGATGGCTAAATCCCAGTGCCTAGAATAATACCCAGTGCAGAACTGTTGCACCGTGCCATTCAAATGGTACCCTGTGAGAGAGCCACCCTGGATTGGTGCTGTGCACACCTATATGGCCCAATATGGTGATTCCATCAGTAAGGTTCCAGGTGGGGCTGGGGGGGGATACAAGGGAGTTTAAGAGCTTTGGAATGGATTCCATGCATTAAAGTGTTAGAGCAAACAAGGGTAAGGCGAGGCAACCCAGAGATGAGCAGCAGATGGAAGCTGCTACTATATGGGATGGGGAGCATGGGAAAGCAGTAGCATTGCCTCTTCCTTTGCTGAGCCATCAGATTGAATCTGAAAAGGCTTTGGATTTCCCCAGCAGTAGCTGGTGACCAGGGAGGGACAGAGCTGGCAACAGGGCCCAGAAAGAACGGAGAAGACCATCTGAGGACAAGAAGGAAGAAAAACCACTTGGTGGTCTCGTTTCTCCTTGCCCCCATTGGATGAACCTGAACCAGAGCTTCTGTCAAGGAGTCTGGGAAACAGACTGCAGGGGTTTTTGTATTCAGAGCTGAGCAAAGGGAAGGGTTGATAACAGGATGGAGAAGCAAATAGGTAGCAACAAGTGACCAAGGTAGTCTTGGCCTTGCACACAGTAGGTATTCAAATATTTGAAGACTGGTATCTTCTGTTTCCTCATTCAAGGAGAGACAGAATGGAGCAGACTCAAAGGGATGTAGGAGAGGCCATGTGGCCACAGAGAGATAGACCATTGGCCCGGACACTGACCATCTTCTGACTTCTAGCAGGCCCAGACATTCAATTTTCTACAAGTTTCATGCTTGAGCGGATCTATTTATAGTGGCCCAATGAGTCTTGATTAGAATAGTCTGATTCCAAAAAGGTGTTGCTGGGGGTGAGGATATGCTCTGTTCAATAACCTTCTATGGCTCACTGTTGCCTTCAGAAACAAGTATATCCTTTTGCTGATAGGCCTCAAATACATGCTAGAAAGGTTCAACTGCACATTTACATCCTTCTCTCTCACTTCTCAGTGTGGCTCCAGCCAGGATAATCTGCTCAGACCTTGTATCACTTAGCTATTGCTGTGTCAAACTTCTAAGACTCCATGGCCTAAAACGCCAAATGTCTTATTGCTACTGAGCCTCTAGGTCTCAGCTGGGTGTGTATTCTGAGCTCAGTGGGGCTCACTCTGCATCCCAGTCAGTTGGGGTTGGGTAAGCAGCCCTGGGCATTCTCATGTAGTATTTGGGGGATCAATTGGCTATAGATTGATTTAGAATAGCCTTGTCTAGAACAGCTGGACCACATTGCCTATCCTTCTCCAGTAGGCTAGATTGGCTCATTTGAATGATAGTATGTTTTCTCTGCTCTTCCGTTTTTTAGAGTCCAAAGTAGTCGATGCCGTAGAGTGCCACCTGGATATCTGCTTTCTGGATGGATAATTGTTCCCCCAGATTCTGTGGGTTTGGGCTGCCAATGGTTTAGAGATCAGTGGTTCTCTGGGAACTGCCCTCTGCCCGAGACGGAAGCATGACGTTGGGAGAAGCAGTTCCCTTAGCAACCTACATTCATAGGCGAGTCTATGGAGTGTATAAAGCTTCTCTCTCTTCACTCCACTTGAAACTGGGGTGGCCTATGAGCTGTCCCAAGGCTCTCCATGAGGCCACCTGAGGCTGTGTTGCAGCTGCATTACAGCTCAATTTCTCCCAGAAAGAAGCCCAGTCTCCTTCCATCCCCAGGTGCTACTCCTGAGGGTGGTCCCCGGAAAAGCCACTTGCAACATGTCCCATGAAGCCCACTGACGACATAGGACTTTCCTACTATCGGCTGAAAAAATTTGACACACATCCGTAACCCTTACCAGTATGCCACTGGCTATATATATATGCACACAACCAGCTCTCCAGGGGAAGAAATGGAGTATGGCTGCCAGTTTCCATGGTCATGGAAGTATTTACACCACTATCCAATGGGCATCTTGAAGTCCTTGAATGTAGAATTCTGAAATGTGCAAAACAGGCTCATGGGTCAGAAGAAGCCAGCTCTAGGACACCACCGACCCCAAGGCAGCTCCTATGTGTGCATGAGTAACAAAAACCAAAAGGTCTTGAAGTAATACCTGCCTTTACCATATACAGTGAACTTGGATTTGCTATTCTATGCTTTCTAAAGTCTAATGGATTTATGACTTACACTTTGAAATGTATGCAATAGGATTGAGTCCTGCTTGGCAGAGCAAGCAGCAGCTGGTTGCTGGAAGGAGGGTGATCCTTAATTCAGACTTCTTAATTCAGGAGGTGGGGAGAAAAGGGTAAATAGAAAGCTTGTTTTAAAAACCGTGAGGGGCACCCAGTTGGCTTAGTCAAGCATCTTGACTCTTGATCTCAGCCAGGTCTTGATCCTCGGGGTTGAGAGTTCAGGCCCCACATCCAGCTCCAGCTTACTCTAAAAAACAAACAAACAAAACCACAAGCATTGAAAACCTTACAAAGTTTCTCCTTGCTCGGTTACTTCCCCCAAAATACTCCTTACAGATCTTAATTTTTTGATTGAAGTGTAGTTGATACATCAGTTTCAGGTATATAACCTAGTGATCTGACAAGTTGCTGTGCTTACAAGCATAGCTACCCTCTGTCACCATACAACACTATTACAATACCATTGTACCGACTAATTTCCTTATACTGTGCCTCTTATTCCTGTGACCTATCCATTCCATAACAGGAAGCCTGTGTCTCCCACTCCCCTGTACCCATTTCTTCTATTCTCCCATTCCCTCCCTCTGGTAACCAGCAGTTCTCTATTTATGGGTCTGCTTCTTTGCTTGTCCATTGGGGGTTTTTTTTGTTTGTTTTTAAGACTCTACTGAGTGAGTCCTCTTACCTTTATTTCACTCACATAATATCCTTTAGGCCCATCCATGTTGTCAAAATTCGTGTGATCTCATCCTTCTTATGCCTGCATAATATTCCACCGTCTGTATACCATATTTTATCTGTTTATCAATGAATATTTAGGCTGCTTCCATATCTTGGCTACTATAAATACTGCAATAAACATAAAGGTGCATGTCTTTTTGAATTAGTACTTTTTTTTTTTAATTTTTATTTATTTACGATAGTCACACAGAGAGAGAGAGAGAGAGGCAGAGACACAGGCAGAGGGAGAAGCAGGCTCCATGCACCGGGAGCCCGACGCAGGACTCGATCCCAGGTCTCCAGGATCGCGCCCTGGGCCAAAGGCAGGAGCCAAACCGCTACGCCACCCAGGGATCCCTGAATTAGTACTTTTGTTTTCTTTTGGTAAATACTCCATACAGAATTATTGGATCATATGGTATTTTATTTTTAGGACCTTCCTCATACTGTTTTCCACAGTGCCTTGCCCCGGTTTGCATTCCCACCAACCGTGCACAAGAGCTCTTTCTCTCCATCCTCACCTTTATAATGTCGAGAGAAGTGTTTACACAGGGAGAAGTAGATTGTTCAACACGAATGTGTTTTCTAGTGGGGTTATATAGTGGGGGTTTTCTTAGAAGAAAAGCAAAGTCCTTCTGTAATCCAACACCCCCACCATCAACCCTCAACCCATTCAAATAAAACTAGTGGGTTCTTAGGACACCATGGATTATGCAATCAAGCCAGGCATTCATTGGTAAACAAACTCTATTCAGTCATTGATATCCTGGCATTAATTCAGGTCATCTCCCTCAAGATAGCCAAGGAGATGCCGCTTGGACCAACTGGCTACAGAAGGGTTCGATTCAGTGGCAGGCATGTCACTTGGCTTGTGCAAACAGGAAACGGACATTAAGCCCTGGAGCTGGGGTTTCTTGTGACCAAAGTCTTCCAGAACTAGATTGTGTTCCTGCACAGCAATGACCTGATGGAGTGAAACCAAAACTCTGTCCTGAGCACACAGGGTCCCCACACACAGCAAGACTCCAAAAGAATGGTGGTGGACACTTGGACATCATGGTCCTGGAATAGATTTGGAAACCAGCACTGTCCCACTGCATGTGCTCTGATCTGCAGTACATCTCCAGGGCAAGAGTTGCCCTTAGCTAGGCAGAAATATAACTGGTTCCCAGCCCAATGTGTCCCTCCTACAAATGCAGCTCTCATGTTGGCTGTCTGTACTGGCTGGAAATGGTCTCCTGGTGAAGTTTCTCTCCTCCCGGGCATCTGAGCCTCCCTTATCTCTTTGAAGATTACAGGGCTTTAGCATGCCTTTAAAGTGAATTTTTCCCCCTGTGTTTTATTATAATTAATGGCCAAAAAACTCTTTTCTTTTTTTTCTCCCCTTTATCTCTTAAATATGTTTCTTTCCTCTTAAAAAATGCAATATTTCTTTTAACCCAGGATATGGATGAGCCTGTCCCTAGCAGGGCAGGCCCAGCTTCATCTGTCAACTTGATTATGCAAAGCCTCTGTTTTCAGCTGGCATCTGAGGTAGATTTCAAAGCCATGACTCATGTGTGCTCCCAGGCTTAGGACCTAGAGAGCAACCCTCCACAATCTCTCTGCACAAGTCTGGCTCTCTGAGAGATGGTCCTCCAAGGTCCCTGGTGGCTAAAGGACTCCCAAAACTTGATGAGCATGCATTCATGCATGGATACAACCATACAGGATGGTTCTGCCAACCTGAACAGGCAGGTTGAGTCTCCTCTCTTCGATGCAAGATACACATCTGCAATTGCTCAGATAACAGGAGTTGAGAAATCAGATAAATGTGCAAAGATGGGGATCCCTGGGTGGCGCAGCGGTTTGGCGCCTGCCTTTGGCCCAGGGCGCGATCCTGGAGACCCGGGATCGAATCCCACGTCAGGCTCCCGGTGCATGGAGCCTGCTTCTCCCTCTGCCTGTGTCTCTGCCTCTCTCTCTCTCTCTCTCTCTCTCTCTCTCTCTCTGTGACTATCATAAATAAAAAAAATTAAAAAAAAATGTGCAAAGATGTAGTGAATAGGCAGGAGTTTTTTTTTCTAAATACTTCATGGTACATGCACACAACAGAACAATACACAGATGTCCAAGTACAAAATTGCAAAAATTCGAGACCATTATAATATGTCCATGTATGTGTATGCGCATGCACAGAACATATCTAGAAGGTTTCTCCACTTCAGTAGTGATACTTGGGGCTGGATAAGTCCTTGTGGGAGGCTCTCCCATATGTCCTAAGATGTTTTAATAGCCTCCCTCACCCCTACCCACCAAAGCTAGCAGCACCCTTCAGGTGTGACAACTAAAAATATCCTCAAGTATTGCCAAATATCCCCAAAGCAAAGTTATCCCCCCCAGTTAACCAGTATCCTACAAATGATACATGCCAAAATGAGTAGTGAATTCTTCAGGGTTGTAGAATTGTGGAGAATTGTAGTAATAGATCTTGCTAATTGTCTCTTAAAATTGGCATTGTTTTGGCAGAGGGAAGGGGGAATGTTTTAATGTGAAACAAAGTTCAGAAACTGGTTTAATAAGCAGATAAAATTTATCAACTAAAGATGTTTTCAAAATCCAGAAAACTCATGAATGTAGTGTTCAAGGCATAAGTTTTCTGAACGCAAAGCAAAGGGCTCTGTGCATAGGTTCCCAGTGCATAAACCATGTTCTGGAATAAAAAGTAGTATATATGTTCATAGAAGTGTCCTCAGGAAGCTAGGTATGCATGTCTCTACTTATTCACTATGCACGTGGCATGTGCAAAAGCTTGCTTTTGCAAAGTATTTGCTCATCTTTTTGCCCAATAAATGGGATGCAGTTTTCTATCAGTGTGGTAAGGAAAGCAGTGTGCTTGCTTTGCCTCCGGAGAAACACCCTCAGGAGTGATGGGCAAAGTGGGCCTCTGCCAAAAGTGAGCTTACTGTGCCATCTGAGTTAAGTCCCTAAAATATTAAGGACGCCCCTCTCCACAAACTACTCCTTGGAATGATTCCTGTAAAATTTCAGGAAATCCATCTAAGATCATGGCTCAAAACTGGCTTTGATCCAGTCATTCAGGAGAGTGTAAAAATCCAGAGACCAGAGCTCTATTCTGGGAGATGGGTTTCAGTAGGTCCACAGGACAGGGCCCAGGCCTCTGAATGCTTTGAAAGCCTCCTGGGGGGATTCTAATGTAACTTTACCCCATTTCTTGCGGGCCATCTCCTGCCAGAGTGCACTGCCCGAGGCCCTCTGTGATAAATGAGGGGTGGAATTGAAACCACAATAAAATACTCTTCTGCTATGACAAACCACCGTGAGGAACCTGGGATGGAAGCTTTACAGGTGGGCCCCACGGCTTTTGGCTATCTTGAAGATCGATCTCTAGGTTTAAAGTCTCTGTGGCTTGGACTGGAGGGGCCCTCCCACACGTGCTCTGCAGCCAGCAACAGCAAACGTGCTCCAGAGGGTTTGCAGACCCCAAATCTGAGCCATGTGGTTGGATTGCCAGCTGAATTTGATCAGGAAAACTGAGATCTAGGGGGCCCAAAGTCTTCAGGCTTGGGATTGCTCAATTATGAAGTATTTAGTTTCTCTGTGCCCAAAACTGTGCTGTTTGGAGGAGGGAGGGCTGAGACACAGGCACACAGGAGATCTCTGCTCAAAGCTGGGGATTCCCACGCCCCACCCCCCAAATTCCACCCATTCCTTTAAGGCCTGATTCTAATCTCCCTACCAAGAAGACTTGCCTAGTTCCTGCAACCTTTAATTTTGAGCACATACTTAAATATGTTCACAAGTGAATATAAAAGCTCAAGCTCAACCTGCCCAAGTGAATGGACTTGTTCAAGGTTTGCTGATAGTCTGGGCTTGGACAGGCTCAGGCTGTCTACTCCACAAAGGATGGGCCAAAGGCTCAGGTGACTAGTATCGAACGGAAGAGTCTGGCTTTCTGCAGTGGGCAGGGATGAAGATGGGAGGAGAAGCTGCTAAAATCTCCATGAAGTCTGGAACTTAACAGTAATACACCAAAGCTAACTTCTTAGTTTTAATAAACTCATGATCTAAGATGTTAACGTTTGAGGAGGCTGGATGAAGTGCATCTGGAGAACTTTCTGTGCTCACTGAATGCCAATGTGGGCACTGGCTGCTGGTGTGTGTGTGTCCTGGTTTTGCTACTTACCAGCTGGAATTCTCTGCAGAAACAGAATGGGGACATCCCTCAAACCTGCACCTTCCACTTCTCTACCTGTAAAGTAGTGAAAATGGAACCTACTTTAATGCCTTAATGGGATTGTGATGGATTCAATAGCATTAAAGTGTTTGTATCCAGCTGGGATACAACTAGCTCTTCTAGAACCAGCTACTGGTAATTTCTTACTATACAACTGGTATTAAAATCTCAGCTCCTGAGATATTAGTTGAATGCAACTTTCTAGTCTGGTTTTTGCATTATTGCGACCTGTGAAAAGCTAGATGATCTCTGGCTCGCAACCCTCAATAGTGTCCTAAGACCCTTCTGGCCTCCAGCCCACACTGCAGATCTGTCTACATCCAGCCTGGCTGAGTGCAGCCGTTAGCCTGAGGCATAGCCCCTGATGGTGTGGCAAGAGCTTTTCATTGGGAGCATTTCTCTTACTGGCCTAAGTAACCCTATCCTCAAGTCATTTTAGGGTCCTCTTAGAAGGAACAAGGATATTCTTTGCAGCCTTCATTGTGATAGGAGGAAATTGGGACATCAAGAAGGGATGACTTACATAATAGCAATCTATACAATGGGCCACTCTGGTAACATTAATCTGCCTCCTTTCCAATGGTCCCTGCAGTATGGAATGATCTCTAAAACAAATTGGGTAAAAATGCCATGTGATACATGATAGTCTATGGTCTTCATGTAAAAATGTTCAATAGAACAGAATAGAGTAATGGCAGTATACTAGATCTCAGCTGCCCAGAGCTGTAACCACTGGTAACACATACTATCGAGTACTAGAATGTGGTTAGGTGTGTGACTGAGGAATGTTAATTCTATTTAATTTTTAAGATCTTATTTATCTACTTGAGCAAATAGGAGCAGGGAGAAGGAGATGCCAAGGACTGACTCTGGGCTCAATCCCAGAACCCTGAGATCATGACCTGAGCCAAAGGCAGATGTTTAACCAGCTGAACCAGCCAGGTGCCCTTAGTTTTCATTAATTGAAATTGCCTCATTGACCAGTGGGTACCATATTGGATGGTACAGGTTTGGAAAGCTACAGACCAGAATCCCAAGGGATTCACCCCACCCCCACCCCTCCCCCAGTGCCTTTTTGAGTGATTTGGCTTATTTAGGAAATCTAGTCCTATATTATGTTAAAAAAAAAAAAAAAAAAAAACCTCTTAAATGCAGTGTGGTACCTTGGATTGGGTCCTGGGACAGAAAGACAATAGTGGAAGCACCAGGCTTTGTTTGAATTTCATCAATGCGTTACCAGTAGCGTACCAGTGTTCATTTCAGTTCTGACAAATGTCCCATGGGAGCATAAAACACTAGGGGAGGCTGGGTGTGAAAAGTATATGGGGGGATTTTCTGTACTATCTCAACATTTCTATAAACCTTGAAACTACTCCAAACTAAAATGTAGTTTAAAAATTCTCGTAAATGAGGTGCTAGGTTTTGGGGTGTCTTTTTCTTGGTTGCTGGTGCTAGGTTTGGAGTTTTGTTTTTTTGGTCATCCTATAGATTTTGAAAAGTCAGACATTTGTAGCTTCTCTGATCAAGGACAACCCACACTTTGAACCCTTGTTGGCTCTGGGCTTGGTATGTTCGAGAACCTTGCCTGAGATGAGAAGGCTGATCAGCCACTCAGAAGCACAATGAAAAGTGCACTTCCTCTGCTTGGTGGCTGGTCTTCCATCCCTGGTGCCCTCAGATACCTCCAGGGACCTGCTGATCAGCCCCAACCCCGGAGGTGAAGCCAAGAACATCTGTCCAATGGCCACATCTCCATAAAAAGGTAGCAAAGCAGGTGCTGCTTGAGCTCCTCCTGAGTTCATTCTGAATGTACCTGGAATTATGAAAAGCTGAGGACAGAGGACCTCCCCCCCCCCCCCCCCCCCCCCCCGCCGGCCCATTTCACCCTCTGTTCTTCAGAGCACCGCCTAGTGGCAGATGGTAAAAGCAGTTCCTGATTTCATCTTCATGATGCAGTTGGGACCCTGCCCTCACCTGTGAGCCTCAGGATCCCACCTTGAGATGCCAAGTCTGACTTCCTGTGCCAGGCAAGGTCCCTGCCCCAAGGGAATGACAGCCTTGCAGAACACTCTAGAGTATGTATTCTAGGGTGCAACAAGCCTTGATTCTGCATCCCATTTCTACCACAGCCTCATCATGAGGATTTGAGGAAAACTTGCCTCATGTGCTGCTGTGAGCTTCCATTTACTCTTCTATAAAATATGAATGACTTCAAGCACTCATACCCTATCCAATGCCATGAAAATCCTCACAGCACCAATTCTTAAGGCCTGGTACCTGATGAGAGCTGCCATTGTTCTGCAGAACAGAACAATGGCAGAATCGTGAATCACCTATTCTTCTAGAGAGTTCCCTGGCCAAGCTAGGAAAATGGGAGGGGAAAAGCCTGTAACTCTTGGTGGATTTTTTTTGTTTTATTTTTTTAATTCTGCGGCTCAAGCCAGAAGTTATGCAGTGATCACCTCAAACCTGGGAAAAATCTGGAACCTGTTTCAGGTCCTAGTTTTGTCACTGGCAAAGGGTTCATAAGTATCCTGAGTAGCCTGCCCAGTCTGAACAGCTAGAGACCAGTATTTTCCTGTGGGAAATGAAATCTTGCAGTAGATAGGTCTGCCACAATAGGAGCATCTTGGGGGTTTAATGAAGTCCTCCTGCCTTGCCAGGCCCATCGTACAAAGTAGAGGCAGCAGAAGTGCACTGTGACTCTCAGCTGGCAGGACTGACAGCTCCCACGCCAGCCTGTGGGTCATGTGACCACGCCTGCTTTCCCCAGCATTGTTCCTGATGTAAGTAAATGATGGCTGTTTAATCAAAACCAGACTTGCGCCTCCCTGGCCCAGCCAGCACCTCGCCGGCACCAACCTTCCCCCTCTGCCTTCGAGCTTTTGTGGTGTAAGTCCCAGGGGTCTTTGTCTACACTATCTAGAAGCAGCTGCTTTAGAGGGCGTTTTTCTGAGCTTCCTTCTGGGCACAGGCTAGCAGGTCTGAGAGCAAAAATGGGAAGGCCAGTTGTGAAGGATCGCCTGTCCAGTCCCATTTCACAAATGGACTACTGGCCATCTCCAGCCTTGCTGCTTGGGTGGGATTATTTCAGGGTCAGATTAGATGCACGGTGTGTAGAGAGGTTTGAGAAGCATTTGCTTCCCCACTTTCGGAAGTAACCTTCTTGGCAGAAGAGAGTAAAGACCGAGTTATGTTGGGGGGAAAAAAAATATGATTGACTAAATGCTAAACCCAGTTGGCCTAATGCCAGCTGGTCCTGTTGTCCTGGTATTGGTAAGGTTTGTAAGGGCAACCAGGATGGCATAAAGCAGGCTCTAGCTTGGTCACTCATACCAGAAATTCTAGCAATCCTCACCTGCCACAGGAGGGCTTGTGGGGTCTCTGGGGTCTGCTGTAACACTTTCTATGTTTCTTCCAAAAGACAAGCCACCATGAGACCTTCTCTCCGCACTCCCATGAGCAGCCTGGGCTCACCTGCATATTCCCAGAAAAGCTCCACTTCCTCCTGGCTATTCTTGGTGCCTGAGATCCAACAGCCAATGTCTGGCTGGCATGCAGCTCCTCCAGCAAGACTTTGGTCCCTTTCTCTGCAGGAGGAGCAGGTGCACAGGCTGGCTTCCCTCCTCTCTTACTCGAGAGATCCCAGCCCCCACCTCCCTGCCTCCGATGCACAGCCCAGGCACCTTTACCTTCTTCTAGATCTCTCCCAGAAGAGTCTTCTTTCTTCCTTGTTCTCTGAAGTGCCCTGCCCCAAGGTTTAGAGAGCACAGCAGCCCCCTGTATTGCAGTGATGAATGGTTTTTGAAGACCTGAATAGAAGTGCGTGTGTTCAACCCATGTGTGCCACTAGTGATATTGTGTCCTCTTATTTGCTTCTGAGCCTCCACTTTCCCCCATCTGTAAAATGGGGACAGTAGTGCCCATCTCCTAGGCCTGCTCTGAGACTTCAGTCAGCAAGTATTAAGAATGGAGAATAGTGCACGGCATGTCCTGTTGTACAAATATTAAATAAACAAATCTGAATCTTCACAAAAACCTCTGGGAAGAAGGAGCTCTTCTCTCTTACTAGTGAGGAAACCAAGCGGGAGTCTGTGCTTCACAGATCACACAGCTAGTAGATGGCAGCTTTGGGTCTCCCTCCATCTGTCATCCTGGCCCATACACCTGTGAATATTCTAGTTAACCAACATGGTGGCTTGAGATGATTTTCTTTGCACGTGACCACTTGTGTTCTGAAGCAGCATCGTCCACCAGCCTGGACACTGCCCTTTCAGAACATTGACTTTCTAGCCCATAACTTCTTAGCTGATCTATTGTGCTATGAAAACCTCATGAAATGTCTCAGGCTGTCTCCAAGTAAACTAAAAAACAATGTGGAAAAGGAAGAGGAACTTTAGGAAGAGGAACCGTGTTAATCCCATGGAGCCTTTTGCCACCTGGCAGGTTTTGAATATCATTGATATTGGACTCGGTTAAAAACTCAACTAAGCTCTGCATATGGTCTTAGGCCTTCCTGTGAGAAAGGAAAGTTCTGGGGGTCCAGTTCACCTGCCAGGGAGTGTCACCTGGTAAGAGCTGGACTGTGAAGCTGGGTGTCCTGGTTCCTGGGTGCATGCTCAGGACCAGGCTTCCTGGGACCAGCCAAGCATCCTCCCGGCCATCAGGGCCCTGTCTTGTGTGAAAGCCAAGTGCACCGGGGAACCCGGGCAAGGGGGGGCGGGGGGGGGCGCGGCAGGCAGCAGGCTTGCTATTCCTGCCCCACCTTCTGGAATGAGGTGGGTTGGCCTCTGGAGGACATTGAGTAATAGCTGGAGAAAGGGCCACTCTGGCTCCCAAATAAACAGGCTGGTGAGTGATGAGGGGACCCCTTCCTCCCCGGCCCCGCCCGGGCCAGCTGCCGCCACCCTGCACGCGTTTCTTACGCGAAGGCGGGTAAACACCACCGGGACCCACTTCAAAAGGCTCTGTGGGCAGCCTCTGAGCGGGCAGCTGCTGCTGATGGAAGCGACGTGCCTTTTGGGGGCTGGGGTGGCCTCCGGTAACAGACGGCCCCAAGATGTCCAAATACATCAGTGTGGAGCCCTCAAAGGCCCAGAGTCTGAGAGCAGGAAAAATAAATAATTCCGTTATCTCTGATGAATTTTTGTCTTTGATCTCATTTTCCCCCTCCTTCCATTGCCTTTTCCCCACCCCCTTACCCGATTTTTCTCTCCCCACTACCTCTTTTTTTTTTTTTTTTCTCTCTCTCTCTTCCTTAAACCTTTCCTCCTCGTAGTTTGATTTATGCCCCACACTGCTCGGCAAGGCTGACGTCCCCTGATGGATTGGTGGAGTTGTTCTGCTCAGAGACCCCTAGCAGGCGGCTGGGAAGGGGGCAGGGGAACGGCTGGATGGCTCCTTCCGAGCAGGGAAATGGCCTGGCTCCAGCGAGGGGGCTGCCAGTGTAGACACATGCAGGCAGGTCTGGGTCCTGGGACAAGTGAAAGCAGGGGCTGCTCCAGCTCTTTGTATCTGAGCCAACCTGGCAGTAGGGGCAAGGATGCCTTTCTGTCTTTCCTCATGAGAAGGTTATTCATTCAAAAGCCATCAAGTGCTTACTGCACATAAGGCTCTGGGAAGCAAGAAGGGAGGACAGGCATAAGCTAGAGGCTGCGTATCATGGTGGTTCTGTCTCAGTCCGGGTGGGTCATGCCAAGATCCCAGGCTCTGGGTTCGGAGTCTTGCTCTGCACTTCGCTAGCTGTGTGACAGTTTAAGAAAACTACCTAACATCTTTGCCCTGATTTTCTTACCTATAAAATAGGTAAGCGCCTACACCATAAAACAAAAGCATTTAACAGAAGGCAGAAGGTGCCAAGCACACCTGTCAGTGGGGGGAAATGGCAGAAAATAAGGAGCCCAAGGAATAATTAACAGGCATATATGCTAGCTTGAAGCCTCACCGATGGTTTGGGGGTAAAAGTGCATGTGCAAAAGTCCCTTGGCTGAAGCCCTCGAGGAATTATAAAAGCCACTATCATTAGAACTTGCCTAGAAATCCAAGAAGTAGGAAGAACCATGAGATTAGAGGAACCTAAGCACAGTCTTACAGGACAGGATCAGGAGTTTCTTTATCCAGTTGGCAATAGGAAGCCATTGGGGAGTAGAGTGATGAGATGTGTATTTAAGAGCCCTATGTGGCCAGTCCCAGGAATGGGGACTCCCGTGAAGGCTGGAAGGCAGATGGGTTATTGGAGTTGCCCAAATGAAAGTCAATTTTTATCACCCTTACCTCCCATGAGAATGGCAGCCTCTCTCTCTCCTTGACCAACAGTGAGGGATTGTTGGAGCCCAGCCAGACTTGACTGAACATAGCAGAAGGAAAGGTCAAGGCAGCCTCCTGAGTTTGGGAGCAATTGGGCATTGAGAGATGCCACTGGCCGTAGCAAGGGAAGGCTGATGTTGTGTTTTGATTTGCCAAGTGGTGAAGACCACCACTGGAGCAGCTGGGTTTGTCTTGCACACTGAAGCAGAAAAGATTGGAAGCCAGAGCTAATAAAACGATTAGGAGTATATGTGAGTAGGAGGCTGTGCTCCTTGAGTCAGGAACTAGGTGCCTGAAACCTGACTTCATAATAAATTAGTGGTCTCCAAACTTTGCTGTGCATGGGGATTTTTTTTAAAGTACTAATAAATACTTGGCTCTTACCCTTAGACATTGATTTGATTTATATGAGATGAGACCAGGCCATCAGGATTTTTAAGAGCTCCCAGGTGATTCTAATGTGGAACAAAACTTGGGAACCATTGTAATAAAAATTTGTATGTCTGTGCCAGGCATAGTGCAGAGTAGATCTTGTGGCTAACCTTAATCTCCATGATCTACAGGTTTAGTTTGTCACCTGTACAAGGAGATGGGAGTGACTCTTTAAGGTTAAATTTGCCCAAAAGGACACAACTAATATGTAGATTATGTTTGAACTTGAGCCATCTAACTCCAGATGGCAGGGCTCATAACCATTATGTCCTACTGCCTTTCCACTTTGAACTAGAGCAAGGAAGGGGGAGTGGTTTTAAAAGCTCACCGCATGGGTTGCCTGGGTGGCTCAGCCTGTTAAGCGTCTGCCTTTGGCTCAGGTTATGATTTCAGGGTCCTGGGATTGAGTCCTGCACCAGGCTCTTTGCTCAGCAGGGAGTCTGCTTCTCCCTCTCCCTCTGCCTGCTGCTGCTCCTGCTTGCTTGCTCTGTCAAAATCTTAATTTTTTTTTTTTAACCACGTGTTTGGAGACTACCATCTTGGAAATTCCTCCAGAGCTGCTCATGAAGTTCTAGGGAGGTAGGACTAAGGGGAGGAGGTACCCAAAGAGGATCTTCACCATCAGATCTGGTACAAGGTCTGTTACTCAGTCTCCTGCAGTCTGCTGACTTGATGGCAAGAAGCACTTGGTTGGTGGCTTCCCAGGAGATATGCTGGATTCAGGTACTACTTGTTGGGAACACTATCAATGGAAGTAATACCCCTGGTGTGGAGTCTACCTAAGTGACCTCTAAATCCTTAATGCTTTCATTCCTTGGTTTGGTATTAGGGAGGTCACAGACCAGGCTTTGTGCTACCAAGAACTCCCTATCTGTCTTGGTCACCATACTTTTGTTGGTCTGGCCTTTGAATTTTGGCCATGTTGTGGCCTGCCTGCCTTGAGAATCTACCAGAACTATGTGGTATTTTTCTAATTGGATTTTTGTAATGTTCTGTGAATGTCACAAATATCCATTCTGCTTTGGACATCTGGTGGTTTCCATTTTGGGTCCATGATAAACAATGCTACTATGAACATCCTTGGATGTCTCTCCTGGTGCAAGAGGGGGGATTTCTGGGCCACAGAACAGAGACTTTCACCTTGATCTAGTGAATGATGCCAACCTGCTCTCCAAAGTGGTCTGGGTCCTCCCACCAACAGTTCACAAGAGCTCCTACTGACCTTGTCTACCTGGAAGTAGCAAGTTCCCACCTCCAGCATGTCCTATACTCCCAACGCCTCTCTCCTGTACCCCCTGTACCTTCCTTTTCCCTTGGGCTTCATTTTATCCTCAAACTGATTCTCCAAGGGAAGAGGTGGTAGGATCCCCATTTCGTGGAGAAGTAAATTGGTGTTTACTTGCAACATGTCGATGGGAAGGGACAGATCCAGATCTCAGATCTCTGTACCTTGCATTCAGTCATCACCTGCAAGGATCCTAGTGTTCCTGTGTATGGGTGTCCTCTGTATCCCCTAGAATGGATAGCAAGCACAGTGACATCTTCCCCAGGTAGGAGTAACTCTTCTTGTGGGTGTTTGCCTGCATTCTATGAGCTTTCAGTAGGGTGGTTTTGTTTCAGTAATTCCAGACCATCACGAGGCAGGTTCCATGCTTAGGTCTATAGGGTGACCGTACAGGAGCTGTGAAGAGCTCACACTTAAGAATCCCATTATTTTCTCCATCTGAAAACAGAAATAGCCTCTTACTGCTAGAGTCCTAGTGGACATTAGGTAGCATCATGGTCCGTGATCAGCAGGCAAATGCCAGATCCTTTCATTAGGATGTTTGGAACATGTAGTTTATACCACCACTGCTTCAAAACCAAAAACAGGATATACTTGAGAAAGTAACCTAGCTCCAGAAGTTAAAGCATAAATGTGGAGTGTTTAGAACTCAGAGCTTACAGGGAAGGATTTTGAAGGGAGGGAGGGGGGAATTGGGCCAGGAGTGGGGCAAGGGGGGGTGCAAGCACACATCTGGGGGAGTTATGGTTGCTGGAAGGGGCAGCTAAAAGGCCACCTTGATTAGGTGGGGACTCGCCCTGCTGCAGTCCCCCTTACATCCACACTTCCTGCTAGCCCATCAACTAGGAATACAATTTTAAATGGATAATATTCTAAACAAAGGATAAAGCAAACCCTATTACAGAGATGGATAAAACTAGAAGAGGTTAAAATAACAGAATGAGGGTAGAACAACTCTCCTGGTTAGGTTAAGACCCTAGCTGTACGCTCCGGAAGCGGCCGGCACCCCCACTTGCTAGAACTTCCAACACTGTTAACTGATATGCAGAACCCTCCCTGGATGTGTGGGAGACAGTGTCCCCTTCCTCAGGGTTCCATCGCCAGGGCCTAGCATGTCCTCACTGCGTTTTTCATTTTTCCTATTTGTGGTTTTATTTAGTGAGACCCCCTAAAAGCAAATATCTCTGAATGGGTAAGTGTATTTAGAAACCGACGTGAACCATTAGCTGGGGGTGGGATTGGGGGTGGGGGGTCAGTGGTGAACTCGTGATAGGACATAAGGAGAAGATGAGTGGGACATTTATAAAGTCTAGCTGGAAACTAAACACTATCAGCTGGAGTGAAATGTATCTGCCTGGCTCTCCCCTTCCTTTATGGTCTTCAACTCCCATGTGACCAACCCTTAAGGCTCAGAGCTCCTGGACGCCTTCAAACTAGGGTAGGCTTGACTCCAGAAGGAAAGGATTTTTGCTCATCTGCTGTCCCAGGGTTAGAGTTGTCAGCAAAAGACTGCAAGAGAGCCTTCTTCCTAACTCCCAGCTGAGCAGGACCCTCCACCATGGTGCCCTCAGCATCCCAGAGTGAATGGGTAAATCACCCCCTATCAAAAGTAAATAAACAAGTGAATAAATACAGGGATCTACCCCTAAGCAGTTTCCTTGTTGCTGCTTCCCTCCTCAAAAATCTCCTCCTTCCTGGCTGAGATGCTGTACCTGCTGGAGTCATGCCCTATTTAAGGAATGTCTTCCACTGGGACTGGTAATGCTTCCAGGGGGAATGTGTGGGGTACCTGGACTGGTCAATGCCAAAATGCAAAGGAAGGAAGGTGTGTTGGGCATGGTGGGTCAAGAACATAGTAGGCTGTGGGGTCAGAGGGCCGATTTAAACCTGTCTCCACCAGTTCCCAATGGTTTATTGGATATACTTTCTATCCCTGGACCTTCATTTTTCACTTCTGCAAAAGGGCAATGGTAGTACCATGAACTAGTGTTTCCTGTGGTGGTTGGATTCTATAAATTTCTCCCATGTGCTCAGACACAGGTTTTGGAATTATAGTATTAAATTATTCCTCCTGTGCTCAGCATTTGCCACTGTGAGTTGAAAATTAAAGAGGAAACACTCAGAGTCCTATAAAATGGGGAGGACATGGTTCTCCCCTGAGACCATCATGAGGATCGGGTGAGGTTTGCTAAGACCTAGTAGTGCTTTATGCAGACCTCACCATCCGCAGAGCTGGACTTAAACCCTGGCTTCCCACTTGCTGTGTGGCTTTGGCCCAGGACTTCCCTGGCTATGCCTCAGTTTCTTTGCCTGTAAGATGGAGATCCTAGGACCCCAAAATGCTGCTGTGAGGATTTGAGGGGATGATGCTTGGCATGTGATAAGGACCTGAGAAACATGAGCTGCAGTGATATGCATTCTATGTCTTGAGGATAATACAGAACAAGGTGTTCATGAAAACAAGTTGGGCATTGTGATCATTGTGCATCTGGCTTTCTACCTTTCTCTCCAGGGCTTTCCACCCCCTCTCCGTTCTATCCTATCTTTCCTTGCTCTCCACTCCTCTCTGTGGAGAAGAAAGGACTCTGTCTGAGAAGGTCCCAGCCCATCTGTTTCAAAATTCAGGGAAAGATGCCAAACAGCCTCCCCAGCTGGGGCCTAGCTGCCTCTGATAAGGATGAAGAGAGGTGAATTCTGAAAATTAAACAAATCCTGGTGTCTTTGAAAGGTCACCCAGCTCTGAGGTTGGCCGTCCCGTCGGTGACAGACTACAGGGCCAGCCAGCTGGAAGAAGGGAACAGAGGTAACCTGCGTCTGGGGCAGCCAGACAGAGAGGGTCTCAGATGCTCATGCCTGCAGGTAAGCAGCCCAGGAGATGGGGGGCATCTTCTGTGAAGCTGGTTGTTTGCAGGTGCCCTCAGAGCATCTATGTGCAAGTGCCAAGATTGAAGGAATTGTCCTGGAAGAATTCACTTTCCTAGTGAATTCACTTTTTCTAGTAGAAAGTTAGCATTCGTCTGCTGCTGGGCAGTACTAGAAAAGTGCTATGTCCAGAGGTGGACTTCTGATTCAGCGGTAACAGGAAGGGGGTGCCAGGGGTCCCACTGACCTTGCCAGGATCTGCATGAGACACAGTAGTTGTTGATCCCTGGCATTGGAGGTGAGGCAGTTGGGGCTGTGCTGCCTGTTCCGGCAGCCTTGTCTCCGTATGGGAGGTTAGAGGATCCGGTCTATGAGCCCTGTGGTCCCAAGAGGTGAGGGGGGCAGGACGGGGGCCACACTGGGAGGGCAGGGAGTTGGGAGCCCAGCTCTTGGATACGATGTATTGGAAGTGTCCCATGAATGCAGGATTATGAGACTGGAAGCGCAAAGAAACGTACCGGTCTTCTTTCATCCAATCCTCACAGCAGCCCTATGTGAGTAACAGTTACCTCTCTGATCCCCATTTAACAGATGGCAAAGTGGAGGCTTTGGATCCTGGCTCTCCCACTCCCCAGCTGTGTAACTCACAGCTTGGTGACTTGCTCCTGAGACACACACCACTGCCTCCCCATCTCTCAGGCCTTTCCCTTAAATGCAGTGGTTGAGAGTCCCCATTCTTCCGTCATCACCACCACCCCCTACCCCAGCATCTGGAAGGAAGAGCGTCTGTTCCTGTTGTGGACTAGATACATATAGAAACCTTAACACCCAAAACCTAAACCTTAACACCTTAACATATAGAAACCTTAGCTCTTCCCACCCCAGCCATGGCTTTGGGAGCTATCAGTGAGCCTCTCACCAGAAGGAAACACAAACCTTTCCCTTGGGCACCAGCCACCAGTGCAATGGGTCAGAGCCACAGGGGACATGGCTCTCTGGCCACTTATTTCTGGTTGTTTCCCAAGTTAGCCCCTTGAAAACCCACCCAGTTGAGCCCTGTCCAAGTGCCAGATCCATGGTATAATGAGAAATCAGTGGTGTTTAAAGCTATAGAGTTTAAGAATGTTCTCCATTCATTGGTTTGCCATCACCAGGCTGGAAGCTCAGATGTTAGGATTTTGTTCTACTATATCCCTGGGTCTAGAGCATGGTACCCGGCACTTGGTAATTGGTTTCAACCATCTATTAAGATATTGAAGCGTTCAAGTAGGCATGGTTGTCTTCACCACATCGCCGATTCCTAGGCAACAAAATCCCTGCCCTCCTATTGACTAGCAATGACTTGTGTACATTGTTTATCTGTAGTTACATATTCTTAAGGGTGGATAAATGATCGTGGCACAAGGCAGGGTGATTTGGGAATGTCCTCACACTTATCTCAAAGGCAAGATGCTCTCCCACCTGCCCCCGGAAAAGGGGCATACTTCTCAAATCCAGGACCCAGTGGTCTCTGTTGGTGGACTACATCCCCATTCATTCCTTACTCTGGAAGCTTTCAGCTTCCAGTCAGTGCTGCACAGATATGTTCTCCATCTGTCCATCCAGCAATGGTTTCTGCTGGAGGTGGGGTTTCTGTGTTATGGCTCATCAGCTCTGGGTCCTCATGGGAAGATCTGAAGGGCGGTGGTTTCTGCTCCCTGCCACACCCAACCCCCCCACCCAACACCGCCGTCTTCTACCCCATGAGTACTTTGGAGAAAGAGGCTTCTGCTTGGCTGCAAGCAAGAGGTGGGCAAGGAAAGATATGCCCAGCTTCCCCCAGCATTGCCTCACCTTTATCTGCCCCCAGCCTCGGATCCCGGCTCCAGTTCCTCACTGGCTGCGCCTGACAAGCTTGTACACTCGCACTTCTCAAAAGCAGTGTCCACTTTGGGAACAATGTTGGAGCCCAAGAGCAGCCACTTCCTTTGACAAATGCCAGTGCTGACAGCTAGACGCTGTTTTACAAACCCTGGCCTCCTGCGGCTCCCCGGGTGGTGCTGGGTAGAGCAAGAAGACGCTCAAAAGCAAGTCCCTCACCAAGGACAGCGACACTTGCTGGAAATGTGTGCACACGGGGGCAGTTAGTGCTAAGACCTGGCAGTCCTTGCTGTCCTGCCCATGTCCCTAAGCAAGTTAGCACATTTCTCTGAATTTCCTTGTCCTCACCTGAAAAACAAAGGCCAGGATCTTGCCGTGTAGTTATATTGTTGCTTAACTGATTACTGTAAACTTAGCTTCAAATGATAAATGTTTACTGGTTTCTGTGGGTCCAACCATAAGGATATGGCAAAGCTGAGTCTGCTGGAACTGGGTCTCCTGAAAGTTGAAAGACTTCCTCCTGAAAGTCAAGTGTTGGCCAGGACTGCAGTCCCACCCTATAGGATCCAATCTCAAGCTCTGGTGGTGGCGGCAAGATCCATTTCTTGCAGGTTGTAGGATTCGCTGGCAAGAAGCTGCCCTTGGTTCTTTGTCACATGGGTCTCCCCCACCATATAGCCACTTGCTTCATCAAAGCCAGCAAGAGGGAATCTGCTAGGTTACAGGAGGTTGTAACCTTCTTTGCTATCACGGTGTGGCTTCCTATCAGCTATGCCCTGTGCTACTTGTCAGAAGCAAGTCATAGGTCCATTGGTTGGGGGGGGGGGGGAGCAGTTTTATAAGGGTATGAAAACTAAGGTAGGGTTACTGAAGACCATCTTTAGGTAAAGCATGTAGTGTGGGGCCTGGATGGCCTCTTCACTACTCCTAGTATTCAGCATCCCAGCAGGACACAGATAATACGCTCAAATGAGATCCCTTCATGAAATTCCCCCCCACACACACACCCCAACTATCAAAGGACCTGGAAGAGAGCATGAAAACACAAACTGAGGTGGTGGTGAAGTACTGTGGGACTAGCAGCACAGACCTCATTACCACCCCTATGCCTGAAGAGGCAAGGGGATACTATAGGCCCCCCAAAATTCATATATTGAAACCTAATTTCCAAGGCCAGGGTGTTAGGAGGTGGGACCTTTGGGAGATGATTACGTCAGAGTCCTCATGGGTGGGATTGGTGCTCTTATAAAAGACTCCAGAGAGCCCCCTTTTTCTTCTGCCATGTGAGGACACAGAAGATAGCCTTCTGTGACACCAAATCTGCGAGGACCTTGATCTTGGACTTTCAAGCCTCCAGCGCTAAGAGGGATAAATGTGTGATGCTTAAGGTCCCTAGTCTGTAGCATTTGTTAGAGCAGCTCAAGCAGGTGAAGAGGGAGGGGGAGCGGTCCGGAGAGGGCTTCTTGACCAACTATAGCCTTTGGTGGAGGAGACCCCACTAGCCAATAGGCAGCCCAGCAAGGGGAGAGGGTCTGGGGGGAGAAAGCATCTCTATTTTCCTGTTCCTCCTTCCAATAGCAGAGTCCCATGGGAGCAAGGAGCCCGGTTCATTGACCCTCACTGGTCAGCCTCCAAAGAGGTGTAGAGGGTGGCTTTTGGGGCTGACAGCATATCCTGCAGTTACCCATACATACCAGGCAATTTCCAAGGCAACTGATTGTTGAAGTTGAATGCGTGTTTTCTGCTTCCAAAGATTGGAACACCTACTCAGTTCTTGGCCCTAGAAATCCAGAGGCCAATACAGCATAGCTGATGGTCTAGTTGCAGGGGTCAGCTCAGGGCCCAGGTCTGGCCCACCACCTGTTTCTGCAAATAAAGTTTTATTGAAATACAGCCACTCATTTATTAGCATCTTGTCTGATTGTTTTCACGCTGCAGTGGCAGTTGTAGTTGCAATAGAACCTGCATGGCCCTCAAATACTAAAATATTTACTAAGTGACCCTTCACAGGGTAAAAAACGTCCACTCCTGATCCAGTGGAGAAAACATGTTATGATTAGTAAAATAAGCTTTTGGGAGGTTGGGTAGGAGGAAATTAAACATGATCCCTGTTTTTAAAGGTAAGTACGGGATTGATAGTGTCGGGTATCTTGTTTAGCTAGAGCACAGCATGAAAGCCCCTAAGTGACACTGTCTTTTGAGAGAACCTCTGAAATTCCCTTTGCATACTGCTTTAGTTTTAGACTTATTTTAGTTTCTGCACAGCAAAAGAAGCAGCCAACCAAACTAAGACAACCTACAGAATGGGAGAAGATATTTGCAAATGACATAGCCGATAAAGGGCTAGTATCCAAAATCTATAAAGAACTTATTAAACCCAACAGCAAAGAAACCAAATCATGAAATGGGCAAAAGACATGAACAGAAATCTCACCAAAGAAGACATAGACATGGCCAACAAGCACATGAGAAAATGCTTATCACTTGCCATCAGGGAATACGAATCAAAACCATGATGAGATACCACCTCACACCAGTGAGAATGGTGAAAATTAACAAAACAGGAGACCACAAATGTTGGAGAAGATGTGGAGGAAGGGGAACCCTCTTGCACTGTTGATGGGAATGTGAACTGCTACAGCCACTCTGAGGAAACTCCAGAGTTTTCCAAAGTTAAAAATAGAGCTACCCTACAACCCAGTAATTGCACTACTGGGGATTTACCCCAAAGATACAGATGTAGTGAAAAACCAAGACACCTGCATCCCAGTGTTTATAGCAGCAATGTTCACGGTGGCCAAACTGTGGAAGGAGCCTCGGTGTCCATCGAAAGATGAATGGATAAAGATGTAGTATATGTATACAATGGAATATTACTCAGCCATTAGAAACGACAAATACCGTTTGTTTTGATGTGGTTGGAACTGGAGGGTATTATGCTGAATGAAGTAAATCAGAGAAGGACAATCATATGGTTTTACTCATACAGGGAATATAGTGGAAGGGATCATAGAGGAAAGGAGGGAAAATGAGTGGGGAAATATCAGAGGGGAAGGACAGGATATGAGAGACTCCTAACTCTGGGAAAGGAACAAGGGGTGGTAGAAGGGGAGGTGGGTGGGAGGATGGGGTGACGAGCACTGAGGGGGGGCACTTGACGGGATGAGCACTGGGTGTTATATGTTGGCAAATCGAACTCCAATAAAATACACAAAAAAGGACTTATTTTAGGGGGAGGTATAGAATCCCAAGCAGACTCCCACTGAGTCCAGAGCCTGACATGGGGCTTAATAACATGACCCTGAGATCATGTCCTGAGCTGAAACCAAGGATCGGATGCCCAACCAATTAATCCACCCAAGTGGCTTACATTTGTTGTAGAAGATAAACATGAAACAGGTACCATAGGCAAGGCACATTCAATCCTAAAAATCTACTTCGTGCATATACAGGTGCTCTCCCTGAATGCTTGGCAATAAGAATTAGAGGCCCAGCAAAATCCAAGAATGCCTTCTGAATTCACAGTGAACTTCTATTACCAAAGCTTTATTCAGTGAATTCCTCTTGCCATAGCAAACTCATTCTTATCTAATTCCAATGAAGATTGTACATTATTTATTCACTCAACAAATATCTGAGCATCTTTTCCAGGCAGGTACCAAGGTTAGGTGCTGCAGATATTTGGAAGCTACAATCATTCCTCTGAGTTTGGACCTTGATCTCAGAGATGACCTACTTCACAGCAGGTGGACCAGGACTGTCTCCCAGGCTCCTGACTCAGCTGAGTGCTAAATACTTACTAGGTGTGAGACCCAGGGCAAGTCACTACCAACCCTCACTTTCCTTGTCCTCCACAAGAAGACTACCATTTCTCACTTCCTTGGCTTTGGAAGACAGGAGACGGGAAGCTCCATATGAGGTCCCCAGAGTGCTCAACTTCAAAGGCAGAAAGTAGAAGCCTGGTTGCCAGGGCCTGGGTGGGAAATGGGGAGCTATGGTTGAATGGGTATGAAGTCTCCATTTTGCAAGGTGAAAAAGCCCTGGAGATGAATTCCATAATGGCTATGCAACAGTGTGAATGTATTTCATGCCGCTGAACTGCACATTTAAAAAGACTGAGAATGAAATAGGAAAGCTTTTGTGAATGCTGCTGCACAAAGAGAGGGGTACCTTCTCGCTCATGGCTGTCGGGCTTTGCTGCCACCCACATCGGACTCTTGAACCCTAAGCCCTTTGCTCCTCACAGCTGTCAGGCAGCCTCCCCAGCCCGGCTCATCCATCATTCGGTCCCTGCTCTCATCCATCTCCCCAAGGCCATCCCAGGGACCACATTCATCTGTCAGCTACGCCGATACCATCCACATATACTCTCCTACCTCCGTGACCCTCACTCCTGCCCTTCCTGTCCTCCAACTGAGCAAGATGCAGGAGAGCGCATTCTAGCAGGTGCCACAGCAGCAGCCATGGGACCACCCTGCTTGGAGCGGATTCCACCACCCCACCCCCATCCTGCTTCTGGAGACTGGGATTCTAAGGCAGTACAAATGATGATGTGTATGCCAGTCTGCTGGGGGGTCTTGTTCAAATGCAGAGTCTGAATTGGGAGGTGCAGGATGCCAGGCCCCATCTGGATCTCTCACAAGCTACCAGGTGATCCTGATGCTGCTGGCCAAAGGGCCACCACTTGAGAAGCCACATCTGAGACACTACCCGGTGGCCCCCTGATGCCTGGCCACAGGTGGTTGGTTGTCTGAGGACTCTGGGAGGGAACTCAGTTGGTGTTAAGGATCTTGCTTGAGAACTTTTGGTGAAAGCCCAATCAATACAACTTGAATAAAACGAGTGTAGGGTGGTGGTCTTCAATCCATCAAGCCTATTGTTATCCATCTTGGGGAAAGATGGGTATTTTAGTGGAATTTGAGAAATTTCTTTTTACAAAGGTAATTGACAAGGAAATTGGGAACAAGCCTTCATTATAGAAAAAAAATCCGAACGACATAAGCAGCTACTTCCCAATCCAGGATGTGGGGGCTTAATCTCCTCCTTCCTCCCCCCCTCCTCACAAATAAGAATATGGGAAGGGGTGGAGAAATCTGGTAAACACCACCTGGACCACATGATCAAGGTTAACACCATCCGTGAGGCAGGTGGCTGATGTGATGTGAAAGGTACTTCACCTCTGTGCTGTGGTCTTCCCAGTAACCCATAACGCCCATTCACATCATGAGAAAACCTCAAACTCCAGGGACATTCAACCAATCCCAGATCAGTACTCCTGAAATCAGTCAAGGTCATGACATAATAAGGAAAGACTGAGAAGCTGCCATCGATGGGAGGAGACAGGATGAGTAAATGCAATGTGGGGTCTTGGATGAGATGTTGGCACAAAAATAAGATACAACTGTGTAGAAAGTGGTGAAATCAGAATTAAGTTCAGCTCGTGGTTATAAACCAACATTGGTTTCTTAGTTTTGATGAATGTCCCCTGGTGGTGGAAGATAATATCTTCAGGAGTAGGGCATATGGGAGCTCCCTGTATTATCTTTGCAACTGTTTTTTATAAATCTAAAATTGTGACAACATTTGAGAAGTGATTTTTTTCCCCCAGATGGAAATTAGCCTCTGATACTGACAGCAGCAGTATAGCTTGGAAGCAGTGTTGAGCCAAGGGGGTGCAGTGGTCTTAGGCACAGGTGGAAAGGAAACATTTTATCACTTACATGGACATCAGTTTTGCCCTCCTGCTGGCTCTTCTCCAAAATACTTCTGTGCCAATCATTGGCACTTAGTGGGGAGTGGAGTAGAGGGTTGCAGTGGGCATAGCAGCCTCAGTACAAGCAATTGCAAGGTACATTGTCTATAAAGAATGAAAAAGCAGCAATAAAGTTGACTAGCAGGTGATCTTTATTATAGCTGCATGCTGGCCATTCTAAGCAGTCATGCTTGTTTTTTAGCTTGTTAGGAAAATATTAAATTTTTAGTTGAAATTTTAATCAACACACAACTTTTTACTAGGTTCAGGTGTACAGCGTCGTGATTCGGTATTTTCGTGCATGAGATGATCCTCTTGATAGGTCTAGTTACCCTCTGTCACCATACAAAGTTATATCATTGACTATATTCCCTATGCTGTACATTTTATAATTGGAAGTTTGTTCCTCTTAAGCCTTTTCACCTGTTTCACCTGCTCCCTCCCCCCAACTCCCACCCCTCTGGCAACCACCAGTTTGTTTTCTATACCTGAGTCTGCTTCATTTGTTTACATTCCACACATAAGTGAAATCATACAGTAATTATTTTTCTGTCTTATTCTACTTAGCAAGGTATCCTCTAAGTCCATCCATGTTGTTGCAAATGGCAAGATCTCCTTCTTACAGCTGGGTAATAGTCCATTGTGTACACCACATCTTCATCTATCCATGGACACTTGACTTCCATAATTTGGCTATTGTGAATAATGCCACGATAAACATAGGGGTATGTGTATCTTTTCAAATCAGTGCTTTCATTTTCTTTGAATAAGTACCCAGAAGTAGAATTGCTGGATCATATCATAGTTCTACTTTTAATTTTTTTAGGAACCTCCACACTGTTTACTGTTGTGGCTGTGCCAGTAAATCCTAATGATGCAGGTGGTTTCCATTTTTCTACATCTTCACCAGCACTTATTGTCTTTTTTATAATAGCCATTCTGACAGGTGTGAGATGATCTCATTGTGGTTTTGATTTGCATTTTCCTGAGAATGAGTTATGTGGAGCATCTTTTCATGTGTCTGTGGCCATCTCTGTATCTTCTCTGGAAAAAAAAAGTCTATTCAGGTCCTCTGCCCATGTTTTTAGTTGGGTTTTTAGTTTTTTTGTGTGTGTTGAGCTGTAGGAGTTCTAAATAGTCATACTTTTGATCCAAAAATTCATCTCATAGATGCTGAAAATTGAAACCAACGTCAATTTCTGTCTCTGTTAATACCAAGGCCAAGTGAAAACAAAACACACCTCAAAAAAAAAAAAAAAAAACTAGCTACTGGTTTGAGGACATACTTGCCCCTAGACAATGCGGCTGGACAACTGACATGACCATTTGCTCACCAAGGTTTGCTCAAATCCTTACCTTGTTGTCTCCTTGCCTGGAGACATTACATCATAGACTGTGCCCGATCCCAACCATTCCCTGCCCTACAAGACCCACCTTAAAACAATCCAGCCCAACCTTTAAAAATCCTATAAATGCTCCGTCCCACTTCCCATTCTGAGGCACTCAGGGAGAGGTGCTCTCTTATGGCAGTGAGTCTAGTGACTCCATTCCCTTGACCTACAGCTTTTTTGGGAGGGTCAACTTGGGAAGTCAACCGAGGTATCATATGGAAAGAATACCACACATGCCCAGAGATCAATGAAGATGTTCACATGCAGAATGACTAGCAATGGGGAAAGTTGGTACCTAAGTGTCCATCAAGGAAAGAGCAGGTAAGTAATCACTCAAGGATCTGTCACAGGATGAAATGCTAACCGAGCTATACATATTGAGCTGAAAACCTTCTTCGCCATCTAGAGATGTGCTACATAAAAATCACTATCTTTCAAAATGTTATATAAAAAATGTTGACTATATCCAGATATAGTCAAATGTTTATATTTGAAATATAAAAATGCATTGAAAAAACTGGAGAGTTAACTCCATCTCCTTGCAAGGGGGAACTCTGGGAGGGGTCAAGGGAGACTTTTGCTTTATTATATTAATTTGTATGGCTTTGGGCACCTGGTTGGCTCAGTAGCTTAAGCCTCTGCCTTTGGCTTGGGTCATGGGATTGAGCACCCATATCAGGCTCCCTGCTCCAGGTGAGTAGTCTGCTTGTCCTTCCTCCTCTGCTCTTCCCCATGTGTGCTCACTTGCACACTTTCCTCTTTCATAAGTAAAATCTTTAAAAAATTTGTATGGCTTTCTCTTTAATTATACAATAATGAAAATGTTCTTGCTGGTGGTTTTGTTTTTACAGATTATCTGTCTTTCTCTCCTGGTCTGACAGCTAGTGTGTCCCTAGCTTATCCTCATCCCACATGATCCCAAGTGTGAATTATGACCTGCTTGGACACCTACCTTGAGCATGACCATGAACATGGTCCTCCACTTAATCCTCATGAGAGTCCTAGGGAAAGAAGTAGCTATCTCTACTTGAACAAGGGGAAGACTGAAATCCGGAGCTTGAATTTTTTGAAGGTCTACTACCATTTTTCTGCCAAAACAAGCACTGTAGAGACAAGTGTGAACCCCCAGCTCAGACCATGGCTGAGCTCCAGCCTAAGAAGTCCCCAAGGTAATTCCAAGGTTACCCCTGTCACCTCCCCCACCCAGTCGCCTCTACAAAGAGCCCTATCTGACCAATTATGGCACCAGTGTCTTGCAAACTTGTTAGAAATGCAATTTAATGTCCCCTGCAGCCCACTTGGGCTAGGGTCCAACTCAGCCTCTGACATTATAGTAGCTCAGGGACAGGTAAGGAGGCTGCCAAATTCTGGGGCATTGCTGGACAGAGTTCCCGGCCAGGGCCCTAGGAGCTGCACACTCTGTTCCAGGACCACTTTCTGAAAACAGTACCTGAAGGAGCCTAGGAAGGCTGGGTGCTAAGCCAGCAGAGAGGACTTGAAACTCTAGTTGATGCTTGAATGGCCGAGCCTGGGGAAGGAAGGTTGAATCTAGTAACTCGTCCCCAAGGGTGTGCCACAGCTGTCATGTGCTTTGGCTGAGCAGTCTACAAAGCAAAGGAACCTGGTCGGGCTTATTCCTGGCCCTGAGCCCCAAAGTCTTTACGGATTTAATTCAGAGACTTCTCCTGGTACAACCTTGGAGCACCAGCCTAGAGCCAATGGCCCTTCTGTTGGACTGGGCTAGATCCTCATTTCCCCAAGACTCCGATCGCGCATAGTTCAACAGCCTCAGCATCAAAGACTCGGTCCCAAGCTCTGGAAATTTTCAGCCCAAGTGTCTTCAGTTTATCATGTGATGAGGGGAGGCTTCGTGGATTGAAAGACCAGTACTTTCCAGAGTGTGTGTCCCCAAAATGACTGTTTTTTAAACCATCAGCATCGTTTGTAGCTAAGAGAGCATGGAATCTAGAGCCAAGCGGCCAGAGTTCAAATCCCAGACCCATCATTTGCCAGTTGTGTGGCCTCAAGAAAGTTCTTGAAGCTCTCCATGCCTCTACCCCGACTTTGAAATGGGGATGATGATAGCAACCATTGCATGATGCAGTTACTAAGAGGAGATGAGCAAATATCTCCAAAGTCCCAGAACACTTACCAGGGGTCAGACCCGTATTATCACCTGGGGAACCCCTGTTGCCACTCTGTGTTTACACTTCCTGTGATGCTCTTTTTGTTAAGAATATCAGTATGATAGGGAAGGAGATTCAAAGTAAAAGCTCGGACTTGTATTTCCCTGATGACAAGTGATGTGGATGTGATGAGCTCTGGATGTTATATGCAACTGCTGAATTACTGAGAACTACATCTGAAACTGATGATGTACTGTATGTTTGGCTAATTGAGTTTAAATTTAAAAAAAAAAGTAAAAGCTCTCCCTAACTACCACTGATCCTGTTTCCCCACATTAACCAATGTTAAGAGTCCTTTGTATTCTTCCAGGAAAAAATTACCATCCTTTAAGTGTGACAGTTAACGAATTCCCATGTTTTGGAAATGAAAGTATTTGCAGGGCTTTCAGTGGGATAAACAACTTCATTTATTTAGCATTTGCTCGCTACTCAGGCATTGAAACTCCTATCTTAAGCCACACGACTTTATGATCAGAGTCCTCTGTTCCATTTCACAGATGAGGAAACTGTTACAGTGACCAAAATGTGCAAGATGATTCAGCGAGTAGTACAGTAACAGCTGTTTTCCCAGGCTGTTTTCAGAGAGGTAGGGTGACAAGAGCAAGAAGTATACAGACTCTGAGCTTCCTGATTCACACGCCAAATTCTCCCTGGGAGCTGACTCTGGCTTCTCTGCAGCAGCAGGTGGGAGTTTGAGCTGCCCTGGACCCTTCCGTCATCAGTTGTGAAATGAATCCATCACCCTTGACAGAGCACTTTGAGTCATTGCCATCCTCGTGGGGCCTCATGTCTGCAGACCCCAAGACAAGATTCGTGGGCAAGGGATTTATTAATGGATTGTCCCCCAGGAGAGGCCTGTAAGGGAGAAGGGGGGATGCAAGAGAGGGAGGGAGAAAGGTGGTCCAGCAAGAATGTGATTTCAGGCAGACTCATTCTGGTCCTGTGGGGATACTCAGCACATTACGCCCCTGAAGGTGTCCTGACTCCTGGCAAGGGCCTGAGCTTCTATACATTCCATGGGTCACTCACTGCCTCAGAACTTCCTCCAGAGAACATCAAGTCCCAGACACTTCCTTCTCTGCCAACAAAGGCAGAGAAACTCCAGGCCTTGCTGCCACTCTCTTCCTGGAGTCGTGTAGACACAAGGTACCGGGAGTAAAAGAACACAGACGTGGGTAGATGGGGACACAGGATAAAGGTATCTAAAGGGACCAGCGTGGAGAGCCAGTAGGGTCAGCTCCACGTGGTGATTCTCCTTCCTCCCATTCTTTGGCACCCCACTCTTCCGTTTGATCATAGGTGGACCAGAACCCCCTCCCCGCAGACTGTTTCCCTTCTGGCCACAACTGCCCTGGCCTCTGGGACAAGGACCTCCCCTCCAGATCTCCCAGGCTCCTCTTTTGTGAAATGAGGTACTAGTTCCACTGGAATACACAATTTTTTTATTTACCTCTCCCTTTAAGCACAGCAGAAGAAACTTTCCTCCCAACTGCATATTACGGAGATGCTTTAACTATAAATAGGAGACCTGACCGTTTTCACGTACAGACTCATTGATCCTTGATACCCTCCCTCCCTCCCTCACCCACACAGATAACACTCGGGCTTCATGGAAAGAGGTACCCAGGGGGCTGCTGGAGGTAGTGTGAATTGTTAGCAGTCTAATAAAATCTCCTAAGATTCCAAAATTATGTGGCCTCTGACCCTCTTCTGAAACTCTATCCTAGCTAAACAGCAGGAGCAGTCACTACTCAGAGAGCATGGCAAGGATTTTGACTGTAGCACATTTTATAACCTCAAAGGAAAAAAAAGCCCCAAACTGGTGTGACCTGCACGTCTGTCGGGGCAATGGCTAAGCGATGATGTATCCACGGCATGGAGTAGTACGCAACTCTTAAAAAGAAGGAAGTCAATTTGTGAATCTTAACTTGAAACATGTCCAGGACACAGCTGTGAAAAATGTGTATTGCAGCATAAAAACATGGTGGGATCCAGCTTTTGCAGAAAGGGAATCAAGGGGCACGTATTCTCTGGAGTATGGAGGGAGTGGAGAAGTCCCCACCCCCCCTCGGATGGTTGCTCTTGGTCAGCTCTGGGTAATAGGGCACACCCCTCTGCATGTCCGTTTTCCTTAAAGACCTATCCTCCTCACTATTCAAAACTACAAAATTGGGTATTAAAACTAAAACCTGTAAGAGCTGCCAGGGAAGGAGGCAGAGTGGGGAGGGGCAGCTTTGGCCTCTCGTTTGCCCCTCTGCCCTCAGCCTGTTCTCCCAGGCTGGCTGGTGCATGGCAAAGCTTCGCCTCCCCCTCTCTGTCACCCCCTGGGCCCTCCCCAGCTGCCCTCCTGGGATGTCTCATGTTGACAGGGGCCATGCTGCCCCCCCAGCCCTCGGCAGGCCTGCTGCCCCGGCCCTGACCCCAGCTCTCCGAGAGGTTGAAAGGCCACAGTGAGATAACCCAGCTCTGCGCCCCCACCCTGCAGAAGGTCAGTTAAAAAGCATCGACTTGGAGGGAACCCCCTTGGCCACCTATCCAGGCTTTCTTCAGAGCCTCCAGTGGGAACAGCCCCTAGGTGCTGAGCGCTTACTATGTGCCAGGAACTGTGCTGGGCCCTCAAATGCTTGTTAGGAGTATGGGCTGGGCTCTGAGGCAAGGCACCTGGTATCCTGGGGACTTTGCTCATCTGTGAAGTGAGGAGGATGACAACAGTACCTTCCTCAATGTTTTAATCTTCCCGATGACATGTCATGTGTAAGTGTGTCAGATTCCATGTGTGCGTATGTGTTCATGTATTATCTAGCCTCATATATACATACATCCTTATATATATGCTTTCCTATAAATACTTCCTTGTCCATCTTTATGTACATATACTAATTTACATAGATGGATGGATGGATACACGCATTCAAAGATACGTAGATTAGAGCAGGGCCAGTATTAAGTACACGCTCTTTGGGGAAGTTGTCTTCGAGGTAGATAAGAGTTCTGACGTTAGACTCAGTCTGCACCGGGCTTCAAATCCCAGCTCCACTGATGATAATGGTCTCCCAAGATGATTGCCAGGGGATGGCTGGGAAAGCATTCCCTATTGCTACCCTTTCTGAGAGCTAGTAGTGTCAGAGGGAAAATGTCCTTGCAAAATTCAGGGCCACTTGGATAGATTTCTCCAACAAGGGAAGATGTGCACGCAGGCCTGTGTTGGGCAGGGGGTGGTTTCTGGGCCAGAGTCTGGCCTTGGTCTTCTGAGGGGATGGACAAGGAGCCAGCTCAGGTCTCTGCACCACAGCACAGGGCAGGTTCACACCGTATTCCGTGTAGTATGAGCAGCTGCTCTCAGGGTAGCCTACCTGGTGGCCCCATCAGGGCGTCCTCGGGGGAGGACTGTAAGAAGTGTGCTGGCAATGAGGTGGGGATGGGGCTTTGGGGGACCACGGGGAAGCTCACTGTCCCTTCTGACCTCCTGGCAAACAAAGGCTTAGCCTTATTGATCTCCTACCCTTTTGCGTAAAATGAGAACATTAGCAGATCAGGACCATAGAGTAATAGAAACAACAAAATTGTCCATTAATGGTTAAAAAGTAAAAATTCAATCAACTAAAACTCTTGGCTTTGTACCTTATGTGTGCATTTAATCCTGCCCGTGGCCCTCGTGACTTTTTTTTTTAATTTTTATTTATTTATGATAGTCACACACAGAGAGAGAGAGGCAGAGACACAGGCAGAGGGAGAAGCAGGCTCCATGCCGGGAGCCCGACGTGGGATTCGATCCCGGGTCTCCAGGATCACACCCTGGGCCAAAGGCAGGCGCCAAACCGCTGCGCCACCCAGGGATCCCCCTCGTGACCTTTTTAATCTCCATTTTTCTAGAAAGAGGGCAGCAGACCCAAGAACACTCTGAAGAGTGGCCACTTACTGAGCACCCATGGGCACCAGGCACCATGCTCTGCTAATTCGATAGCAGGATCAAAGATTGGCTGTCCCCAGTGCTCAGATGGGAACACCGAGGTGCAGAGAGGTCGAATCACCTGTCCAGTGCCTCCGGGAGACCATGAGCTAGAGCTGGGATGCAAACCAGTTTCTCAGGCTCCAAACCACTTTCTCCATGGGCAAAGGGCTGCTCAAGCTTGAAGGGTGTGGGGGACCCCTTGTGGCTAACTTTCGCCTCGTTTGAAAATGATTCCACCTAAGGGGGACTGGTTGACCAGCAAGGAGAAGGGGAGGTCGGCAGGAGGGGTTGCATTCCCTCTATGAGGAGGGAAAGAGAGGCTCCTGTGAAAGCACCTGAATTATTCCATCTCCACATCAGTGAGAAGGTAAGAGATTTACAACCACACAGATGTGCAACATTGTATACTCTTCACACTTTAAACCAATGTCATATGGTCACACCTGGATCATAATATGAATTATATTCAATTCTTCATGTGTTTAGTTCTTATTTGCATTTTCCAAATTTGATAAGCCTAAGTGCTTTGTTTTTCTTCTGGAGGAAAACACTGTCCTATGAAAAAATTCTTTTTACTAGGACACCTGGGTGGCTCAGTGGTTGAGCGTCTGCCTTTCGCTCAGGTCATGATCCTGGGGTCCTGGGGTGGAGTCCTGCATCGGGGTCCCTGCAGGGAGTCTGCTTCTCCCTCTGCCTGTGTCTCTGTCTCTCTCATGAATAAATTCTATTTAAAAAAAGTTTTTACCATACTCTTGTGGGGGAAAGCCTCAGCTTCAGGGCCTCAGTCTACCTACCTGTAAAATGAGATGACTAGATACCTTTTCAATAACTCCATTATGTGCCATCACTAGACACACCACTCATGTTTTTGGAATGTCCTAGAAGTTGAGTACACTCAAAAAGGTCTTCCAGTGGGGGTGGAGGGTCGTTCTGTCTATGGCTCATTTCAACCCCCTTCCCTCCTGAGGAAGGAGGGATGTCTGCTTCTACCCCCATCTGTCAGAAGGGCAAGTCACTGGCCATGTGTGCTTCCCCAAAGTCCATCCATGAGCTGCAGCTAAAAATCCCCCAAAGTGGGGGATGTTGCAGCCCCCACAGGGATGAAATCTGGGGAGGGGGTGAGAAGTTCAAAAGCACCTCATACATTTTAGAATGTCCCCCCCCCCCCCATGGGGTGGTGTCACACCCACTGCCTCACATGCGGCAGGGCAAGTGCCCTTCAGAGGCTGACAGGGGTCGCTTCTGTCACCAGCCCCATCCTCAGGCTAGCAGCCAGCCTGTTGCTGTAGCCAACAAGCCCTGCTGGCTCTAGCGTCTTCCTGCCTCCTGGAGAACCAGCCTTTCTAGATCTGATGGGGTTTTGGCTCCTCTAGCCTGTCGCTTCCTTCTGCGGGAGCATTCTAAATCAATTCTGCGATCTGTGTTAGGACACACAGGAGCTGTGGTAAGGATTGTGTGTGGGTGTTGAAAGCCCGGTCCTAACCGTGGCTCTGCCGCTTGCTGTTTCTGCAATGTTGGCCACTGCCTTTTCTCTATTATACCTGGGAAGACCTCGGGGCTCAGGCAGGGCAGTGATTCACCCAAGGTCACACCGCTGCCAAGTGATGGAGTAGGGGGTTTGAATCCAGGTTGGTCTGGAGCAACTCAGATCTTTAAATGTGCACTCCTGGCTTTCCTCCCATTCCGCTACTTCTGCTCTGCATCTTCACACAGGACCCCACCTTAAATGCAAAAAGCAGACAGTCCAGGTTACATTAGGCCACCTGGGTGGCAGGGCCCTGGCATAATTTGAGAGGTTCCGGGAGATCCTGTCCTACGCCCTCCTTGATCTCTCTGCCGACTGGTAGCTAGTCCTGGGCTTGCAAAGTGGTTTGGTTTGTGGACCACAGGACAAAATCCTGGACACCTCTCAGCCCTTCTAAACGCAAATTCTATATATATAATAATATATAGAAACCCAAGTTATTTATATATTATATATTAACATATATATGTTAAAACACTATATTACATACATAATATATTTACATATTATATAAATTATATATTTCTGTATAAATGTATTTATACATTATATATAAACAATATATAAAATGTATAAATATACAATAAAATGTATAAATACATTTATATATTAATACAAATATTTTACATGTATATTACATATATCTTGCATACTTAATATATAAAATATATCGCATATATAGTATCACATACATAATACATATTATCTCCTCTTTCTGTCCCTCCCAACCCTCTTCCCCTCTGTCATCCAACCATCTCTCCCTCCCCAGTCCCCCCTACACACATATGTGCAGTGGGGGGGGGGTGCTAACACTCCCTCACAGGTGTGTCTGAGAACTAAAGGAGCTGATGCAGGACGCCTGGGTGGCTCATCGGTTGAGCATCTGCCTTTGGCTCAGGGCGTGATCCCAGGGTCTGGGGATCGAGTCCCACATCAGGCTCCCTGCAGGGAGCCTGCTTCTCCCTCTGCCTGTGTCTCTGCCTCTCTGTGTGTCTCTCATGAATAAATAAAATCTTTTAAAAAGATTTTTAAAAAAATAAAGGAGCTGATGCATGTGAAGCACTTAGTAGGTATTCATCCATCATTAGGAGCACCTGATGGCCCTCATCACCATCACTACTGCCCCTAAACACTCAACAGTGATGCTGGCTGCCTAGGCCAGAGCTGGGCCTCAGACCCCAATCTTCTTCTGACCCTAGATACGCTGCTCTGCCCTGGGCTCCATGACTCTTCATGACATGGTTTCAAGTGGAGGGAGGGGCATCAGCACAGAGATGGGCACAGAGGGAGAGGAAAGAGAGCTTCCTAGAGGCCTCTGAGCCCGCCTCGCCCAGCCCCAGTGCCCTCTACCCACCGAGGCCTGGCCCCACTTGGCTTCCTTGCCCACTAAAAGTTTCCACTGCCCTGACTCCAGGCCCAGGTGGGACAGGAGCAGCCCAGATTGGTACGTGTGCATTCCTGGCTGTGTGAGGAAGAGCAGGGGCACTTGGAGTTGGGGTGGGGGGTTGTTGCTCCTGAAATAACTCCAGAGTGACAGCCAGGGCAACAGGCAAAAAGGAGGCTTCTAAAAGAAACTATGAAAAAAAAAAAATAAATAAATAAAAGAAACTATGCCCAACTCCTCCTCTGTTCACCCAAAGCTGGCAGAGGGAGACGAGCCCAGATTACTCTCTGCAGAGCCAGGCAGAGGCCAGGCCCTAAACTCCACGCAATGAGGGCTTGCCACCTAGACTGTGTCAGAGAAACCCCAAGCCCCCAGATCAGCCCCAGTATACACTAAAGGGCTCAGCAGTAGAACCCAGCATCTCTCCCCTAGCAGCTGACTCTCCAAAGAGGGAGAAGGGGGTGAGGGGCAGGTCATACAAGCAGCTTTCTGAAAGTTCACAAGAGCTCAAATCTTTCTCTCACTCACTAGGGGGCCTGGGCCAGCTTGGTTTACCTCTGTGTGCCAACCAAAGGGGGGAGGGTCTTTCGGAAGGAAGGAGGGAAAAGGGCTGCTTCCTCTCTGATGGTGACTTCAAAGAGAGTATGTGGTCTAAGGTGGTACTTATGGAAAAATGGAAGTCTCACCCTTTGGGATCCCAGAGCATAGACCTCTTGAATATCCGTGTTTCTTGGCGGGGCGTGGGGGGGGGGGGGCTGCTGGGAATCTTCATTTTCTCAAAGTACCCCTCTCCCCAGGTGTTTTTGAGTTACCAGGTAGTTCCCCAGCAACTCTTCTAGTGGTTCCCAAAGTGTGACCCAAATGCCAGCAGCAGCTCCTGAGAACTTGCTGGAAGTGCAGATTCTTAGACTCTGTCCTAGCCCCGCCAAGTCAGAGACTCTGGGATAGTTGAGTCAGAATGCCCGTGCAGGTGGTTCCAAAACACTCCATGGGATTTCTCCATGGGCTCCAGGTGTCTTCTCTATTCTGGCACCTGGGAGGGGCTCGATCCTGCTTCTCTTCTGGGACAAAAGTTCTTAACCTGCTCCTGGGGACCCTAAGGGGGTCCCCTGACTCCCCTGAAACTGCATGCAAATGTCTGTGTACACATGCCCGTGAGATGCTTATCTGCTGAGAGACCCCCCTGGCTGGTACTGCACACCCAAAGGGACCTGTGACTCCCTCCACTGCCAACAAATGTTTGGAACCGCTAAACCTTTTTAAGCTTGGAACTGTGGGCACTTGGAGCTGGACATTCCTTTGTGACTGGGCTGTCCCCCTCTAGATGCCAATGGGACGTGTTTCCTAGTGATGCTGTAACAAATGATCACAAACTCAGCAGCTCAAACATCACAAATTGATGATCTCACAGTTCCATAGGTCAGAAGTCTGACACGACTCTCCCTGGGCGAAGATGAAGATGTCAGCAGGCTGTGTTCCCTTCTGGAAGCTTGAGGGGAGAGTCCACCATCTTTGCTCTTCCTGCTTTTAGAGGTGGCACACATTCCTTGGCTCATGACCCCTTTTTCCATCTCCAAAGCCAGCAACATGGCGCCTCTGAATGTCACTGGAGGCCCCACCTCTGACTCTCTTCTGCATGCCTCTCTTCCCCATTTGAGGAGCCTTGGGATTCCATTTCCTCACCCAGATAATCCAGGATAATTCCCCCATTGTAATGTAAACCGATTAGCAACCTTAACTCCATCTGCAACCTCCACCGGCCTTTACCATGTCACATACCATACTTGCAAGCCTACAGGAATTAGGACATGAACATCTTTGAGGGGACCACTACTCTGCCTACCACACTAGATACCACCCAAATTGTGACAACCCAACATGGTTCCTGATTGGCAAATGTCCCTGGGATTGGAAGCACCTGGGTGGCTCAGCAGTTGAGCTTCTGCCTTTGGCTCAGGACTTGATCCCCGGGTTCTGGGATGGAGTCCTGCATCGGGCTCCCCCACAAGGAGCCTGCTTCTCCCTGTGTGTCTCTCATGAATAAATAAAATCTTCTTAAAAAATGTCCCTGGGGTTAGGAGGGGATCACCTAGGTTGAGAACCACTGATTTCAAGGTTTCTTAAGCATCTTAAAGCTTTGCTTCTGACGGTCATGCTCTCTAGTGAGCTCATTAAAAGGGCATAGAATCGGGGGCAGGGAGGGGCTGGAGCAAATAGTATCAACTCCCAGAGCCTTCATGACCCTCCTGTGAGGCCAATGGCACCACATGAGCAAGCGACATAACCAGTATAACCTCCAGATCCTCATCTGTACCAGAACTATGTCTGGGGTTGTGGAGATTAAAGCAGAAGATATAAGGAAGAGGCTCCCACACAGCGGCTGGGGAACAGTGATGCTGAACATTGGATGCTGAGGGAGATTTTCTCAAATGGACAAATGGTATTAACTGTGCTCATCTTGGGGTCCCCCAAGTCAGAGCCCAAGACAAAGGTAATTTGGGGAAGTGATCCAGGGAGCTGGAGCAGAGGGCAGTGTGGGGAGGCACCAACAGGTAAAATGAGGACCAGGGAAATCCACTTAAAGATGTGTTACTGGGGCACCTGGATGGCTCAGTTGGTGAAGCATCTGCCTTCGGCTCAGGCCATAATCCTGGGGTCCTGGGATTGAGCCCCACATCAGGCTCCCTGTTCAGTGGGTCCCCTTCCTCCCTCCCTCCCTCTCTCTCCTGGACCCGCTACAGGGTCCCCTACGTGTGTTCTCTTGTACTCTCTCTGTCAAATAAAATATTTTTTTAATGTGCATTATTGATCTGGGTGCTACTAGGGACATGGGTCAGTCCTACGTGGGTACCAGTGAGGAACCGTATAGAACACGCCTCAAATGTTTCCATCTGAGACATGGGAGACAGATGTGGAGAGCATTTATCCACCAGCTCCTGACCTCATGAGTCAATGCTGGTTCCAGAGAGTGTTAACTCCTGAACTCTTCCTGGTGTGTGTAGGTGTCCAAACGGCCCAAGGGCATTTTCTGTGGGCAGAGGAGCTCAGAGCAGAGAAGGCGAGGTTCTGAGTGGCTGGTTTCCCTGGCAATGGAAGGTTGGGATAGAAAGGGAGCTGGGAAGGGAAAAAGGGCTAACAAGTTGCAGTCTTTCTTGCACAGGTTAGGGGTTAGCCTCGACTCTAGGGAATCCTGGGTCTCAATTCCAGCTCTGCCTCTGGCAAGCCTTGTAACTTTGAGTAAGATTACCCACCCCCCTTTTGGCCCTAGAGCCAGTTTCATAGGGTTGTCTCAAGGGTGAGGTGAAATCACATATGTAAAGTGCCTAGTGGAAAGAATTTAATAAGAGGAAGTTCCTACTATGGAAGCGACCCAGATATACACATTGAACCCCATTTTGGGAAAGTATCTACTTCCCCTCTCTTTTAAAAATGTCTGCAAAATAGACCAAAGTGTCCTCGCCTTAAAAATGGAACTAATAATAAAACCTAGCTCATAGGGTATAGTGAGGCACGAGTGAGGGAAAGCAGGTAACCATGCAGACGGGTATCCAGCACAAGCACATATCATGTGCTAAGTCTCGACACTATTAGATGAAACCCTGTAAAAAAAAAAAAAAAAAATGAAGGGTTCACTTCAGAGAGCTGAGGGACTGGGGCCGGGTTTTGTATGTGAGCCCAGAATGAGCCCAAATCAGAGAAGGACTTTGCGCCAGACCCTCAGGTGATGGGGACATGTGTCAGGAAGGCCCGCGTAGAACCTCACATCCCAGGGGAAGTTGGGAGCCCACGCGGTACCTACGCTGGGGGTCCAGCTGTGTATAACGAAGGAGATGTGGGGGACACACAAGGAGGCCTCTGTCACTAGAAGGCCAGACTCCCAGTCCCTGCTCTGCTCCACCCTTGCTGTGTGACCTTGGCTGGGTTCCCTTCCCTCTCTGGTCCAGGGGGCCCATCTGAATAGTGAGACTGTAGACTGCAGAACAGCCAAAGGATCTCCCAGCTGGACACTTCGGGATCAGTTTTCTTCTCTCTCACCCCCTGTCCATCTCTCCTTCCTCCTTGGATGCTACTCTGAATCCTGGAGGGTCTTGTACACCAGGAGCCTCGGGACTATCAGGATTACCTGTCCAGTGATTGTCACCTGGCTCTCTAGTCTTCACTGCTGTCTGTCCAATGGGACTTGGTGCTCTGTGGACCTGGCCTCCCTGCCTCCTTTCACACTTGATTTCCCTCCTTACCTCATCACCAACTCTTGGCTGGTTCTGCTCTCTGGGTAATAAGATACACTTGGGGAACCTGCAGGGATGTTAACAACCTCATGACCACTTTTAAGATAGCATCTGAGCAGACCTCCACCTGGCCTGGGGGACGTCACCCTGCCTTCCCCTTTCTCTGGAAGCTTGCTGCAGGTAGGTGTATTAATCTGGCCTTTTAATTTTCTGTGTTTTCATACATTTTGACATCAGTGGGAGGCCTGGTCTGGGAGAGACTGTCCCTCTGGCCCCCACTGATTCTTAGACAAAGTAAAGGACTGGCTCATAAGTTGCCTTTGTATGCAAACCAACCAATCCAGAACTCCCCACCCTGGGATCCCATGCTCTGGGCCACTGTCCTCTTAGTGCCCTAATCACCCCGGGACCAGGTACTAGATCTCTAGGACCAGCCACAATGCTCTAGAGCCCCTTCAAAGTATTCAAACGAGCCAATCTTACTTAAGTCGGCTTACCCTACCTCGCCTTGCCTTTCCTAGAAAAACTGTAATAAGGGTTCTTACCCCTGACTGCCCCTGCCTCCTGACCCACCCTGGTGCACCCTCTTATGGGCCCGTGCGCCACACCATCCTTCCTGCTTCCAGGATCTGTCTGTAAAGGTTTCCTCCTTCGTGACCATCATCTCTGTGTATGTGTGTCTTAGCACCTGATTAAAACAAACCCAAGTACATTCTTAAATAGGGTGCATCAGCACCCACTGGTGATCCAGGACAAGACCTGATGAATGCACACAGCCTTCAGCAACACAGCAGAAGTCAACTCCATTCTCACTTTTATTAATTAATTATTAATATTTAATAAAAAAATTATTCCCATTCAAACTTTTGGGTTACCTGCAGGATTAAAATCTCTCCTTGGTGCTGGTATGTTACTTTACTTCAAACCAGAAAAAGTATTATTTGGGGGAACACGTTAGTCTAAAAAAAAAAAGTGTTTCTTCCATTTCATAAGCAGTGAACCTGTTTATTTACCTAAATCCCTGAGGATTTAGTTAACTATTCCTAAGCGAATGGTCTCACTATGCCACGTGCTGGATGTCACAGTCCAGAAGCTTCTTCAAAATCACTTAATGAAATACATCCTGGGGGAAGGGTGGGGGAGACATGTTCATTCTCTCTAACGCAATCAAAATAAAAACTCAACCATGCAAATATTGGGCAAAACGTTTCCTAGGGTTTGTAGTACAATCTCCAGGGTCAGGATCTGTTATGGGCTGAATCATGTCCCATCCCCACATCAGAATATGACTGTACTTAAGAGCTGAAATCTTTAAAGAGGTTAAATGTTAAAATGAGGCCATTCAAATGTGTGCCGTTCCTGACTGGTGTCCTCATGGAAGAGGGGATTTGGATACAGACATTCACAGAGGGAAGACCATGGGAGGACACAGGGAGGAGGAGGCTGTCCACAAGCCAAGGAGAGTGGCCTCAGGAGGGACCAGCCCTGCTGACACCTTCATTGTGGGCTCCCAGGTTCCAAAACAGAGAGAAAACAAATTTCTGTGCAAGCCCCCCAGGCTGTAGTGCTTTGTTGTGGCAGTCCCAGCAAATGGATACAATATCAAACACCTATTCCAAACACGCTGCATTTCAGACAACTTGGCCCTTTTTTTTTTTTAAGGTTTTATTTATTTATTCATGAGAGACACACACAGAGAGGCAGAGACACAGGCAGAGGGAGAAGCGGGCTTCCTGCAGGGAGCCTGATGCAGGACTCGATCCCAGGATCCCAGGATCATGCCCTGAGCCAAAGGCAGACGCTCAACCCCTGAGCCACCCAGGAGTCCCGAGCTTTTTAAAACAATGTTTTTTATTTATTTTTTTTGAGGCAAGGGAGGAGGGGCAAAAGGAGAGAGAATCTTAGGCAGGTTTCATGCCCAGCGCAGATCTCGACATGGGGCTCGATCTCATGACCTGAGCTGAAATCGAGTCTGACATTTAACCGAACCCCACCCAGGAGCCCCACAACTTGGTCTTTTATAACCAGGGCTGCCCAATCACCAATCCAAGGCTTTGGACCCTGGAAAGGGAGAAAAAAAGCAGGGGTTCTGGAGCCTGGGGCGTGGTTCCATCTCTGACGGGCTCCGTCTTCCCTGGCTCAATGCCCCACCCTCTGGCCCGCGCTCCTTGGCATCCCCTCCCAAACAAACTGCTTTCACTCGATTCCTAGCCTCAGGGTCAGCTTCTGGGGGAGTCCAGCCCAAGACACCTCCCCACCTAGGAATCTGTGTCTTTGATCTGTCCCGAGTTGGAGCTGAGGTCGTTTTCATGTGTGTGATGTGTTTGGCCGGGCCCACCGCAGCCACGGCTAATATTAGGAGAGGACAGTTGTCCAGGTTGCAAACCAAGCTGCCCCGTGCCCAGAGTGGCAACTTCCCTCTGCAGCAGAAGGCAGGCTGCCATCCTGGCTCCTGTCCCCTTTCAAACAGACAATGTACCTCTGGTTCTTGGCATCATGGGACCCGTGCCTGGGTAAGAGGTCGGCACAGGCTTGCCGCCTTGACACTCATCCTCAACACGCTACATTTTGTGTGACAGATTCCTATTCAAATTCCATTCAAGAGGGTGACCATTAGCCCCTAGAGTCTTACAGAGGAGAGGGGATAAACTGGGATACCCCCAACATCTAGACACGTGGAGATTATGAAGGTGACACATTTCAAAAAAAACCCTACCTAAAAGTTGAGAACAGAAAACCAAGTTGCTGTCAACTTTCTCAAAGCACCAGGCAGAAAGGGAGGGGAAAAAAAATGCATCAGCTTGCCCATGCATGGGCGGTCCTCAACCAAGATACATTTCCTTTGGCCGTAAGATTGTTTTATGGGCTGTTTTTGGAAAAGAAGTAAAAGAAGGTTTATTGAAAATCATCATCAGATGCTTCCAAGAAAATTCAGACCTCTGACCAGAGTGGGAGGCTGTGTGGCTTTGCCTAGCCATGAGCAGCCCCGGAGCCAGGGGCGGGGAGGGGAGTCTGGCCAGCTTCGGCTGGGGCCGGCTGAGCCCAGGGCCGAGGACCACCCCGCGCAGGACTGCCCTGCAGGACTCACAAGTGGCTCATTCTCTCTGAGACAGCCGGGCACCAGGCTTGGGAGGAAAGGTGGAGACTGTGTATCTTGGCAAAGCAGAGAGAAGGGTCTGGGAGATGGTCCTTTCAGAAGAAGGTCATCTATGCGTCCCATCCTAGGAGAAGGAGTTGATTCAGGGCGAGCTTCGAGGAGTGGAAACTTGAAATGTCATCAGAATCTAAGTTGGCCCGCCTCTCTCTCTAGAGAAGGGAGAGCCTATGGAGCAGAAAGATGGCCAGTGTGGGAAATCTGGACGCCAGGGTCCCTGTGACTTGCAGACAGGAGTTGGAGAACAGTTCCGGGGGGACAGGGCCTTCCCCTCGTGCCCCATGTGACCCGGACACAGAAGAGGTAAGCACCAGGGAAACATCTCCCCATCTTCAAAGCTGGGGCTTGGATCAACCAGAGCCAAACTACCATTTTCTGATATATTAGGAGGGGGATTAGGTTTAGGTAATGTCTGGAAAATGCTTCCTGCTGGTCAGTTTATCACCACATAAATAGTACAAATAGACTCTGTAAAGGCATGTCACGGGCAGCCTGCAGGGAAAGCATATTTTATTAGGATCCTTATGGATTCGGTGGTTTGAGCAACAGAGTCTCAGCTTGGGGACCATCCTGGTTTTATTTTATTTTTTTAATAAATTTATTTTTTATTGGTGTTCAATTTGTCAACATACAGAATAACACCCAGTGCTCATCCCGTCAAGTGCCCACCTCAGTGCCCGCCACCCAGTCACCCCCACCCCCCACCCACCTCCCCTTCTACCACCCCTAGATCGCCTCCCAGAGTTAGGAGTCTTTATGTTCTGTCTCCCTTTCTGATATTTCCCACTTATTTTTTCTCCTTTTCCCTTTATTCCCTTTCACTATTTTTTATAATCCCCAAATGAATGAGACCATAGCAGCAATGTCCATCCCTGTTTTATTTTTTTTTATTTTTTTATTTTTTATTTTTTTATGATAGGCATGCAGTGAGAGAGAGAGAGAGAGAGAGAGAGAGAGAGAGAGAGAGGCAGAGGGAGAAGCAGGCTCTATGCACCGGGAGCCCGACGTGGGATTCGATCCCGGGTCTCCAGGATTGCGCCCTGGGCCAAAGGCAGGCGCCAAACTGCTGCGCCACCCAGGGATCCCCATCCCTGTTTTAGTGCTGAAAGTCCTGTATCCCAGGAAACTCCCCAGACCTGGGAAAAGAGATTCGGCGGTTAGTCATCCCTACCACACATATGTGTGTACACACCACCTGCCCATCCCTGATCTTTTCAAGAATATCAGTGATTCAATTGCAAAAATTTGTCCCACATTCCTTTTGATCAGCCTGGCACTGTGCTGAGCCCTGTGCCCCATAAATGTGCCATACGTGTCCATGTGCCTCTGCCCACACCCCCTTTATGCCTGATTCACCCACCCTGTAGCTGCTGTCCAGCGGGTGGCTTAGTGCAACCATCCTGGAGAATTGGCCTTGATGGAGTCAAGCCACTTCACCCAGAGACGGAGACCCCCACCCCCGCAGGCTATACCACCCCTCACTGGGAACAGCCAATAGCTGATATGGGGGGCAGCTCTGTGCTTCAGGTTATGCTCCTGAGTCCCCCTCCCCCGAGGGTCAGGCAGAAACCAGACTTCACCTGAAACCGTACCCTGGCTGGGCCCCCTCCCCTGCCCATCCTGCTTCCCTCCCTCTCCACCCATCCCCCGTCTCCTATCCCATCCCCCAAACCCAGGGCCTCCGGCAGTAAATCAAGTGCTCCTGAATCCCTGCCTCAGACTCTGCTTCTACAGATCCCGACCTGGGGGGAGGCACACTGCTGGGTACACCCTCCTCAGGTAGCCTCTTGCAGCTGTGCCCTTTGTGTTGCCATCACCAGAGCCTCTTGGTGGCGGATGACACAAAGCCTGCTCCCTGCCCTCCCTGCCTCCACCCTGCCCCCTGCAGGCCACTCTCCTCTGAACAGCCAAAGGGAGCTCTGAAAGGTAGTCTGTTCAAGTTCTCCGCCACTGCTTCTGGGAACGGAACAACCTTTCATGAAACAAACAAAAATGCTCAAGAAACTAAGGAGGGACGCCTGAGTGGCTCAGAGGTTGAGTGTCTGCCTTTGGCTCAGGGTGTGATCCTGGGGTCCTGGGATCGAATCCTGCATTGGGCTCCCTGCATGGAGCCTGCTTCTCCCTCTGCCTGTGTCTTTGCCTCTCTCTGTGTGTCTCTCATGAATAGATAAATAAAATCTTTATTTTTTAAAAAAAAGGGATTTTTTTTTTACAATTTTTTTCTTGTAATCAGAAGATTACAAGAAACCCACAGTGAGCATCAGACTTAATGACAAAAGACCAAAAGTGTGCCCCTAAAGATCAGGAGCAAGACCAAGAGGACTACTCCTGCCACTTCTGTTCACATCCTATTGGAGGTTGCAGCCAGGGAATGGGGAAGAGGAAGAGGGAGGGAGGGGAGGAGGGGCGGGCAACCAGCCTCTGCTGGGAGATAAAATGATCTCCTGCGGCACATGCAGGGTGAGGACCAGATTTGTCCCATTTGCTGATTTCTGTAGCTGACTCAAAACATCAATATGTCATCCCCAAACGTGGAGCTGGAAAAAAACGCACGGAAGTGGCCCTGGGAACCAGGAGTGCACATAGAGGAGACCTGCCGCTGATGAAGATACTTCCTCTGAAAGCCCTTCTCTGATTTCCACTATATACTGTGTCTGGCATAGAGAAGACATCTAATATATATTGAAAGGACAAAACAAAAACATTTCTGTGACTTTGCATTCCTCTTAAGTTAAATGGAAAATCTTCGCTGTGGCCCCCATGAGGTCTAGCTTCTGCCCATCTTCCCAGCTTCGTCTGGTACTGTTTCCCCTCTTGCCTGCAGCACTCGGCCCCATCACTCTCCCTCCAGTGCCCCACGTTCTTCCCACCTCAGGGCCTTTGCAAGCGCTGCTTCCTCTCCAAGCATGCTGCCGCCACTCGGCTCTTACTCATTGCTCGGGCCTTGGTTTAATGCAGTGGTTCTCAACTGGGGGGGCATTTGCCCATGTCTGGAGACGTTTAGCGATGGTCAAGGATTCTATTCAGTGTCCTCCAATGCCCAGGACAGCCCCCACAACACGGAATCCTTCAGCCCCAAATGTCAATAAGGCCAAGATGGAGAAAATCTGGCTTAATATCAAAGTGTCTTCACTGATCACCTTATTAACTGACACTTTTCCTGTTATTCTCTCATATCTCATAATATCCCCTGCTAGTCTCTTTTTCTAGGATGACTTGACATGATTTGGACCAGACCCACAGCAGACATCCCAGGATATTGGGGGAGATGCTCCGGATGCTTCTAGAACAGACTAAACAGCCCCGCTTCTGTCAGATTCACAGGAGCAGGAACTGACACCGGGGTCTTATGCACATGATTTATTAAGGAAGCGCTCGGGAGGAGTCAGTAGGCGATGTGGGGGAAGCTGAAGCAGGGACAGAGAAGCAGCCAAGCCAGGATGAGGTTTCAGCAAAGCCTCGGCTTAGCCTGATCCTGTGGGGAGCTCAGGAGTGTAAATTATACTTCTGAGCATGTCCCAATCACTCGAGACACGGAAGCTGGGCTTTCACACTCCTGCGGCAGCCAGCAGCCAGCTAAGGGTCACTCCCGAGTGGTGCTGGGGGTGTGTCCTGTCTGCTGCCACCGCCGCCCTCTGGACTTGCAGCCAGAGCAGCAGGAGCCTGGAGCAGGCTCCAGAGACAGGTGCAGCCTCGGGGAGCAAAAGCCCCCAGAAGCCGGAGGATGCTCCTAGATACACAGGAGAGGGAAGCTGGACGGAGCACTGATGGTCCAAATCTGCTGGAATCCTGGGGGATGGGGTTCAAATGAATAGCCTCCTGTAACTTCTTCTGGTCTGCAAGCCCCGTATCCTTTTCCCCAGGGGCCGGCAGAAAGGGACAAGCATTGGTGAGCACCTCCCATGTGTCTGTCATGTGGCTGTCATGTGGCTCAGCGGGCACTATTCATACCCAGTCCTCCGGGTTTTTGCTACCTGCACCTCTCTCATCATGAAAGGATACAGGCTTCTCTCCCTTTCCTGTGATTGATGTTTCTACAGAGGTTGTTCATAAAAAGAACATCTGTACATCAACCCACTTGACTTAATCAGCTCAGGGGTGCTTCTTCACTCCCGTGTGAAACTGCTCTGTGTTTCACAGAGTTAACCACCTCCAGAATGTCTCTTCAGGTGTGGACGGTTGGGGGGATGTTTGAGAACTTTCAAAAGTCGCTTCCAAAATTCTATGTGGATGTGCGCTGTCTGCAGAGAGGACCTGTTGTTTCATTTGATTGAGTGTCTCAGGACCCCCAAACAAACCCGAAGATCGATGTTCTCAAGGAGAGAAGGTTCTAACTTTCTATTGTGGGAGGCTTATTCATTTGCTAAGGCTGCCGTAATCCAGTGTGGGTGGCTTACACATCACAAGTTTATTGTCATGGTTCTGGAGGCTGGGAGTCTAAGATTTAGGTGTTGGCAGGAGTGCTTCCTTTGGACACTGAAAGAAAGAATCTGTGCCTTCCTTGGGTCTCCCTGGCTTCTGGTGGTTTGCCGGCAGTCTCTGGCATTCCCAGTCTTATGGATGTTTCACCCCAATCTCTGCCTTCATCTTCATGTGGTGCTCACAGGTGCTTGTCTGTGTCCAAATTTCTCCGTTTTATAAGGATACCACTCAGATTGGATTGGGGGCCTGCCCTACTCTAGGGTGACCCCATTCTAACTGATTCTATCTGCAGTGACCCTATTTCCAAATAAGGTCACATCCTAAGGGACCAAGGCCAGGACTTTGACATGAGAATGAACTCCTGGGAGAGAGAACGAGGAGGTAAGAGTAGTATAGGGACTGGGGTATCCAGTCCCTGAGGGCAAGCCACTGGCCACTGCTTATCAGGAGCTCATAGGCATCAGTAGAAAAGCCCCCCAGGCCACTGGGCAGCTCTATTTTCCTAAAATCCTTGCAGACTTACACACTGTCATTTGTAACCTTGATTCCCTAACATCCTCTGCCCTCCAAAAATTAAAAATGCTCTCACCATCAAACCACTCCCAAGAGCATCATCCCTATAGTGGCGAGAGGACACAGTTCTATGATGAGAACTTGAGACTTTGAGGCTTTACCTACCAGTGTGCAGCCCTGGGCGAGCAACTTAGACTCTTCATGCCTCAGTTTCCTCATCTGTTAAATGGAGACCATAACAGTGCTGGCCTCGCAGCATTGTTGCAAAGTTTACATGAGTTCATACCTGCAAGCTACCTGCCTTCCTGCCTTGCCTGGTTCCTCACAAGCATGTGATAAATAAAAACAAAGCTAAGCAGTGTCTGTGGAGGAGTTAGTAACTGGAAGGGAAGATGAGGGAATGTCTGAGGGGCTAGGAATGTTCTGCTTCTCCACCACAGGTATGTTCCATTTGTGACAAAAATCAGGGTGCTGGTGTGTGTGCCTTCTCCTGTCTGCATGTTCTACTGTGCTAAGAAATTTAAAGCTGAATAAAGGTGAAATGACCTGCCACTGGTGGTGGTTCTTTTTTTTTTTTTTTTAAGATTTTATTTATCCATTCATAGAGAACACACACAGAGAGAGAGGCAGAGACATAGGCAGAGGGAGAAGCAGGCTCCATGCAGGGAGCCCAATGTGGGACTCAATCCTGGGACTCCAGGATCACGCCCGGGCTGCAGGTGGCACTAAACCGCTGCGCCACCAGGGCTGCCCCACTGGTGGTGTTTCTGAACTAAATCTGTAGGAGAAAATGGGAGAATGCCTGGCTTGAGTGAAAGACCTGGTGATTTTTGCATTGGGTCCACTGAGGAGAAGCCCAGCTCTCCAATGTGGGCAACCTCCCAGGTGGGTAAAAAAAAAAAAAAAAAACAACCCTGGCTGATTCCTGACTTCTTGACTTCCCAGCTCCAGATATCAGTTTCTCCATTGGTCAAATGGAGAGAAATAATTCTTGCCTGATCCCCAAGTCTGGTATGGTTCTCCATTTCACTGATGGGGAAACTGGCCCAAAATGGTTCATAACAAATTCACAGGCACTGAAGCTTTAGCAAAGATGCAGACTCTGTCATTCTCTCCCAGATCTGGCTCTGAGACTACGAACAGCCTTGACGGCACAGCAACAACAGCTGGTTCTCACTGGCCACCAGGCAGTGTTCCAAGCACTTTGGGTTTCTTATCCTCCCCATTTTGCAGAAAAGGAAACTGAGGCACAGATCAAGGGTCACAGAAGCAGAGCTCATGCTCCTCACCCGCTGCCCTCAGGGCCTGGCTCCCTCGGTTAGGTGGGTCCCTCCCCGCTCCCCATGCACCCATCCCCCACCCGGCCCTTCCCCTCCCCCACCGGTGCGTTTAGCCAGGCTGGGTCCTTGCCAAGTCTGGGCTGTCACAGCGTTCCCACCTTTGATCACCAGTCAGCGTTCTTGAAGTGCCGAGTCTCCCAGATGTTGGCCTGATCAAAGGCAGCTGTTGCCTGGACCCTCCCGAGAGCACAGGATGGTAGAGCACGTAGGAGAGGCGAGAGGGTGGGAGGGCCAAAGACACAGTGAGGGATGGAGCCATTCCGTGGGGGGCAGGGCCCTGGGTGCAGTGGGGACCATCCCACCCCCCCAGGGCCCTCACCCTGTCACTGGGGGTCTGGGTAGGACCCGGGTCCAGAGAAGCCGATGCCCGCACCCAGAAGACATCGGCTTACCCTTGAAAATGCTGGTGCTAGCTACAGGGGCCCTGGCCTCAAAACCAGATCCGAAGCACATCCTCGGAGATTCATGCAGAGGTTGCCAGTAGCTTTGATAATGACAGCAATTCCCTTCTGTTACATGACTCGCCCCATTGACTCCATCTTTCTATGCAGGTCCTTAAGAGCTAAATTTTATGCTTACAATTCATTAAATAAAAGACAGAACATGAATCAGCATGTACAGGATAATCCTGTGAGTTTTTTTTTTTTAATACAGTTATAGGAACAGAAGCAAAATCTAGAGGAACATATACTAGAAAATCAACAGGGGCTGTGAAGTGGGCTGGGAGAAAACATGTCATTTCACTTTTTTATCTTCATTCCTTGATTCCACAAAATCTGTGGGCCATTTCTCCAATAAAGGTACCTCAGATTTATTAAATGTTTGCTGGATTCCAGAAACTGGCTTATCTCTCTATCTAGCGTCATTAGTATGTGCTATGTTTGTGACAGGAATAAGATTGAAGCAAAATATAAAATAGTGCATATATTTGGATATTCATTTTCTGAAAGATGTGATGTAATCATATAAAAGATAGATGGGAGAAACAGACAAAATATAAGGCTGCAAAACCCCCGATATACACAAGGAGCCCCCAGAACCTCTACCTTAACTGGCCTGCAGAGAACCCCACCTCCCTGTCTTGTCTCATTTCCCCGGGAGTGAAAAAGAAATGAACAGTGTGCCAGAAGGGCTTATGCTCCCACCCCCAGAAACCCCAAGGCCACGAACTCTAATGGAAGAAGAATAATGGCAGATACCTGACCCCTCCCACCCCCCCTTTTTTTGAGTGTGTGATCAGTGCCAAGCACTTTGCTGGCATGTTCTCTGACCTTCAACCACCATCGTAGCAAGTGGTATCATCCTGGTTTTACCAGGACAGAGAAGGACCAGAGACAGAGGTATGAACTGATTGTTAAATTTTCAGAAATTCTGTGAATCTGCCATTACTAAAAATTATGTTGCATAAACTTAAAATTAAATAAAGTATATTTTAAAACAAAGGAAATGCTCAAAACTCACCCCATCTGAATTGTCTTACAATGTTTTACTGTTATCTGTGCTCTTGGGGTGACTTCTGGCTAAGTGGAAATACGGCATAATGGGTGCTACTATGTTATCTTTATAAATCCACATTCAGAGGCATCAAATATACATAAATCAGCCATGGTGGGAGTGTGCATGCCACAGAAATTGGTGAATGCCACATATCGGTGCTTCCCCCCCTCCCCCGCCCTCCAGGGATCATTGTTAAACATTTACCAGTACACACCGTCCTTAGTGATAAAGTCAGGACTTGAAATATATGCGAACAGAACCTGTGCTCATAACACTTGCGCTGGGGGCTCCATGCTGTCACTGAAGCCTGGCCCCAGAGCCACTAGGTACTAAGTCTTCCAGCTACATGAAGAAATTAAGTGCAAGTTTCGTGTAAGCACAGAGGAGACATTCTGTTGAGAAGGAAAAGCACATGAACGGAATCCTATTCTATTGATGCTACAGGCTTTGAACAAATGTCCCATCCCTGCCTCCCGTCCTGACTGGGGGATGGATGGTGACTTTGTTGGGCACATAGCCAAGAGCCATGCAACGCTGATGAGAATCGTGGCTTCCTTTATTGAGCACTTGCTGGATGCCAGGGCATGGACCGAGCCCCCTAAAGGAACTATCTGGTGTGTTCCCCAACAACAGGTGGTTGGGCATTCAAAGCTGCTTAGGAAAACACATCCACATTATTTTTCTATTTCCTCCAGGCAAGGCCCAAACACGACCTGAATCATCCGCCTCCGGAACAGAAAGGCCTAATTGTTCTTGTTCACCAGATGCAGTGTCTACCCTCAGTCCCCAAACATGCTGGTTAAGACATAAGAGCAACGACAGCAGGAGGTCACTGGTAGTGGTTTGGAACCACATCCCCAGCTGTGTGAGCCACCAGCTTCCCAGGGTCCTGGGAACTGTGCACAGCCAAGGGGTTCAAAGTTAGATCCGCCTCGTCACTCCCCTGCCCCAGATCTTGCCGTGGCAACCCGGAGCTCTCTAGTGAATGTCCAAACGGATTCTCAGGTCGAGGTCTGACGTGGCTGGATTCATGCCTGTGTCTCTAGCTGAAACTCTCGTGGTTCCTTCTGTTGTCCTCTGTAGCCCCAGCAGACCAAACACCCTCAGGTCCTCAAGTGCCAAGTCCGCCACGCCTCTGCCCTGCACACCTAGGTTGTGCTTCCTCCCTGGAGCTGTCTGATCACTCTCCCCACTCCCGCCTTCCCCTTCTTCCAGCCTTAATTCTGGTGTCCCCCCTTCACTTCCTCTCGGTTTATCTCCACTGACCAACCTCCTCTGTGGCCTTTGGGTTCCCCTAGAGCGTTATCTCTGCTGGGCCTGCCTCACGCCTCATCACCCCAGATCACACGAGTCCCCTTTTCTGTCTTCCCCTAAAGAATATATACAATTGGGGCCTGAGCATCCGCCTTCGACTCAGGGCATGATCCCAGGGTCCTGGGATCAAGTCCCACATTGGGCTCCCTGCATGGAGACTGCTTCTCAATCTGCCTATGTCTCTGCTTCTCTCTCTCTCTCTCTCTCTCTCTCTCTCTCTCTCTCAATGTGTGTCTCTCATGAATAAATAAAATCATACACACACACACAGTTGGAAGGTAAGGACTGTGTGCCACCATCTTGATCACCACTATTTACTGACTGCCAAGTGGAACCCAGCTTCACCACTTATGAGCTCTGTGCTCTTAGCCTCATCTGTGAAAAGATACAGGTGTAATGATTTGGCTCAAAAGGGACAAAGAGCTAAGCATGTAAAGTGCTAAGCATGATTAACATCATTCAATAAATGTAGTGGTGTATTTGTGTGTGTGTGTGTGTGTGTGTGTGTGTGTGTGTGTGTGTGTTGATTCTGAGGACTTGTCAGCTGAAAGGGGCATTCTCCCAAAGATGGAAGGGGAGACAAATGGGCAGTGTGGAGGTGCCAGCTGGGTAGCCCACCACTCTGCCTCAGTGTTCCCAGAGCTGGAGTCTCCCCACCCCTCCATCCTGGCCCGCTAAGCACATGAGACCAAAGAGGGGCTGATCAATCACCAGGACTTTAAAGGCAGTCGGCTTCCATACCCCGTGTCCTCCGATGTTTCTCTTAGCTACATGCTAACACCCGTTTGTTTAGAACTCACAGCAAATACATCTCAGGGAGGACTTTGATCCCTGGCAGCTGTGTACGTGTGAGTGAGGCAGAGTCCCAGGGGCAGAGAGAGCCTGGAAAGAGGGCGGGCTGGGCTTGCCTCTCTCATGCCCTCTGAGCTTGGCACTCCATCCAAGCCCCACCCCAACACACTGCCTTTGGAGTCAGAAACAAGAGCAAAAGTTCAAGCTCGGAAGTCAGAACATCCTGGGTTCAACGGAAACTCCACATTTTCTGACTGTGTGACCTTGGGCAAGTCACTCAACCTCTCTGGGTATCACTTTCTTCATCTGTCCAATGGGCATAATAACAGCTCTTGAAGTCGGTAGTTTATGTCGAAAAAACAAGATCATGCACAAAAAAAGCATTTGGGGTAAGTAGGAACTTAAATGTTTGAGGAAAAGGCAGCACAAGAGTGTAATTAAAAGCACAGGGTGAGGTGCCAGGTGGTGCCACTAGTGTCTGACCTTGAATAAGTCCCTTCCCCCTTTAGAGCCTCAGTTTCATATATAAAATGGAAATTAAATAGTACCTGCCTTATAGGGAATGTGGAAACTAAGGCAGCACCTTCAAGTGCTTAGAACAGTTCCTGGTACATTGCACACACTCAGTAAACATGACCTCTGCCATCACCGTTATCTGTGGCACCGGCGTGGTGTGATGCTGTGTAGCCACCAACATTACCCCCATCTCTGAGCAGATTCCTATCAAGAAAGGGTAGCAGGAACAACGAGGAAGCACCCAGAGCTGTCTCACTGAAGGAGACCATGTGGGGAGGAGCCCTGTGCTATGCTGATCCCATGAGGACAGATGATGGATGGGCCATGGGGTCGTTTAGCTTAACTTTTACTCTGTTTTCTCAACCTGGAACAGAGGAAGCTTTCCCCTCCCAATGATGCAGACGTGACATCAGGTGTGGACTTCCACGAGATAGGTAGAGAAAGCCACATCTTTTTCCAGCCTCATTAAGACGTTCCCATTTCATGGAGAATACTTCATCGTGAATATGAGAGATGGTGAGAGCAGGGAGGTCTTGATTTTGTTCCTGTCCCTCTCCTTCCAGCAGCAGAGGCAGCAAGTCAGAGGAAGGTCTTCTCAGGTGGCTCAGAGACTATTGTAAGGAAGACCTGCCATGCCCCTCTTCGTCCCCACCATCATGATCCAAGCTGCCATCACCTCTCACTGGACACCTGCAGCGGCCTCATTTATGGGCTCGTTGTACAGAAAAAAACCCAGCACCTACTCTTCTTCAGTAATAGGACTCTGAGTTCATCAGGAGTGGCAACACTGCCCCCTGGAAAGATGATTTCCCAGCATCCGTTGTAGCTGGAGTGAGCCACGGGACTGAGTTCTGAATGATGGTAGGTAAGTGGAAGCTGTTGGTGGGGTGGACTTCTGGGAAGACCTGTAAAGGCACCTGATTCTGTTAGCAAGGACTTTTGCTCTTCCCTCTTTCCTCTTCCTCCCTGTCTGGAATGTAGACACGTTAGTTGGAGCTGCATAGCAACTTCTTTCCGACGGCTCTTCCATTTTCAACAAATGTCACCTCCACCTCATGGTCCCTTATGGCTTCCCTAGCTCCTGCCTTTGTGTCTCCATCCCAACCAGATGGATGTGGCAAAGGGGATCCAGGGACCATAAACAGACTGCCTGCAATCCAAAAGTAACCCAAGGACTTGACTGATTGATTCATTGACTGATGATGGACTGATTTGGTTCACAGAATTTTTTTTTCTTACTTGATTAGTTCCAACATTGGAAGGCTAAGACAGTTCATGTGAAAAATCTAAATTTCTGGCTTTTCTTGAAAAGTCAGAAGATCGTTCAATATTGGGGCTACACGTCCACGTGCCGACATCTGTAGGAGCCAGCTGGGAGCTGCCCCCACTGCATGACCCATTTAGGCCCGTGGAACTACCTTAGCCCTTACACAAATCAGCGTGCAAATGAGTGTGCGTATGGCGGGGGTGTTGACCAACTTTATATGCTAGAAACATAGAATTACAGCTTTTTTTTAAAGATTTTATTTATTCAGGAGAGACAGAGAGAGAGGCAGAGACACAGGCGGAGGAAGAAGCAGGCCCCATGCAGGGAGCCCGACGTAGGACCCGATCCCGGATCTCCAGGACCACACCCTGGGCCGAAGACAGGCACCAAACTACTGAGCCATCCAGGGATCCCCATGAATTAGAGCTTTTTATATCAGACACAGACACACATTTTAGAAAATTAATATGCATCTATGCTTAAATAAGTGGTATTTGTAAAGACTAAAAAATTTTAAGGCTTCAAAAGGGTTAAGAAGAAAAAAGGATTGTCTCTCTCCCATGCAGTTCCCTTCCCAGAGAAACAATTGTGGCTTCATCTCCTAGACACAGACTACAAGACAAAGATTTGAATGAAAGTCCTTTGTTTGGTAGTTGACCCCCAGAAGCACTGGTTGGGGGTGGGGAAGCAGGACGGAAGAAAGAGAACAGATACCCAGATGGGAATGAGCCCGTTGCTGCTGGAAGTGACTTTGCCATTTGGCACCGCAGATAACAATGTCTGGGGCCCATGACCCCTTTAAGGGCTCATAGAAAGGTTTTAGTGTTAATTTTTTTTAAATCGGGAGGGGAAAAAATGAACATTACAATAATGAATATATAAAGTAGTGACGATAGCCTGCATTCTGCTTATACCAACACAGTCATAAAACATTACAATAATTGTATGACTATCATGTTACAACATACGTAACTATACGCTATACACTATACATGTAAGTTACATACTCTGTTATACATGTATGTATATAAATGCAACTGCATGTATGTATGTGTAGTTACACAGGTGCATATTACATGTATGACATAGTTATATATACATACAATATTCGCATCCTTTATGCACAGGACATATGCACATATATACATACACATACACACACATACACACACACACACAAATGCATACACACACATATATATTTTATGAGGAAAGACTCCCCAAAGACAAATGTGTCCCAGTCCTGCAGGAGTCATGAGTCCTGATATGGCCCTGCTACATCAGGACAGCTGGAGTTCAGTCGAGCTGGAAGGGTCTGGGAGACTGTGGAACACACCGGAGTTGTCCCTTTCACCGAGGGATGAAGATCTGAGCTATTTATGAAACTACTTCATCATGATCCCATGAGCCTGGCTGGTGCAAGTGTATTGGTAGGAAGCCTTTAGTGGGGGGATGAGGGTGGGGAGGACAGGAGATGTGGGGTTGCAGTAGAGGGCAGGGTGTCAGCGTCCAGGGAATGACGTGGGGCATTGACAGCCTCTCTTGTAAACGTCACGGTTGCCAGTTTCTTAGACACCTTTCTGGAAGTAGTCTATGCACACATAGGCATGGTGTGTGTATTTTATACATCTTTACACAAGTGGTAGCTGAATAAATAACATACACACATATGAAGCCATCATCAAGATACAGTAAAAATAAAAATGTGCTGAATGGGGTTTTAGCCAAAATGGAATCACATTCTACATGATAATTTGAAGACTGCTCTTTCTCTCCAACTAACATATATTGAACATCTCCTTATGGCATTATTTTCATGAGTTCAGTGGATTCAATTGTGTAGATAAGCCCTAGTGTTGAAAAATCTTTTTTAAAGTTTTAAACAATTCTTGACTGTTGGACATTTCTATAGCTTTGATTTTTCACTATTATAAACAACACGTACTCAAAACTTTCATACATGTGTTAAGATTTTTTCCTTGAAATGAGCTCCAAGAAATGCAACTGCTGTGAAAAAGTTTCCTGATGTGGTTTCCAAAAAATCTTTTCAGAAAATTGTACCATTTTGTACAACCTTTTCCAGAATATTATGAAATGCCCATTTCCCAACACCTTTGCTTAAAGATGGACTATATTTTTATAATATACATTTAATATATATTATTTAATTATTTAAATATATTAAAATATAATAAAATTAATAAAAATTAAAATAATATCTATTTTAAAATATTTTTATATTTTTTATTTTCGCCAAGTGGGAAACTATAATCAGTAAAGATATGTTCAGGAAAGTTCCTAAAGCATCAATGTGCGGTATATATGTTGTCTTTGTAGAAGACAAGAAAATTCACCAAAATATGAGGCTGCCCTGGAAAATGGGAGATCTTGGCCATTGTTAACTGCCTATGCCAGGCACAGAGAGAGGGTGCTGGTTATGATCCATTGTCCCCGACCTCTGCCCAACTGAGCCTGACCTGCGTAGACCCCATCCCACAAGATTCCCGCATCGATTCTTCACCTGCTAGTTGGGTTCAGCCCGTGGGAGGCATCGTCAGGCAACAGGCAGGAGACTAAGCAGCTAGGTGTCCCCCATAACCAGCGTGACAATGTCAGCAGACACTGGCTGTATCTCGTGTGCTCTCAGCTCCCCTCTAAGCAGCCCTGGGCAGCATCCTTATCCTTTTAGACCTGCAGTACGAATGGTTCTATATTATTTCCCTGTGGCTGCTTTAACACCTGCCACAAATGTGATATTTACAGTTCTGGAGGCCAAAAGTTGTAAATCAGGATTGCTGGATGGAAATTGAGGTGTCAGTGGGGCCATGCTGCCTCCGGAGGCTCTGGGGGAGGACCTGTGACTCCCCTCTTCCAGCTTCGGATGGCTGCCAGCAGTCCTTGGCTTATGGAGGCTCTCTCCAATCTTCATGGTGGCCGTCTTGAAATCTCTGCTCCATTTCATATCACTTTCTCCTCTGTTGGTGTCAGATCTCTGTCCCTCTTCTAAGGACACATGTGACTTCATTTGGGTCCACCTAGAAAATACTGGGTGATCTCATCTCAAAATCCTTAATCACATCGACAAAGGCACTTTTTCTTTTTTTTTTTTTTTTTTTGCCACGAAAGGTAATCTCAGATTTAGGGATTATGGCATGCATGTGTAGTGGGGGGGCCACTTCCCAGCCTTCCATGGGCTCCCGCTGTCACGGGTCCCGGTGCCCTGGGATCCTTGGCATCTCCTTATCCTGCCCAGAACTCTGGAGATGGCCCCTACAACCAAGTGTCCTCCAAGACCACAGTGACGTTTCCCCTGCTTGCTAACATGACCAGCACAGTATCCTTACCTTCCTCCCCAGACAGAACTCTCTCTCTCACTATATGCCTTTAGACACTTCAGGCTTTCTTTAATTGCCTCTGGGTTCAAATCCACTTATCCAGAAATACTTAAGGACAAACTATAGCCAGGAGCTAAGTTCAGCAGGGTTCTATCTTCCTAATGGGGTGAAATCAGGAATAAGCCCCATCCACTGTGACCGTATCTCTGCTGGTCCTGCAGGCCTGTGGGCAGTGTCCTGGTCCTGCAGACTTCCAGCTGCGGACGGACGATTTTGTCCTTCCTGACCCGCTCTGCATGGGTTTATATGTGATCCTCGTGCGCCCCCTGCTGGCCGATCTCTGGAATTGCAGGCAGCCCTCCCAGCAGCGCAGGACCCGCTGAGCGAGGATGGCCTCTCGGGGAAAGGACAAAGGGACACCGCCTGCACTTCGCAAGAGCTCTAGGAGACAAAAACCTAACACCAGCAAGGGGAAGCGTCAGGCTTGACCCTGGCCGTTCAAGGAGCAGCTTCTATGCCATATGCCATATGCCATAGTGGATAGAACTTAGGTTCTGATTTGTTGCCTCCTACATCCTGACTGAGCTTGGCTGAGTCGCTTCTCCTCTCTATGCTTTAGTTTCCTCATCTGCAGAATGGGGTTAGTAAATGTTTCCACATCGCTGGGTTATTGTGAGGTTTCAATCAGCCAGTTCATCTATAAAGCTCTTAGCCAGTGCCTGGCACACGGAAATATGATTTTGTTGCTATGAATGGCAGCCTGGCTATTTTGTCTCTAGTCCTCACCACCTCCCTGAAAGTGACTCCGGTTTACTGGCCCTGGTTTACAAATGAAAGATGAGATTCAAAAAGGGTGGTTGACTTGCCCAAGATCACACAGTAAAAAGTGTCAGAGATGGAGATGGTACCCAGATGTCTCCACCTTCTATGTCCCTGCTTTTCCCAGAGCTCCATGGCATCCTCTTCTTGCTCTGATTTTTCAGAGGTCTCCTCACACTGGAAGAGAAGAGGACATCTGCATAGACAGAAGCACTGTTTACTCAAAAAAAAAAAAAAAAAGATCCAGGAGGGGCAGGTGGGCATTTGGTTTGGCCGGGCAGGGCCCCTCTGCTCATCCAGAAGAAGAGAGATCAGATGGACTCTGCAGAAGGGAGTGTAAATTAGCAATGCTTCTGAGGACAATTGATGTTCTATATCAAAGCCTTAAAAATGGGGGCACCTTGGTGGCTCAGTGGTTGAGTATCTGCCCTCAGCTCAGGGCATGATCCCAGGGTCCTGAGATCAAGTTCCGCATTGGGCTCCCCGCAGGGAGCCTGATTCTCCCTCTGCCTATGTCTCTGCTTCTCTATGGGTCTCTCGTGAATAAATAAAAATTTTAAAATGTCCATGCCCATGCTTGCACAAAATATTTATCTGAAGCAAAGGTTGGCAAACTGTGGCCCACAAGCCAAATATTGCCCGTGGCCTGCAAGCTAAGAATGCTTTTTATATTTTCAAATGGCTGACAAAGTGAACAGAATGGCAATGCCTTAGAACCAGTAAGATAAGTCAAGGCCAGGGGTTAGCACCCTGGCCCACTGGCTTGTCAATTAAATTTTATTTGGTTGTTGGTTGTTTTTGACACAGCTATACTCATTCATTTACATCTTGTCCATGACTGCTCACAATGGCAGAATTGAGTGGTTGTGACAGAGACCTTAATGGCTCTCAAAGCCCAACATGTTTACCATTTGGCTTTTTTTTAAAGGATTTTATTTATTTATTCATGAGAGACACAGAGAGAGAGGCAGAGGGAGAGAAGCAGGCTCCCCATGGGAGCCCAATGTGGGACTCAATCCCAGGACCCCGGGGATCACGACCTGAGCTAGAGGCAGACACTCAACCACTGAGCCACCCAGGTGCCCCACCATTCAGCTTTTTAGAGAAAAAGTGTGCCAGATGTTCACTTAGGAAATCCTTACTGAAAAAAAACAAAACCAAAAACAAAATAACCACCCCCCCCCCAAAGTGGGCACACTTTCCTATGAAGACTTCTAAAGGCAGATGGAAGGTGACTGGCCTGGGATGCTATGGGCAGGGGGGCAGGGGTGCGTGGACCATGGTACATTACGGGGTGATCTTGGGATGAAGGAAAATCTGGACTAGGATGGGAAAGGAGCAAAAGAACTGTTCCAGATGAATTGCAGGGCCAAATGGGCCTTAGCCAAGCTTGTGGAGAATTTTGAAGATGGGCTGAAACTTCAGGGTTGCCACTAATTAGGGCAAGGAGGCTGAGCCTTTACAATCCCTCACATCAAGCAGTCAGTGGATTGAGATCACGCAGTTCGATGCAGAATCCTGAGGCAAGGCAGCTCCCTGCAATGGGGAAGAGGCTCTGCAAACAGTCCTTCATGGCAGGGGGCTTCCCATCATCCACCATAGTGAGCAAAAGCAGACATAGACCCTGCCCAGTGAGGCTTACCTTCTAGCGGGGCAGCGGCGTTAAACCTATAAGCAAGCAAACGCTTACGTAATTACAAGCAGCTGGGAAAGGCAGAGGGTGTGCTCACAGTCAAAATTGGGGGGGGGGGGGGCTGATGTAGATGAAGATGTCCTCTTGGGCTGAGGTGTTTAAGCTGAGGCTAAAAGGATGAGCTGGATTGGTCAGATGAAGAGTTGAGGGGCAATCTCAGGATGTGCAAAGGCCCTGGGGTGATGTGTTAGTGTCCTTGGGCTGCTGTAATAAATTATCAAAATGGTGGTGGGGGTAGGGTGCTTAGAACAACAGAAATTTATCCTCTCACATTTCTGGATACTAGAAATCCTAAATGAAGGTGTTGGCAGGGTCATGCTCCCTCTGAAGGCTGTAGGAGAGGATCCTTCCTCACCATTTCCAGCTTCTGGTGGTTGTTGGCAATTCTCAGCTTGTGACTGCATCCCCCAACCTCTGCCTCTGGCATCACAGAGTTGTCCGTGTGTGTGTGTGTGTGTGTGTGTGTTCATGTGGCCTTCTTGTTAAAGAGACCAGTCATTGAGGTTAGGGCCCACCCTAAATCCAGGGTAACCTCATCTCCAGATCCTTGACCTAATTATATCTGCAAAGACCTAATTTCCAAATAAGATCACACTCACAGGTTCCAAGTCCTTCTGTATATTTTTGGGAGAGCCACAATTCAACCCCACAATAGGTGAGAACAAGGTCTGCCCATCTGAGAAACAGAAAGTGGCCAGTGTGGCTGCAGCTGAGTGGGTGGGGAGTGGCGGTCTGTGGTTGGACCTTGTGGGACCTTGAGGCCAGTCAGGAAATGAATTCCCTTTTCAAACCAGCCTTTTGATCCTCTGAATATGAGACAGAGGCATCTGCCCATGGCACAGCTAAAAAATAAGAAAAGAAAGGATGATTCTGGACTTAGCCCCAGATCATCCTGTCTTGGGCCTGCAGGCCAGGTTTAAAGAGGCATTGGAATCTGGAGGCACCAGCACCAGGAAGAAGATTCCAAAGGGTTTTTCTTCCTAGAATGGGTTCAGTTTTTCCCCAGTCACAGACTATTTGAGGAATGATTTGTGATTTCCGTTGTGCTTCCAGGTGAATCTTTATGGTTCACTGAACTGCCAAGGGTGGTAAGGCTCGGCTGCTACCTGTCACAGGTGCGCTACCTGGTGTCCGCACAGGTGCAGCTGAGGGTGGCTCCCACCTGGTCTTCTGGCCATCGGCATCTCTCACAGTCACTGCGCAGCTGCCTGGGAGTAAGAGGATACTCCTCTGGGCAGGGGGTTCCGGGGTGAAGGGCAGTGAAATGCTGACACCACATGGAGAATGTCAGGCAGTTACACATAGGGTAATAGTCTCCAGCACCTCCCTCGCTGCCCCTACTTCATGACCCCAGGGAAAGGGCACAGGTAGGGGAGGAGCAAGAGGAGCCCAGCTTGAACCTGGCCTTGATTTCTATTAAGTGATCTTGAGCAAGTGTTTCCTTCACTTGGTTTCCCCAAGTGTCAATGGATAGGAGAGCCATGGCCTGGGACTTGTGTGACCCTATACAAACTAAAATCAATGGCCTCTAAGCCTTTCTAAATACTGGCAAATTTTCTGATTTATTAATGACAAAGGGAAAAGCATTGCAGAGGAGGAACCTGGCACACAGCCCTTCCCCTGTGTTCCCTTCACCAGCTTTGCAACAAATCGGCAGCACAGCTCGAATTCAATCATGGGGAAAGTGTTAGCCCAATCAACCCTGAGGGACAGTCTACACCATGACTGACCTGCAGCTTTCAAAACTATCACAGGCACCAGAGGTACAGAAAGGCTGACGAGATCCTACAGAGTGGAGGAGTTTAACATGATATGACAAAGGATGGCAACATGTAATCTTGGGCTGAGTTATGGGCCAGGAAAACAGTGGTGATTGAGACACTTGTTGCAATTTGCATACGCATTATTAGGTAAAAAGTATTGTATCAATATTGGGGCATCTGGGGGCCCAGTCAGTTGAGCCTCCAACTCTTGATTTGGGTTTAGGTCATGATCTCAGAGTCCTGGGATCGAGTCCTGCATCGGGTTCCCTGCTCAGCGTGGAGTCCTCTTGAGGATTTCTCTCTCTCCTTCTCCCTCTGCCCCTCCTCCTAATTGTGTGTGCGCATTCTCTCTCTCTCTAAAATAAATCTTTTTTAAATCCTTTTTAAGATTTTATTTATTCATTAATGAGAGACACACAGAGTGAGAGAGGCAGAGACACAGGCAAAGGGAAAAGCAGGCTCCATGCAGGAAGCCCAACGCAGGACTCGATCCCGGGTCTCCAGGATCAGGTCCTGAGCCGAAGGCGGCACCAAACTGCTGAGACACTCGGGCTGCCCCACTCTAAAATAAATCTTTAAAAAAGTATTTTATTGGGGATCCCTGGGTGGCTCAGTGGTTTAGCGCCTGCCTTTGGCCCAGGACGCGATCCTGGAGTCCCAGGATCGAGTCCCGTATCCGGCTCCCTGCATGGAGCCTGCTTCTCTGTCTGCTTCTCCCTCTGCCTGTGTCTCTGCCTCTCTCTCTCTCTCTCCCCCTCTGTCTCTCATGAAAAAATAAATAAAATTTTTTTTAAAAATAAAAATAATAAAAATAAAAAATATTGTATCAATATTAAACGTTCTGAGTTTGATTGCACTGTGGTTATGTGTCAAATGTACGTAAAGTGTTTCAGGGTGAAGGGCCATGATGATTACAAACGGTTTTGTAATAACGAGACTATAGAGACATAAGTCAAATGAGGTGAATGTTAATACTCAGTGAGCCTGGTGAGGATACATGGGTGTTCATTGCACTTCTCTCAATAAAACATATTTTAAAATATAGTGAAAATGTACATTCAGGTGCTCGCAAATGCTGCTCTGTATACACATTATCATGTTGTACTTTCACCACACACCGGGTACTACCATTATCCAATTTTATAGAAAACGAACCCTGGGACCAGTAGTTTGCTGGAGACCCCCTAGCCAGTATGCGGCAAGCCATGATTTGAGTCCAGGGCCACCCTCTGGCTGAGGCTTGGGGTTTTGACACCTTCCCTGTAGCACCTGCCATGCTCAGCTCCCCGGGGCCAGGCCATGCTGTTCCCTGCCTGCAGACTTCTCACTTGCTGTTCTATGCTGTCCTCTCTGCCAGAAGGTGCTCTCTCCTTCCCACACCCTCTCGTGCCCTTTCGAGTCACCCCCAGGAGTGACTTAGATTCCCCAGCCTCAATCAGGTCCCCTGGGGACTATACTCCACTTCTTAGAGTCCTCACTGCACGTGTGATTAGTTCAAAGTCAGCTCCTCCTTGAGCACAGGGAAATGCCTGTTTTATTAACTGCGGTAGCCCCAGTACTGGGCACAAAAGTCACTCAAATATTTGCTGGACTGCATTAAATTAAAAGGTGTCAGGATCCCTAGAAAAGCTGCTACTGGAAGAAACAGGAATGCTCAGAACAAAAAAAAAAGGGGACGGGTATCAGGGGAAAACTGAAGAAATCCAAACAAATTTATTTGACTTTAGTTAATGACAATGTGTCAATATAGGTTCAATTGTGACAAATTGTAACAAATATACCATTGCAATGCTAACCGCAGGGGAAATTGGGTGCAGGGTATATGGGGACTCTAACATTTCACAACCTTTCTATAAACCTAAAATGATTCTGAAATAGTTTATGAAATATTTTTAAAGGTATTTTGAAAATTAAAAGGATTTGGGAGGTATTTGTAGACATGAAATAATGGCTAAGACATATTCTAAAGGGCAAAAAGCAAGGTGCAGAAAAGATTTTTGTTTTGTTTTGTTTTTTTTTAAGAAAAGTCTCTCTAGGGCAGCCCGGGTGGCTCAATGGTTTAGCGCCGCCTTCAGCCCAAGGTGTGATCCTGGAGACCTGGGATCGAGTCCTGCATCGGGCTCCCTGCATGGAGCCTGCTTCTCTCTCTGTCTCTGTCTCTGTCTCTCATGAACAAATAAATAAAATCTTTATTTAAAAAAAAAAAAAGAAAAGGCTCTCTATGCATGCTCGCTTCTACATGCAGGTCAGCAAACTATGTTTTGGGCCAAATTGGCCAGCCACCCATTACTGTATGACTTCACAGCTAAGAATGATTTTCACATTTTTAAATGGTAGAAAAAAAATATGAAAAAACGAATACCATTATGGGATCCAAGAAATGATATGCAATTCAAATTGCAGTGTCCGTCAATACAGTTTTATTGGAGCACGGCCATGCACATTCATGTATGTCTTATCTGTGGCTGCTTTCCTGTGGCAACAACCACAAGCTTGGCTGTCCCCGGAGAGAGAGATGAGAAGTTCCTAACAGCGGTTTCCTGCAGGAAGGAGAACAGATTGGATGGGGAGGCAGGAGTGATGGTTGCTGGATGTATGTTTGATCTCTTCTTAAAAATCCAATTCATTAAAAAAAAAAAAAATCCAATTCATTTACCAAAAGAAATTTTGAGGGCAGCCTGGGTGGCTCAACGGTTTAGCGCCGCCTTCAGCCCAGGGCCTGATCCTGGGGACCTGGGATCGAGTCCCACGTCGGGCTCCCTGCATGGAGCCTGCTTCTCCCTCTGCCTGTGTCTCTGCCTCTCTCTCTCTGTCTCTTATGAATAAATAAATAAAAATCTTTAAAAAAAATAAATTTTGAGAAGGAAAATGGGCTTCTCAGGGCCCAGGGGATGGGGCAATGTTGAGACATTTTAAGTCGAAAGGATGATGCTGGAAGGCATTTTGGGTATTTATTACTTTACTGTGTAGAAGCACTTACCAAAGGTCGGTCGGATCGTGGTGGGCAGAGGGCCTTCTCCTCTGGGGAAGGGAACTCCCCCCAGGATCCAGACACGGCTTCCCACAGTCCCCAGTACACTCGTGGAGGCCTTGGGTGGCACTGGCTTTGACCTGCCTGATTGTTAATCCTTGAGGGTAATCAGAGAGGCCAGCCTGGTGGTGTCCAGGTGCCCCAGGATTATATTTGCTGGGAGAGAAAAGAAGGCAGGAGACAAACGGGGAAGGCAGGAGAGCAGGAAGACTAATAATGTTACAAGTGACTGTTTATTAAATGCATGGGGATACATAGCCCAGGAGTGGTCCCTCTGTCCCCAACATGTGGCGACCATATTTTCCTGGCCCAGCCTTGGGACGTGCGGATTGGCAGACAGCATTCCATTTCTTTTAATACCTTTGAAAAACCTTCTGATTTGTGAATTTCTTTAGGGAAGGCTACGTGTAGTTGCACATTTTAATAAAGGCAGTTCACGAAAATAATAAAATAAAAGTACATGAAACCAGGATTGGCCGGGCAACCCGCACTTGGCCCCTCATAAAAGGCTAATATCCCGGAGCTGCCTTATAAAGCCTGCTCCATCCCGTCCTGACCAGGGTCTTTGAGTGAAAAAAAAAAAAAAAAAAAAAAAAAAAACCCTAATTGTCATTTAATTAAACAGCACTTTCATGAATATCAATAAATATCTGTCCAATAAATGAATGACACTGAAACACAGCGACCCCTTAAATCATCTACTCTAGGCACGAGGGTACATTTTCACGTGTGTACGTGTGCTTCCCTCGAATAGACTTTCTGCAAGAGGTGGAGAGGGTGAAATTCGATCTTCCAAGTAACCTACCATAAAGCAAGTAAATCTTGACGTAGGGGGTTGAAGAGTGTCCCCCAAAGAGATCTATACCTCCATGCCCTAACCATTGGAACCTAGGAATGTGACCTTAGCTGGAAAGGGTCCTTGCAGATAGAAAGTGGATCTTGAGATGTGATCATCCTGGATTTGAGACCCAGTTAGAGAGGGGCGCCTGGGTGGCTACGTGGTTGAGCGTCTGTCTACCTTTGGTTCAGGTTGTCATCCCAGGGTCCTGGGATCGAGTCCCACGTCGGGCTCCCTGCAAGGAGCCCGCTTCTCCCCGTGCCTGTGTCTCTGCCTCTCTCTGTGTGTCCTTTGTGAATAAATAAAAATCTTTTTTTTAAAAATTTCAAAAAAAAAAAAAAAAAGGAGAGGGAAGCGGATTGGACTCACTCTGGGGGAGCGGGATGCGGGGGAGGGGAGGATGCGGTCACAAGTCAAGGGACACCTGGGGCCACCAGGAGGCGGGCCAGGCAAGGAAGGACCTTCCCCTAGAGACTACCAGAGGAGCGCAGCCCTGCTGACACCTTGATTTGGGGTTTCTTGCCTCCAGAACTGCGGAAGAACACATTTCTGCTGTTTAAAGTCACTGTATTTCTGGTAATTTGTTGCAGCAGCTGTAGGAACCCCGTGAACCTTAGAACCTAGCTCTTAACTCCATCCGTCACAGCCCTATGACTTTGAGCAAGCTGGTTGGGATCTGGTTCCCGGTCCACTCGCCGGGCAGACCAGATTTCCAGGGCACACATCCCGATATTTGCAAGCGATGCTCAGACGCTGCTCCCTGGCCTCGGGCTCCGCATCTCTGCAGGGGAGGCAAGCATCCCTGATCCATCCTCCCCTCTCAGGGCAGCTTTAGGACACACGAATAATACAGAATAGAGGAGGAGGTTGAAACGTCTTCGCAGAGTTCACCGGACTCACCCCCAGCCCCCGCCGTACCGCGGGCCACACGCAACCCCCCGCCGACCTTGGGAACCATCACCACCCCCCGCCGACTGCCGCGCTGCACGGGCTTCCCCGGGCGCCGCCCAACAGCCCGCGCCTGCGCAGAAGGCAAGCGCTCAGGCCCGCCCCTTGGGGGTGTGGCTTCCTAGGGCCGCTCCGGTTAGGCCTCGCCTGCTTCCGGAGGGAGCGTGCTGACGTCCGGAGCACGTGATCTTGTTCCGGCTCGCCAAAGATGGCGGCCCCCAGGGCGGGAGCGTGAAAGTTGCTGGTGAAAGCCGCCGCCGGTCCGCGCTGGAATCGAAGCAGCAGCGACCGTGCGCCATGTCGCGACTGATCGTTAAAAACCTCCCGAATGGGGTGAGTGCAGAGCGCGGAATCTGGCATCGGGGCCGGCCAGGAGCTGGGGACTAGGAAAGAGATGGCTGGAGGGAATGGAGGGGCTTTGGCCCTTGGGAGGATTCCGGGCGCAGTCGAAACCCAGAAGGGGCAGGGTTCTCGGCAAATCCTTATTTGACGGTCGGGAGAGGGGGTAGTGGCCGCTCAAGGTTTCACAGCCCGCCCGGAAGTACCTGGCTCCCGTCGCGACAGCTTTTTGGGGGGCACCCGTGCCCCGCGTGTGCTGAATGGCCTCCTGCAGCGCCTCGCGTTTGGTCACCGTCTGTGGCCGTTGACTCGCCACGGGGTCGGACCCTGCACTCTGTTCCTCCACCGCTCGGGGCTGGGGCAGAGGCACATGGGGAGTATTAGGGGGCGCCCCTGCCTTTGGGTCCCCACGCCCGCCCTTAGGGCCCGTGGACATAGCTGAAGACAGCCGAGCGCGTGTGCAGGGCTGGAAGTCGTTCATCCGGGAGGCGGAGGCCGGTGCCCCAGTCATGCTTGTCTCTGTTTCCCGGGAGACCGGCACAGAACCAGGCACTGGGTAGGCATGCCGTCAGAACATGCCTGCTGGAGCGGGCGAGGCAGCAGCTGCACGCGTGTGGTGTCAGGCGCCTGGAGGCGGTGGGCCCCGGTGGTTCCTCCTTCCCGATTTCATCGTGGCCTCTGTTTGGATGGAGAGCTCCCACTCCGTTGGTGGGGCCAGTAAGCTCGCTCCCCAGATATAAAATGTACCCTTTGGATGGGATGAGAGACCTTCTGGACTCCTCAGGAGCGTCTCCTGAGGAGGAGTGACGACACGAAGCTGTTTCTGCCTTATCGTGGTTTTTAACTTTTCTCTCTTGTGGGAGACCTATGACGGGATCTTAAGAATTCAAACAGTACCCCCAAGAAGAGTGCAAGCAGTATGGTAGCGTATGAAATGAGAAGCGAAGTCTTCCCTCGTGCTAGCTCCGTGCTACCCCGTCTCTCTTCAGTGACCTGTTTTTAGGACTCCTCCTAGGTATCGCTCCAGGTCTAAGTAGTGTGCTTTCTCCTCGGTGTCTTGCTCTATTTACCCCAATGACTGCTGACCCTCCCCCCATGAAAGGTGAGGAACCCGATCATCTATTCTTTCAGTCTATTATATTACTATTTTTAATTCTTCCATTATTTACCCCAAAGAGTAGACTTTCAGAATACATTATGATCCATCCGTCTGCTTTAGGCAGTGTCTCTTGATGCCTCACTTTGATGGATGAGGATTTTAGCATGGCTACCCTTTTCTTCCCCTTCACTTCCATCTCATTGGGCTTCCTCCCTTATAGGAATGACTCTCTTACCATTGTGTGTCTTGTCTGGTGAATGAAAGAATTAATTAAAAAAAAAAAAAAAAGACAGTAGTAGCAGCTAACATATGAGAGCCTACTATGTGCCAGGCGCTGTACCAGTTGCTTTCTGTAAAGTAACCCAAGTAATCCTCAGCAAAACCCTACAAAGTAGGTTCCGTTTTATTTATTTAAAGATTTTACTTATTTATTCATGAGAGACACACAGAGAGAGGCAGAGACACAGGCAGAGGGAGAGGCAGGCTCCACACAGGGAGCCCGACGTGGGACTGAGTCCCAAGACCCAGGATCACACCCTTGGCCGAAGGCAGCACCGGCCCGCTGAGCCACCTGGGCTTCCCCCAGTAGGTTCCATTTTAATGATGAAGAACCTGAGCAACAGCAAGGGAAAGTGACTTGCCTGAGGTCACACACAACTGGTAGTTCATAGAGCAGGGATCCATTGAATTGAACAGTCTATGTCTAGAATTTGCATTTCCGACCCCTACACCCTACTGTCTCTCTTTTCATGATAGCATGCACTCTTTCTTAACTCTTTCCTTACTTATTTAGCAGTAAGTACTCATTATATTGCTGACATTGTAGACAGTGGGGGATAAGACTCAATCCCCATCTATATGGCATTTACAGTCTAGCAGAGGACACCAGATCACTATGATGTAAGGAGCAGGGATGGAAGCATGACCCAGTGCTGTGTGAGCACAGAGGGCTTGGTCACCTGACCCACCCAAGGAGTTCAGGAGAGGCTTCCTGGGGGAGTTGATTGAACTGAGAATGAAGAGAAGGTAGCCCGGGTCTGCTGGGAAGATTTCATATGGGGAGACAACTCATAAAGCCTCAGAGGTGAGAAGCAGGGAAGGTTGCAAGGCATTTGACAAAAGATAGTGCTGAAGGGGTCAGTCAAGATAGATCATGGAGAATCTCACACTTTACCTTAGCTGCTTATGCTTGAGCCTTTGGCATTAGGAAGTCACCAAGAGGTTCTTGACGGAGGAATAATGGGGTCAGATTTGAGTCTGGTGGCTCCCAAGTAATGGGGAAGATGAATTCGCTGCCTTTTATGTATCTGAGCTGAGTCACAGATCTTGATTCTGTAGACCTTGGGTAGATCATTTATCCTGTATGAGCTTCATTTTCTCCTCTATAAAATGGGGATAATAATTCCAGACTCATAGGGAGATACAAAGTTTTAATGAGCAGAGTTTACTAAGAACATGCCTCAGAAAATGTGTTTTCCCTTCCTACTAGGCTGCCAAGGTCTGTAGTTTCTTGAATCTTAGACTTTATTTTAGCTACTTGTGGGGTTCTTGGTGTCCATACTGCTACCCACACACAGATCTCCCAGAAACTGGAAGACTCACCGAATTGAGGAATAAGGCTGAAGTGAGAATGGGGGGATGCCAGGGCCCAATTTCCATAATGTTGGGTCCCTTGATCGAATAATAATAATAACGTTAATAAATTAGTGTTCTAGTGCTACTGTAAGAAATTACCTCAAACTTAGTGGTTTGAACAATAAACATTTATTATCTTACAGTTTAGGAGGGGAGAAATCCTAAAATGAAGGTGTTGGCAAGGCTGCCTTCGTTTTGGAGACCCTGGGGAGAATCTGTTTCCTTGCCTTTTTTCAGCTTCTCGATGCTGCCTGTGCTTCTTGATTTTTGGCCATATTCTGAATGGTCAAAGCCAACAGCGAGGCATCTTGCAGTCTCTTTCTTTCTCTGTCTTTTAAAGTTTTTATTTATTTATTTGTGGAGAGAACATGAATGAGGGTAGGGGGGCAGAGAGAGAGAGAGAGAAGCAGACTTGTTGCTGAGCAGGAAGCTGGACATGTGGCTCAATCCCAGGACCCTGAGATCGTGACCTGAGCCGAAGGCAGAGGCTTAACTGACAGCTCCCAGGTGCCCCCTTGCAGTCTCTTTCTGTCTTCAACATCACATTGCCTTTTCCAGTCCTGACTCTCCTGCCTCTCTTGCATAATGGGACATGGACATTGGATCCGCCAGGATGATCCAGGATAACTTCCCCATCTCTAAGATCCTTAACAAAATCACATTTGTGAAATCACTTTGGCCATGTACAGTCACATGCTCACAGGTCCCAGGGATTAGGACATGGACGTGTCTCTGGGTACTTCGTTATTCCCTCTACCACAGTGAGCAAACAAGTATAACTTACCACATTCGTTCATTTGTGCATTTATTCTGACATCATCAGGTATTGGCTCTGGAGCAGCCACGGTGCTGGCCTCCTTACATCATGGGTCTCTTTATCCTCTGAACAGCCCATACCATAGGATGACTTCATTGCAGCCATTGGTGAAGTAAGCCAGGCAGTGTCTGAGCCAGAGCTGGAGCCAGCCCCACTGCAGAGCACCTGTGCCCCAGCCTTGTCTGACTTTGCCTTCAGGGAATCTCAGGGCCCTGGGTCTCCTTCCTGCCCCCTTGGCTCTGATAGCTCCTTACTCCTCCCTCACTGCGCCCCTTCTATTGTAGATGAAGGAGGACCGTTTCAGGCAGCTGTTTGCCTCCTTTGGCACGTTGACAGACTGCAGCCTGAAGTTCACCAAAGATGGCAAGTTCCGTAAGTTTGGCTTCATTGGCTTCAAGTCAGAGGAAGAGGCCCTGTCGGCACTGAACCATTTCAACAGGAGTTTTATCGACACTTCCCGGATCACGGTGAGTCAGTCTTTGCCCACTGTGACAGGGAAGCACCAGGGACCTCTGGGGAACAAAGGAGGCCTGTGTCCAGGCTGAGGAGGTGTCAGGAGAGCTTCCTGGAGGAGGAAGTCCCATCCCTGTCGCTCATGTACATTTCTATTATTTTTTTTTTAATTTTATTTATTTATGATAGGCACACAGTGAGAGAGAGAGAGAGAGAGAGAGAGAGGCAGAGACACAGGCAGAGGGAGAAGCAGGCTCCATGCACCGGGAGCCCGACGTGGGATTCGATCCCGGGTCTCCAGGATCGCGCCCTGGGCCAAAGGCAGGCGCCAAACCGCTGCGCCACCCAGGGATCCCCATTTCTATTATTTTTTAATTTTTTTTCACTCATGTACACTTAATGACTTGGTAAAACATCCGTAACGCTTTGTTGAGAAGAGAAAACCAGATGTTAGACAAGTATGTATCACGTGATCCCATTCACACAGAACCACAGTTCTTAATTTATATGTGTGTGAAACACAGAGCCATGCAGAAGGATTTTTACCAAAACATTAATTTCTCTGTTTGGGTAATAGGAATTGGTGTAAAAACATTTTTTTTCCCCCACTTTCCTTTTACTTGTCTGTTGATTTGGGTTTTGTACTTTGGGCTCTTGTCATTGCTACAGAAACAGCAGAACTCTTTTGAAAGTCTAGAAAGGGGAGTGGCCAGAAGTGCAGCCCCTTTGTGGGGGAGGAGCGTTTTGAGGGAACATGTCATCTCAGGCTTGACCTTGAGCACTTCCAGGCTTCTGAGTTGTCACCCACCTCTCATTGCCCTGGAGCAGTTCTCTGGAGCTAGCTGAGCTCCATGGGGGCCAGCTGAGCTCACTGCATGGTAATTACGGTGATTCCGGAAGCTGTTAGCTTAGCCTTGCCTCGTGCCAGACCCTGTGTCAGCCACCCTAGGGGCTAGATGGCTGAGAACTCCCACTCTAGGGCCAGCCTCTCCCCACCCCCCACCCCCCTCCCCCCACCCAGCCGTCTCCACTTTGTTACCTTCTCCCAGGGTGACTGGCTGGGGCAAGTGACTTCACATTTCCCATCTGAGAAGTGGGGAGGTCTTGGCTGCTCCCTCCTGCTGTTTGGGAGGCTCCGTGTATTCCTGCTTGACGAGGACTCCTGACTGCCTGGTGTGTGGAATTTGTTGCTAAGTGTAGTGACTGTAATGACTTTAGGGACTGGAGGCCAGTGGAGGCCAACAATTGGACAGTTAGGGTTTGAGCTGCGCAGGCTCACCTATACACGGATTTTTTTGTAAATACATTTTCTCTTATGTTTTCCTTAACGTTCTTTTTTCTAGCTTGTTGTAACGATATAGTACATAACACATATGACACACAAAATACAAGTTAATCGATTATTATGGGTAGGGCTTCCGGTCAACAGTAGACTTTTAGTAGTTAGGTTTTGGGGGAGTTGAAAGTTATGTACAGATTTTTAATTCCACAGGGAAGGGGTCAGTGCCCCTAACCCCATGTTGTTCAAGGGTCAATTATAATTTGCTTTAACTGACTCAACTAGTAAATGACAGCTGCCTTTTTCAAAAGCCCAGCTCTGAGGTGCTGAAGGGTAGCACCTGTGCTGGGCTGGTGGCAAGTGTCCTCATCACTCTCTCTCTCCTGTGCAGGTGGAGTTCTGTAAGTCATTTGGGGACCCAACAAAGCCCCGAGCCTGGAGCAAACATGCTCAGAAAACAAAACAGTCTAAGAATCCTTCAAAAGACAAAGATTTTGTCCCCACAGAACCTAAGAAAGTACGTACATGGTTACTCCCACTTGCATCCCCCAGGTCAGCAAGGCAGTCACCCCTGTGGGGGGAGGGGGGAAGGCAGGGCAGTGGGAACGGGAAGGACCAGAGACTCCCTCGCAGTTAGTTCCTCAAAGATACAGATACAATGAAACGCTGGGACACCTGCACCCCGATGTTTCTAGCAGCAATGTCCACAATAGCCAAACTGTGGAAGGAGCCTCGGTGTCCATCGAAAGATGAATGGATAAAGAAGATGTGGTCTATGTATACAATGGAGTATTCCTCAGCCATTAGAAATGACAAATACCCACCATTTGCTTCAACGTGGATGGAACTGGAGGGTATTATGCTGAGTGAAATAAGTCAGTTGGAGAAGGACAAACATTATATGGTCTCATTCATTTGGGGAATATAAATAATAGTGAAAGGGAATAGAAGGGAAGGGAGAAGAAATGGGTAGGAAATATCAGAAAGGGAGACAGAACATGAAGACTCCTAACTCTGGGAAATGAACTAGGGGTGGTGGAAGGGGAGGAGGGCAGGGGGTGGGGGTGAATTGGTGACGGGCACTGAAGGGGGCACTTGACAGGATGAGCACTGGGTGTTATTCTGTATGTTGGCAAATTGAACACCAATAAAAAATAAATTTATATTAAAAAAAAAAAAAAAGATAGTTCCTCAAGATGGCCCCTCCTCAGACAATGTCTTCTGTCCCCCCTCATTGTTCGTCTGTAATCCTCCCTGTCTGTGCCTTCTATTTGCAGGATGACAAGACAAAAAAGGTAGCAAGTGAGCTGGAGAAGGTGAGCGAGTGTGTCCTGTGGACCCAGAGGGGAGGTACCCAGGATGGCACTGGGAGGGCTGTGGCAGGCTCAGATGGAGGGAGGCAGCCTGGCAAGCAGAGACATGCCTCTCGTCTTCCCTTGCCACATCTCTGGGGCTTTTTAGTCTATTTATGTGATGACGAGTGTACCCAGCTGATCCCAGGGGTCCTCCAGAGGCTGGCAGGAGAAAGGAGCTTGGGGTAGGGGTAGTTAGAGCAGATGTCCTCGCTGAGCCTTCTCTGCCTGGTCTCCCTTCTCCCCACGTCCCTGGTGCCACCAGCTGAAGGAAGACACTGAGTTCCAGGAGTTCCTGTCAGCACACCAGAAGCGGACACAGACAGCCACTTGGGCGAATGATGCCCTGGACATCGAGCCCTTGAAAGGGAAGAGCAAGCCTCCTGCCAGTGACTACCTGAACTTTGACTCTGACTCAGGACAGGAGAGTGACGAGGAGGGAGCTGGGGAGGACCCAGAAGGTGAGGGCATCCATGTGCACCCTGTCTGCCTGAGTATGTGCCCCTGTGTGTGTCCTGGCTTGTGGATGTGACCTTGGGCCCTTTGGTGACAGACCCAGGAAATGACGTGAGACACTGTCCTCTGTGGGGGCAATTATTCAACCCAAGATATGCCCTGACCTATCCTGGTTCCAGTCAGTCAGATATTTATTGAGCTCCTGAATGCCAGGTACTACTTTGGGCATTGAGGATAGAGCACAGTGAGCAAAAGACAAAAGAATCCTGCTCTGCATGGAGCTGTCATTCTAGTTGGGGGAGAGAATACAAAATTAAGTCCACTATTTAGGATGATATTTAAAGATGAGCGCCAGGGAGAGAAAGCAAGAAAGGGGGTAGGAGGGCTCCTGGGGAAGGCCCCTGAGGTGGGGAGGGAGGCGCCTCTGTCCTGGAAGGGGCTCACAGCATAGTGTGGGAGCAGAGAGAACCTGAGCAGGTGCAGTCCAGAGTAGGAACTGCTCTGGTTGTGGGTCACTCGTAATTTTGCTTGAAGGTGAGAGAAGGGATTTAATGTGAATTTTATGCCTGGTTAAGTTTTTGTGCAAAACTGGGGTCCAGAGGGCTCACTGGGAGTTGGTGGGGTACAGCAGGGGAGAGGCAGGAAGGGGGGGATTGCAGGCCAAGGGGAGAACATGGCCAGGACACACAGGAAAGGGCAGTGCAGGTGGCTGAGGGGGCCCTGCATGGTTTGGGGTGACTGGAGAGGAGGCGCTGGAGCTGGGGGAGAAGCCAGTCAGCTCACACGTGCCTGGTGAGCATGGGTGTCCTGCAAGCGTCTGCAAACCACTGGAAAGTTTTAGGCAAGGAGTGACAATCCTGTCTGTGCTCTCAGAATAATCACATAGGCTGCAGTGGAAAGAGCAGATTGAGGAGGGCAAGTCTGGTGCAGGGCACTAGTGAGGAGCTACGGAGCTCTCTGGACTCATGTGAAATATCAGAACTCCCAACAGTTTCACCCTGATTAACGTTACATATCAGCAGACCCACGGGGGGTGTTCGGTGCGTCATGCCACTCGCGGTGGCTCCGCCATGCTCTCTGCCTTCGAGGCCTCTGCCCTCCCCTGACTGTCACTGACCCCGGCCTCCCTTTTTTGCAGACGACGATGGCCACAAACCCAGAGCAGCCGTGCAGAAGGAGCTGTCCGACATGGATTACCTAAAATCCAAGATGGTGAAGTCTGAGTCGCTGTCATCTTTGGAAGAGGAGGAGAGTGAAGACGAAGCTGTGAGCTGCGGGGAAGAGAGTGGGGCCGAGGAGGAGGCCCCTGGCGCTGCACCCACCCAGCAGGACAGAGGGAAGCCAGTGGCCGGCCCGGAGCAGAGTGCCCCATCTGAGAATGAGATACCAGGGGCAGCCCGAGCTGAGGTGTGTGTGGTGGAATGCACAGTGGCTCTTGGGAGGTGGTGGGAGGAGGGGGGACAGCTGTCCTCATCCTCACTCACCTTTCCTGAAGGCAGCTCAGCAGCCCAGCGACCTGCCTTCAGCTCTCAGCCCTGCCCTGTGCTTGCTGTGTGACATCAGGCAAGCACTTCTCCCCTCTGAGTTTATTTTCTATGTGGACTTGGACAAGCCACCTCCCTTCTGGAGCTGTGGGGTGTTAATGAGCTGCACAAGGGACCTGGGTGTAGGATGCTTTGTGCTTAGTAGCAGGGTAGGCAGGTGTGAGCCACAGTTGACCATAGTAGATGGAATGAATTGAGTACTTAACTATCTGCTGGGCTGTCATTTGTTATTAAATCTTATGACAGCTTTCTGGGGAGTGGGGGATTCTTGTCCCATTTTATAGGGAAGGAAACAGGCCTAGCAAAGGAAAGTGTGCCCAAGGTCACAGCTGGGAAGTATTGGGGTCAGGACTCAGACCAGGCCTGCTGGGCTCTGAAGTCTACATTACAGACGTGGGTGCTGCCTTTGGCGACAGCTATCTTTTCTCTGCTAGGGCATCCTCTCCCCTCAGACACGGGGCAGGTCATGTTTGGGTCCCCATCCCCTCACGTCCCTCTTCTCCACCTGGCCCTCTTCAAGGCTCCAGACATCACTGCTCTCTTTTCTTTCCTTGGCACCCTCCCTCCTTGATTTTCGGCCCCTTCTCTTTGCCACAACCTGTCCTTATCTCCTAAAAATGTGTATTTCAGAGAGGTAGTCGAGTATATGGCAAAGTCAGAGAGCTATGGGTTCAAAATCCCAGCTCCAACACAGAGTAGCCATGGGGCCAGGGTGAGGTGCTTTGCCTCATGCTGCTGATCCTCATCTAGGATGATGGCACGGCAATGGCCTCTGTGTCCGGTTTCCAAAACCCCTGTGCCTAACCATATGCTGGCATTCAAAATTTCAGAGTTCGGGAAGATACCTCAATGCCTCGTGCAGTGTATGTAGCACCCTCAGCGGGGTCTCGGGCAGCACCCCATGATCAAGCACATGTCTGTTTCCACAGCAAAACCAGAAACAACCACTTGTGCTACAAGGGGTAAAGGTAGATGTTGGTTGTCTCACATCAACTCAGCAGATTTTGCTGGTCAAGGACTTGAAGTCAGGGCAAGTTTTGTTGCCGAAGGAATTATAGAAAATTTAGATTTTTTTCAGAGCTATTTGGATTTCAGAATTATAAAGACAATCCTGAACCCATACCTCTCTAAGGTGGTTGTGAAGATTTAATAGGCTAGGAGCATTTAGAAAGTGCTTTGGACGAGTGTCTGACACAGAGTTAAGGCCTAAATCAATGGTAGCAAGTATCACGATACCTCAAAGCTCCATCCGATACACCCTGCCCCTCATAGCCTGAAGCCCCCGTTAACACACTCTTACCTCCACCTCCAGCCATTGCACATCCTTGGCAGGCATAATGCTCGTGAGCATTCCCTGGTTCACGCTGGCAGCAGGTGCCTCACTGAGATATCTGGCTCTGCCTCCTGCATCTGTACCAAGGAACTCACTGTGGCCATTTCTGTTCTTCACCATCATTCAGGCAGACAAACTGGCAAACCAAAAGGAACCTACCACCCCCTACACTGTGAAGCTGCGTGGTGCCCCATTCAATGTCACAGAGGTACGTACCAACAGTGCAAGAAGGGCAAGGAGATCCTGGGAGAATAGGAGGCTCCGCCGCATGGGGGTGGGGTGGGGTTTTAGGATTATTGAGGACTTGAACTAGAAGGGATTGGAGTCAAAAAGGTGAAGATCTCAGGTGTTGTCAGGGTCAAGAAACAGGTGGCTCTACAGAGACTGAGGAAGACTGGTGTCCTATACATGAGGAGCAGAAGATGCTCTCTGGACAATTTCTAGGGGTGCTGGGGTGCTCAGTTGGTTAAGCATCCCAACTCCTTATCAGCTCAGGCCATGATTTGAGTCCTGAGATCAAGCCCCACATCGGCTCTGTGCTCAGTGTGGAATCTGCTTGGAACTTTCTCCTTCTTTCGCTGCTCTTCTGACCCCCCCATGTTCTCTCCATCGCAAAACTAAATATATCTTTAAAAAACATTTCTTTTTTAAACATGAGCTGGTAAACACTTAGGGCTTTGTGATCAATATAGTCTCTGTTGCGACTACTCAACGCTGATGTTGTACCATTGAGGCAGCCCTAAAAGATAGGTAGACCAATAGGCATGGTTGTGTGCCAATAAATTATTGACAAAAACAGGCCATGGGCCACATTTGGCCTGCATATTGTAGTTTGCTGACTCTGGGTTTATACAGCAGAGAACTTTTTAATTTACTTCCTTGTGAAAGTAATAACAAGTTCAGCCTAGAAAATTTTTTAACAGCTAAATAAAGAGAAGTGAAATTACCTATAACTAAGATGACCATATAAAATGTCTTCCAGCTGAGTTGAGAGTGAGAGGAGTGCTAACCAGATAGGGTGCCAGAATGTAGGTCTACTTCCTGCAAGTGTAATCCCTATAGCCTACTTCCTACAAGTGTACTTCCTATAAGCCTACTTCCTACAGGCAAAATCCCTTACAGGCATACTTCCTGCAGGTTTAATTACTGTCCCAAGCAAAGTGGAGAAAATCCTCCCGCCAATCCACACACACCCCTATATCCCACTAAGTGACAACCAATAATAAATTCTGAGTATATCTTCCTAGACATTTTTTTCTTTGTATATAAACACTAACTTTTGTTTTCTAGTTTTAAAAATCATTCCTGTAGGAACTCTTTTGAACCTTTTTTCTCCTCTATTATAACAATATGTTAAAAATATCTTTGAATGTTGAATTTTCAGCTACAACATCTCTGTTCATGTTGTGTGTTATTTCTTGCTCTGAGCACATTGTAATATATACTCATCGGGTCCTATAAGGTGGAGCATAAGGGTTGTTTCCAATTTTCTGTTAATAATAACGTTAATAATGATTAATAATTCTGCTAACAGTAATGCAGTCAGCATTCCTTGAGACGAGGTGAGAAGATTTTTATTTTTTATTTATTTGTTTTTTTCTGTGAAGGTCAGTGCAGATTTTAGGCTTTGGGGACCATTTGGGGTCAGGAGCACGTTTCTTCGTTTCTTCTTTTTTTAAATACCCTTCAAAAATGTAGAAACCATTCTTAGCTCACAGGGTCATACAAAAGCAGGCTATGGGCAGTATTTGACCTGCGGGCCACAGTTTGCCAACCCTTGCTCCAAGTAAATACTTGATGCAAGGGCACACACAAACATTCTCAAGGCTTTGATACAGAGTGTCAGTTGCCCCCTGGAAGCATTGCTAATTTATACTCCCTTCAGCAGAGTATGAAAGTGCCCACTTCTGCGGATCCTGAGTATTCATCTTTTGCAATATGACAGGTGTAAATGGTGTCTCATTTTAATTTATATTTTAAATTATTGGTGGCATCGATCATTCTTTCACATTTGTAAATCACATGTACATCTCTGTTTAAAGTGCCTGGCCAGGGACACCCGGGTGACTCAGCAGTTGAGTGTCTGTCTTTGACTCTGAGTGTGATCCCGGGGACCAGGATCAAGTCACGCATGGGGCTCCTGTGGGGAGCCTGCTTCTCCCTCTGCCTATGTCTCTGCCTCTGTCTCTGTGTCTTTCATGAATAAATAAATAAAATCTTAAAAAAAAAAAAAAAAGTACCTAGCCATATCTTTGTCCTTTTTTCCCTCTTGAAGTGTTCATCTTTTTTGATAGTCTGTATATTTACTAATGTTTAAAAATTAAGCTAATCAGTTAATCCACATAGGCAGCATTTGGGTCACACCAGACTATCCAGTTAGCTGGTAAATTAGAGTCCTTCTGGAAAAAAAGAAATTCATCTAGCCACACTCTTCTGTATGTTGCATCTTCTACTTGATGGTACATCCTGGGGATCTTCCAAATTAGGACATTCTTTTTCATGATACATTATATTCTACTGTTTCAATGTGCTACACTTTAGTTTCAATACCAAACATGCAGAAAATCATGCTTTGTTTTTTTAGAGGTTTTATTTATTTATTTGAGAGAGAGCAAGAGCACTAGCAGAGGAAGGGGCAGAGGGAGAAGCAGGCTCCCCACAGAGTTGTGAGCCTGACGTGGAGCTCGATCCCAGGACCCTGAGATTATGACCTGAGCCGAAGGCACTTAACCAACTGAGCTACCCAGGTGCCCTGAAAATCATGCTTTAATTTAAAAAAAAATAAGTAGATACTAGGTGGCTTTTGCAAAATTAATTCATAAAAAAATAGTGACTTTTTCTCTCTCCGTGAACAAAAACAAAATGAAATAGAAGAAAAAGTTTGTATATAAACCAGAAAGAAAACCTACCTTTAGATAGTTTGATATTACATGTGTGTGTGTCTGTGTGTGTAGGGAGGCTTTATAGATACTCTAATAAAAATTTTATAGGTTCTATATAAAGAAAACTTTAAACAGCAGTGAGGAATTTAAAAGAATACTTACATAAAGGGAAAGCTGTACATTTTGAGAATGTAAAGATGGTAATTCTCTAATTATGGATAAATGAGTAAGTTCAGTTATAGTTCATTAGGATGGGGGCATGTCCTAGAGCATTGTGGAATATCGTGCAAGAAATAGAGCCTTTCCCTGCAAGATACTACAGCAATTAATATAGTCTGGTTCAGGCAAAGTCGTGGACAGGTTGATGGGGTAGAATAGAATCCAGATATAAACTATTTCTTATTAGCATTTACATGAGGATTATGGGGAATGTTTCATATCAATGAGGAGAGAGATTTTTTTTTCTTTAGTAATGGGACAACCTGTTAACCTTTTTGAAGAAAGAAAGAAAAAAAAAGATGGCTCTCTGCCTTACTCCTTATAGCAAGATAAACTTCAGATGTATCAAAAGCTTTAAAAAATGAGAGTATAAAAGTTATAGGAGAAAAGCATTGGTGAATTTACTTATAATATTAGACTGAAACAGGGCTCCCTGAGCCGTTTGCAGAACTTGGCCATAAGGAAAAAAATGGACTGATTGATGACACAACAGTTATAACTTCTATAAGACAGCAAGTGTCATAAAGTTGAAAGACCACAGACATTTGTAACCAAACAGCAGGCAAAATCTGGTTTCTTTACAAATAGATCGATCGATATTGGGACCTGTGACCTGACAGGAAAAGGGACCACAGGTTGGAGGTCTTCTAAGGAAGACAATTCGTATGGCCAGTATAACTGCTTGAGTTCACTCATAGTTAAAGGTCAAAACTGGAAAATTACATTTTGCAAAAATTTCAAAAGCTCAGTAATACTTTCATGCGCTCTTGGCAGAAGTGTGCAGTGCAGCTTTTTGGAGGGCAATTTGGAAGCATCAGTCAAAATTTAGAATTTCCATATGTTTGACCTAGCAATTCTAATGCGAGAAATTTGTTCTATAAGTGAATGAACCAAATACGCCAAGATTTCAGTACAAGAATATTCACTGCTCTTGTGTTAACTGTTGTATTTGTGACTTAATCTTTCAGTTTGTGTCATGTCACTTATAAACACAAAAAGCAGTAAACAGCCTTTATACTTTATCACTAGAGAAGTGGCTAAGTTGGTGGGTCTCAGCTGGGGATGGTTGGCCCCCTCTAGAGAAAACTTGGCAATATCTGGAGGGGTTTTTGATGGTTGCAGCTGAGGAGGGATGCTCCTGGCATCCAGGGGTGGAAAATAGAGATGTTGCCAAATACCCTACAATGCACAGGACAGCCCCTTACCACAGAGTGATCAGGCCCAAAATTTCCATAGTGCCCAGATTAGAAAACTCAAGGTTAACTCAGGTTTAGTTATCTTGAGTTAACTAAAGTGTGGCACATTGGAACAGTACAATATAATGTGCCATGAAAAAGAATATTCTGATACGGAAGATCCTCAGGATGTTCCATCATACATACAATGTACAGAAGACTGTATGGATAGATGAATTTCTTTCTGGAAGAAGATGCACCTTACATCGTATGCTGGATTTCTCAGTAGGCACATAAAAATGAGGAAAATATTTTTTTGGGAGAATTTGATAATTTGACATTTTAAAAAAATGGAGGTAGGAACAGGAAAAATTCACAGCTTTATTGGACTTCTTCCATTCGTTGTGTAGTGCTTGGATTTTTATGGTTGCCTGGATAGTCTAAGCTTTCCCAAAGGACTTACACCAGTACACAGATGAAAAGGGGCCTCCTACTTTCATTTTTTTTTTTTTCCTACTTTCATTTTTAATAAAAAGCTAACAAGAGTGAGCTGGGTGTTGGAATTAGGAATTTTGTTTTATTTGGCATTTGCTAACATTGTATATATCTGTGTGTTTCTGCATATATAAAAACATGTGTTTAATCATCTTCATGTCCAAAATAGAAGAGTTCAGAAAATCTGAGACCGTCTACAACAGCACTTTTTTTTTTAATTTCATATATTTTTTATTTAAATTCAATTAGCCAACATAGTACATCGTTAGTTTCAGATGTACTTTTTTTTTTTTAGTATGGATTTTTTTTAATTATTTTTTTTTAGTATGGATTTTTTTTAAATTATTTTTTTAATTATTTTTTTTATTGGAGTTCAATTTGCCAACATATAGCATAACACCCAGGGCTCATCCCATCAAGGGCCCCCCTCACTGCCCGTCACCCAGTCACCCCCACCCCCCGCCCACCTCCCTTTCTACCACTCCTAGTTTGTTTCCCAGAGTTAGGAGTCTCTCATGTTCTACAACAGCACTTTTGATTGCTGTGTCTCACCTTCATGAAGTAACATGGACAAACATTCATGCATTCATGAGAAATGGCAAAAGCAGTTAACCCCAAATATATAAAAAGGTCCTTAGGAAAAAGAGATCAGAACAATGCCTGAAAATGCCAATTGGAACATTACTATTTTATATATAGATCTGTATTTTTCACTCCTCCAACTTTTAGTTCCAAACTCATCTAAGGTAGTTTTATTTCATGTTGAAGAAAAGATTTGTGTTTAGCAGTGAGAAGCTGAAGGGTGAAACGCTGTGGAGGCCTTTCTGAATTCAGAAATTCGGCCCCTATCTCTTTGTTAGGTTGCACTTATATTAGTGAGTTGATAAAAGAGGGAAACTTCTCTTCTTGTAGAAGAACGTTCTAGAATTCCTGGCACCTCTGCGACCAGTGGCCATTCGGATAGTGAGAAATGCTCACGGAAACAAAACAGGTAAGGCCTGGGCTATTTCGGGTGGGTGTGTGGAGGCAGAGAGCAAGGATGGAAGGTTGGGCAGCTGCCTCAGGGGGGATGTTTTCAGGGCCACTGTCATATTGGTTTTGTGTCCCCTGTTTTGTGAACCCCTGTGGAGGGGTTCAAGCACTTGGGACAAGTGTCTGCCTCTGGCAGTCTCGTATGTAGCTTTCTGCTGCTCCTCTCCTCTACCCCCCCCCCCCCCCCCCCCCCAACCTCAGCCTATGCTCATGCTAGTGGATTCACCAGTTCTGTTTAAACACATGTCCCTGGGCTTGGGGCTGGCTGGGCCAAGTCTGTGGTCAGCTCTCCCAACAGGCGCACTCTGAAATGCTGCACATGGGTGGTATTGCCTCTGCTGCCCTCTCGCCCGCCTTTCCCAGTCTGATGGCCAGCCTACTTCCTAGGCTTTGGAGGGGTGGGGACCATGCTAGAAGGGAGGGTCTGAGCTTGGAGCGCTGGAATCCTACCTGTGCCTACTTGCTGGCCAGGTGGGGAGGCTGCAGGACATGGAGCAGCAGAACTGGTGCCCCTCTGAGAACTGCACCAAGGACCTCTGGCTGGGGGAGGCCAGGCAGCACTGGGCATGTAGGGTGTCCTTGGCAAGAAGATTCCTACATGGGCAGAGGGGTTGTGAACTGTGGGAGCTGACATCTGGGGAAGAAAGGGTGCCTACTTTAGGGGTGGTCTGGTCACTTTTGAGCATCTGCGTTTCCTTCCCAACTCTCTGAGCCTGAAGCCCAGTTTACCAGGCAGCTCCATTCAGCCAGTCTGTGTGTTCTTGCATACTTACCTGAGTGCAGTAAAGGAAGGGCTCTGCATCATTCCAGCGTAGCCACTTACCGGCCCTGTGACCTTGGATGAGGGACTTGGCCTCTGTTTCTCATCTGTGCTTGGGGCAGTGCTATCTTGTTACATTGCGAGGATTCAGTGAGTTAATACACAGCATTTAAAGAATGCTGAATGCCTACTGCATACTCTCTGAAAGCTGCTATTGGTGGTGGTGGTGGTAGAGGTGGTATCCCCGGTTTCCTGGTACTTTGGAGACCACAGGGTAAGCAGGGATCGGCCAAAGGGAGCAGGAAGGAGCATATTGGAGCTGTCAGGGCTAAGAAAAAAACCATATTAGAGGCTCGGGAGCTGGAGGGAGCTTGGCATGGGAACAGAATGTTTCTGAGGAGCAACAGAATGTCCCCTTGGAAGAGCCTAGACCTGGGGCCTTACTAATGATCACGGACTTCAGTGTGGATATAGGAGCCCCACAGGGGTGGGGAGGCACAGTTGGATATAGAACAGTCCCCTGGCTGGTGGGGCCCACGAGGGGCAGGTGGTCTGGGTTGGACTTTTGCAGCCATCCAGGGAAGGATCGATGGTGGGCTGGACTGGAGTGTGGCAGACAGGGAAGAGGATAGAGAATGTTTATGGAGATAGATGAGGTACTTACCTTTGGGAACAGAGAGGAAGGAGGAATCCTAGGAGGGAATGAATAAATAGCCTTATGATAGAGCCCTGGACCCGTGGGCTTTGGACCAGGTACAGCACTGCCACCTCTTAGCCATGATGCTCTGCTGCCTCACGGGGTCGAGGGCCTGTGAGTTGAAGAATGTGAGGCCTCCTGTGCTCTAGGAAACAGTCCCATATACTTGTCTGTGTGTACACTGGGGCCATCGACAGAATCATTGTTGAGATAGCCACTCAGGTGCTGAGCTGGTCACAGTACTTTAGCCTCGGCAGGTCTCCTCCAGAGAAGGCCATGGAGGGGAGGAGGTGGTTCAGGTGGGGTGAAGGTGAGGCTGGAAGGGAGCTGATGGCCTCCTGTGTTCTTGACTCCTACGATCTGACACCTTCATCTGAAAAACCAGACTTTGGGGTCCCAACACTCCCTGTAAAAAGTGTGGCTGGGGGGCGGGGGGATCAGGGAGAGTCCACCTGTATTTTGGAGACTTGGCAAAAATAGGGGTTTTCCAGCACTTTCTGCTCAGATTCCCCCAAACACCAGCGCAGTGTGGGTGTTCCTGTGTGACTTCCACCAGTGTCTGCAGATTCTACCTTTGTCATTGTTCCTTTTCAGGGTATATCTTTGTGGACTTCCGCAGTGAAGAGGAAATAAAGCAAGCTCTGAAATGCAACAGGGAATACATGGGTAAGGAACCAGCCTCTGCCTGGTTGCAAGGCTTCATTCACTCATTCATTTACTTTGTTATGTTTTTATGGAGGGTCCGTTCTGCCCAACACTGGTTTAGACCCTAGGGATACAGAAAGTGTAGTGAACTAGGATGTCAGCCTCCCAGAGGTCAGAGTAAGCTGAGATAGAGGGGGGAGAGACAGGCAATCATCAGATGGGCCTGGACTGGAGCAGGTGGATTTTAAGACAGGATTGTGCCTACTTGGGCCTCACTAAGAAAGTAACATTAGAGCAAAACCCACAAGAGTAGCAGGAGCAAGCTCTGGCTCTGGGGGCAGTGCACAGAGATTGTTCATCAACGGTATGAGGCAGGTCTCCAGGGTTGGCTGTCCTGTGAAACCTTAGCACAGGCAGAGCCAGGGAGTGTGCCCTGAGGGGTAGAGGATGCAGTATAGCATGTGGCCCAGGTAGCCAGGTAGGCTCCCCCCAGGATTGAAGCTGAATGTGCAGGAGGAGTGAGATTTGGGGAGAGGGCCCTTCCCGTTCAGGCCCATCACCAGCCCTGACCTCTACCCTGGTAATAGAACTGGGTGCCAGCACTCTTACCTTGGGTGTGGCACCTGGAAGGCAGTGAAGGAGAGTTTGGACCACCACCCAGGAGTCTCTGGCGAGTTCCAGGCCTGCCCTGGAGCCCTGATTCCTCTCCTCCTGCAGGTGGACGCTACATTGAGATATTTAGGGAAAAGAATGTCCCCACAACCAAGGGGCCCCTAAAGAATAGTGCTAAACCCTGGCAAGGCCGGACCCTTGGGGAGAACGAAGAGGAGGAGGACCTGGCCGACTCCGGGAGGCTCTTCATACGAAACCTGCCCTATACCAGCACCGAGGAGGACTTGCAGCGGCTCTTCTCCAAATTCGGTAGGGACGCTGCCTCCAGCTTAACATGCATGTGCACCTGTAGCACATAGTGTGCGAGCAGGTGGCCTGGGTTCAAGTACGGTACGCCTCCCATCAGCTCCTGACCATGGGCAGATGGTTTCCTCCTCGTCTCTGTTCTGTCACCCACAGATGGGGTTGATGGCTCCTGAGCTGCTGTGAGCACTCCCATGTCATGGACATAGGGGGTTAGCAGGGCTCCCCATGTAAGGTCGCGTCAGAGGCATCGTGTGCTGTCTGAACCCATTGGCTCCTCACTCTCACTGTCTGAACTTGGAGCAGAAAAGATTTAGAGACATTCTGCTGATCTAGTTCCTGCTAGCTGAACTCTTGCTGCTCAGTGTTTGAAGTCCAGTGGCTAGAGGCACGAACGTGACAGGGCTCCTAGGTCTGACCTCTACCACCTGAGAGCTCCACTCTCCCAACCAAGTGTCCCAAGTGGATTTGATAGCAAGGGTCATGTTTGTCACAGTCGCTGCCGTTGCTGTGTCTCAGGCGAGAATGGGAAGGCCTGAGGTTCAGCTCGGCACTCGGGGATGTGTGTGTGTGTGTGTGTGTGTGTGTGTGTGTGTGTGTGTGTAAGAGAGAGAGGTTGGGGCTGTTGAAAGGAGGTCTGGCAGCTTTGGGATCCCTCACTTCTGTTTAGAGGCCAGCTGTGGGTCGTGAGGATCTGAGCTTGCTTGAGTGGCTGTTGTGGGGGCAGGGAGGCCCCCCGGTAGGATTCTCCCAGCCTGTAGCTGTGGGTTTGCACAGCTGCCTGGGTGAGGGGATGAGCAGTGGCCTCCAGGTTTCAATGGGGGAGGACAAAGACTGGGAGGGGGACGGGCGCTCCCTGGTGTTGAACACCAAGGCCAGTTCAGAAAAGCTGTACCCAGCACACACCTCTAGGGCACTAACTGTGGGACAGGCGCTGTTCAGTACATACAGGTACTGACTCATTCATGGATGTGCTGACACCTGCCCTGTGAGTTAGGCCCTCTTAGGATGCCATCATACAGAGGAGAAACTGAGGCACGTGGAGGCTGGTAGTCTGGCCCCCGGCCACATGTGTGGTAGATGTTGGAGGCAGGATCCAGCCCAGGCACCTGTACTTTTAAGTAGACACATAAAGGATTGCGGAAGGCCACTCTTGACCTTTGAGGTAGTCTCACAGCAACTGCTTGCCACCTTGTTCCGTGGGCTAGGTGGCCATGACCATCCTGGAAAGAGCAGCTCTTATGTGTTAAAACCCATCGCCAGATGGGTGCCCAGCACTCAGGCCCAGCCCCAGTCCCTGAGATACTGACACCTGTCCTGTTCTCAGGTCCCCTGTCTGAGCTTCATTACCCCATCGACAGCCTGACCAAGAAGCCCAAGGGCTTTGCCTTCGTCACCTTCATGTTTCCCGAGCATGCTGTGAGGGCCTACGCTGAAGTGGACGGGCAGGTGTTCCAGGTGACTGCTCAGGGTTGGCGGACCATGGCTAGTCCCAGGTGATGGGGAGAGGAAGTGAGCCTACATGTATGGGAGCCCACATTTCTAAGCAAATGCACATGGAGTGTGAAGCCACCACCTTATAGAAGCTGGTGAAGGGTAGCTCTCCGAAGGCAGGGCCCTTCAGCACCTAGGACAGCACCTGGCACATAGATGCTCAGACTCTTTGTCAAATGAGCAAATAGGCTCTATGTTCCCAGAAATACCACTTGGGAGAGAAACTAGAAGAAGAGTTTGGACCTGGTCATTTTAAACAGCCATAGTAGGATATAAGAAACTCTTCTTTTTTTTCTAGTGTTACCTCCCCCTTCCTCACTACTCCCTTTTTATCATCCCCCTCCAGGGCAGGATGCTCCATGTGTTACCATCCACCATCAAGAAAGAAGCCAGTGAGGACACTGATACCCAAGGATCATCTTATAAGAAGAAGAAAGAATCTAAAGACAAAGCCAACAGCTCCAGGTCCTTACCAGCCTCTGGGCCCCACCCCTCCAGCTGACCGCGTGCTCTGGTTCCTTGGGTTCACCTCTCATCCATGACCTTGCTGAGCTCCACTTTCCTTTTCTGCTTAATGGGGGAGGGATCACAGTGGTGCCTTACTTTCTTGATATTGTAAGAATTAAATGAGTTAATATAAGCAAAGTGCTTAGTGCACAAAATTAGTGCTTGTCAAATGTAAATGTCAAGGATCACATCATCATTGCTGACATCTCCAGGCCCTGGGTACTTGGCCTGCGCTAGGTAAGTTGGCAGGAGGAGAAGTCTTTGGGGCTTAGAAGGACGGATGATGATGAGCTTATTTCTTTGATGTTTTGCATCTGAGAAAATACTCTGCTCATTCAGCCTTGGTCTGACTTCCCTGTTCTGCCTCTGCCTCTCAGCTCTCACAACTGGAACACGCTGTTCATGGGCCCAAACGCTGTGGCCGACGCCATTGCACAGAAGTATAATGCTACCAAGAGTCAAGTGTTTGACCATGTGAGTGGACATCCCGTCTGACATGCCTGGCTCTGGGCCAATCACAAGGGCAGAAGGAGCAGGGGAGGGACCATTGTTCTGGGGTCATTTATAAGCCCTGGGCCTCAGGCTGAAGGTGTGACCATCCTTGGGGTCTTCTCTGGAAGTACCCTGTCCACACTCCAGGCCTGCTTCTACTGGGCTTGTGTGGAGCCAAGTCAGAGAGACTCACCTGGGCAGTGCTCCTCACCACAGCCCATTGAGCGAGGTGCTCTTGCTGTCCCACTTTCCAGATGAGGAAACTGAGGCCTAGGGACACACAACAACTTGCCCAGGGTGACACACTTGGAAAAAGGCAGAGATGGGATGACACCAGGTCTGACCATGGTGCCTGTGCCCTGAACCCTGTCACACACTTCTCCAACGGTTGTTGCAGCCAGTCCCTTGCCTGGGGCAGCCACAGTCTTTGAAATGAGGAAAGAGGAGTCTGCCTCTCTTCCTGTCAAAGTTAAACTCAATTCCTGCTGACTTTTCCCATCCAGCTCTCCAGCCTCCTCAGATCACACAGCTTCTTTAAAATGCATGTGTCTTTAGTTACACCATTGCTAAGTCCATCTTAGGCAAAACCTCGGAGTATGTTTTCCATCCAGTCAGCAGAGGATAGCCATGGTTTTGGTCCATAAACTGCTGACCCATTGTCATTTACTCCTGCCCAGCACTCATAAAGTCCACATTGTTCATTAGAACTAGAATATGTGCCCCATGTGTATTTGCAGACATTGTAGTGGCCACGTTTCTTAAAAAGCAGAAAGAAACAGGCGAGATTCATTTTGTATTCTGTTTTATTTAATTCAGTATAGCCAAAGCATAGTCAAGATATCATTTCAATGTAATACACAATATAAAAGATGACAAGATATTTTGCTTTTTTTTTTCCATCATAAAGTATTTGAAATCCAGTGCATGTTTTATACTCTGAGCACTTTTTGATTCAGGTGTGCCACATTTCATGTGTTAAGTGGCCAGATGTGGCTCATGGCTACCATGTTGGGCAGCTCAGCTCCAGGCCTTAGCCAGTTAGGCAGTGTGCAGCCATTTCAGATCCCTCACATACCCCACACAGAAAGTCTTGTTCTTTTAGAGGCTTCCAGAGAAGGAAGACACTGGCTCGTAAACAAGCACAGCATGCCAGTGATGGCAAGGAACCTTAACCTGAACAGCAGGCAGGGTGTGAGAATGAGGGTCACTAGTCAGAGTAACCTCTAAGCAGAAATTGAATGGAAGGGAGGGATCATGGGGTACGCACCAGGCAGAAGTCAATGGATGCAGAGGCCCAAGGTGGGGATGAGGTTGGCCTGCTTGGCTGGAATGGAGGGTGAGAAATGAAGTTGGAGAGGTAGATCCAGGGTTCCTGATTTACTGGGAGAGACACAAGCTGGAGCCAAGACATCACAGTAGGTCCATGAGGGGCCTTGGTGGGGGAGACAGCTGACCTGTCACCAACCTGCCAAATGACAGGGCCTCTCCCCTCTCTCATCCCACAGGAGACCAAGGGAAGTGTGGCTGTGCGCGTGGCCCTGGGAGAGACGCAGCTTGTCCAAGAAGTACGGCGCTTCCTCCTTGATAACGGGGTCAGTCTGGACTCCTTCAGCCAGGTGGGTACCAGCTCAGCAAGCCACCAGCTGCTAGAGAGCCGAAGGTGGGGCTTCTGATCCAGGACATGCTGGTGGGTTTAGGATCAGGCCTTTCAAGGATAATTATTACTAATCCCTAAATTATCTCTAGAGAAAATGTCACATGGGCTCAGATAAGGGCCCATCTGACACGGATGGTGTCTGTTGGAGGCTGTGTGCAGGCGGCTAGCTCACAACTCGCAGCTTTCGCACACAGATGACGGGCCCCCACACAGCCCATGCCTGCTGCCCCATGCCTTATTAAGAGCATCCATGATCTGATGGGGGGGTTTGAACCTTCCTTGGACCAGGTAGGAGAGAGGTCAGGACCGCTCATTCTCCACCAGGTAGGAGTTTTGATTAATGGATGGTTAAGTCTTAGTGGGCCTACTGAGACCACCTCACATCCTCCCCTCCCTTTCACAGGCTGGGAAACTGAGGCCCAGAGAGAAGTTAGGGGTAGTGACTAGAGGTCTAACACTGAGCCTGTGGCAGGAGTCTGGACTAAATTTCGGCTTCTAACTCCTGAAACTCCTCAGCTGCCAGGCCCTTGGTTTTACTGCAAGTAGGCAGTTGGGATGGAAGGGGTGGTAGATACGTTAAGTAAAGATACTGACAACTAACACTTACTGGGACTCACCAAAGTGTTCCTCTAAATTTGTGTCTCAGTATTCATTTCACTCACGTGACAACCTTGGAAAGCAGCCCTACTATGCTCCCATTGTGGCCCATAGAGGCACAAAAGAGGCCAAGACACATGTTCTGGGTCATACAGCTAGTCGTGGATCAGAATGCAGCCCCAGAGCTCACACCCCTGACCTCTGTCCTCTGTGGCCTGAGTTGCACCTGAAGCCCACTGAGGCCCAGCCCTTCCCATCTACAGATGGCTTCCACCTCACCTGCCTCACTCAGTCCTCAGAGCAACAGTGAGGCCTAGAGGATGGGTATTAACCTCCCATTTTGCTGCTGAAAAAACAGAGGCCAGGGTGCAAGTAGCTGAACCAGGGTTTCAGGTTGGATTCCTAGCCACGCTGAGACTTGTGCTCAGATGCTCCATATGCCTGGAGTTCTGCTGTTCTGTCTTGCCTCTTCTGTATTCCTCTGCTACATGGTTTTTCAATAAACTAATCTGTGACGTTTACAGGGTGTATATATGATGTGCACGTGGTTCATATTGACACACATAATTAAATCCTTCCTTGCAGTGATCCTGTCAAATAGGTGTTGCCCTTGGTTAGGTAAGGGGCTGAGGCTGAGTTAAGTATGTGTCTCAGGGCCTTATATCTAATGTCTTGGTTGGGCTTCTCGCTAAAGCAGACCCTGAGATGGAGGTTCAAGTGCATGTTGTTTACTGGCCAGTGCGGAGAACACTGATAAGAAAGGGGTAGGGGAAGGAGACTAGTATAGGGTATACTTATTACAGTAACTGCTGATACAGTGCAGGGGCTGAGGTCTGTCTGGGAGAACACTGCAGAACTCACTCCTCATGCTTGTCCCGCCCAGAGGACAGGGGATGGTCCGAGTCCTGAGCGCCTAGGCTGCTCCCATGGTGTTAACTTCTCAGCCCTTCCCTCCTGCCCCGTGTGGCAGTAAGCTCTCCCCAGTTCCAGGAAAAGGCTGTTGGCACTGAGATGCATTGACAGTCTGGGTGGGTCCAGTGAGGGCTTTTCACGAGCACTGTTAGAATCTGCTGTGGCTCAGAAGTGGAGGGGCTGAGACTTGATCTAGGCTCTAGAGCTGGAGCCCTCACCCCTTGTCTCTACCCCTGGAGTGCCGTGCCTGAGAGAGTGGGGTAGTGGGGGCCCCCTCCCCAAGTGCCTGGTACTTGAGAGGTTCCGGGTGTGGAGTCAATCGCAGATCGGTGCTGGGGTCAGACTGGGGATCCTCCCTCCTGTTGCCCATGTGTATTGATTTCTACCCTGCAGGCCGCGGCCGAGCGAAGCAAGACTGTGATCCTGGTTAAGAACCTCCCAGCGGGCACCCTGGTGGCTGAGCTGCAGGAGACTTTCGGCCGTTTTGGCAGCCTGGGCCGAGTGCTCCTGCCCGAGGGCGGCATCACTGCTATTGTGGAGTTCCTGGAGCCCCTGGAGGCCCGAAAGGCCTTCAGGCATCTGGCCTACTCCAAGGTAGGGCTGCTGGGGGCCTGCTCAGAAGAGGGCCAAGGGGGCCGATTACCGGCAGGCAGCCTTAGTGCAGACCTGGCTGGTGCGTTGCTGTGTACAAACCAGCCTTCTCTGACATGGTCTAAGTATGACCCCACCCCTGAGAACACCTCAGGACAGGAGCACGTGAGAGGATTGCTCTAGACCTCCTCCAGGAAGCACGTTTGTCGCCTCACTATGGCTTCCCTTGGCTTTCCTTTCCTGTATGAATTGGAACCATCATTCTTGGAGCTCCTGTGATATCTAGGATTTACAATAAGTACACAGTCACTTCTGTAAGAGGGCTGTCCCCTGTTTCCTGATAAAGAGAGAAAGAAGTTATGTGTACATACACATCTATGATAGTGTTTTAGTCGTGGCTTCTCTTACAAACGGCCACAATGCAGAACTGTATTGTCTCATGGTTCTGGAGGCCCAAGGTCTGAAGCCAACTGTCACAGGGCCCTGCTCACTCTGAGGGCTCTAAGAGATCCTCCTCTGCCTCTGCCATTTTCTGGAGGCACCAGGTGTCCTTTGACTGGTGGCTGTGTCTATCCGGTCTGTGTCTCTATCTTCACATGGTGGTCTTCCTCTGTCCCAGATCTGACTCTGCCTTCCTCTTGTGTGGACACTTGTCATTGGATTTGGGGCCCACCCAGATGCTCTCATCTCAAGATCCTTCACTTAATGATACTTGCAAAGATCTTTTTTCCAAATAAGGTCCCATTAACAGGTTCTGGGCTTTCAGAAGTGGATGTATCTTTGCAGAGGGGCAACATTTACCCACAATGAGTAGCTTCTCTGTATCAGACACTAACACTCTGCAGACTATTTATCAATGTTGGTTTGTCCTGTTTTTAAAAGGAAAGACTCTGTACATACACATGTGTGCCTGCCTTGCCTGTGGTGTAAGGGCAGGGAGGGAGAGAATATGTGTTTCTGACAGCCCTACTACACCTCCTCCCGGACATGTACTTCATCAGTGATCCTGCTTCCCCATCCCACTCCCCTCCATTCCCCAATTGAGAAAACACAAGCAGACGCAAATGTGCCCAGTGACAACAGATGCTCAAGCCTGTCCCCTGAGCCCCGAGCTGCAGCAAGGGGGCCCCTGTGGTGGTCTCTGGGATCACGTGGCACAGAGTGTGCCAGTCTGTGCTGGCTCCATTCCCTGGGGGGAGGTGCCCATACTCTCTGAGCCTCAGGCTCTTCCTCTGCAGAAGGAACTGAGCCCTTCCCCTGCCCGGTCTCTACAGTTTCACCACACCCCCCTGTACCTGGAGTGGGCTCCAGTGGGCGTCTTCTCCAGCTCAGCCCCGCAGACGAAGGAACCCCAAGATCCACCAGCAGGACCTGCAGAAGAAGACAGGGCGGAGCCAGAAACCTGTAAGAGCTGAGATCAGGGTGTCCTGGGGCAGTGGGCAAGCTGAGGGAGGGGAGGTGGCAGGGCTGGGTACTACACTAAAATCTGTCAGATGTTTGGTTTAAAGTTCTTGATTTGTCCTGGAGATCAGCGCATCTCAAACTCTTGGACCTTATAGCCAGGTTAAATGTCCTTAAAATCAGAGCATAGAAATTATGGGCATTGCATAAAGGAGGCAACTTTTCAGTTTGTCTATTAAAGGTTGAAAAAGACCCTGAGAATCTATCAGTAGGATTTAGAACAGAGCAGGTAGGAACCTTCTTATTTTATACATCCGCCAGGATGCCTGGCCAGTGAGGGCAGCTGGCAGAGGGGAGATAACTTCTCTGGGTCCTTGGAATGGCACAATGTCCCCTGGCCACGAATGACTGCAAGGGCAGGCCAGGTCAGGGCAGGAAAGGGTCGCTGAGTCAGGGACAGGGATGACCCACCCCCAGCTAATGCTTCACATTTGGGGGCGGAGGGGGCGCCATTGGCACGGGGGCAGCACTGTTCCCCCTTGCCAGTCATTTTGCACCTTCAGCCTCTGCCCACTGAATGTTGGGGAATGCCCTCAGTGCTTAACTGCAACCTAAAACACCACCCCGCACTCCCTCAGTGTTCCCCAGATGCCCCCTAGGGGGCGAGAAGCGCTCATTGTAGGGACCAGGACCATATCCTAGAATCTGAGACCTTCAGAAAAGTTTTGAAAAGCCCTGGACAGTCCTGTTGTCCAGCTGTTAGGACTCTGCTCCTCCACAGTATCCCCCACTTTCCTTCACAACCTCCCATAGGGTTACCCACATATTAAAATATAAATTGAAAAAATAAGTCTCCCATCTACCATTTCCATCCTTACCAGAAAAGGTGTCTCACAGCAAAAATGGGGCAAGCAGAATTCTCAGATTAAAGAATAGACTTTTCATTGAACAGAACTCACTGTCTGTGAACCTCCCTGGGCTGTCTGCATGTGTCACCTTGTCGTGAGTCTGAAACCTTTAGGACTAGCCCAGTCAGCACAAGGCACTTGGGAGCCCCTGGTCTGGTATCTTTGTTCCAATCAGGGAGGGCAGTTCTTTCGTCTGCATCTTGCAGCTCTGGGAGCCTCCCTGGTCCTCAGGGTTACTGATTACTGGTATGAACCTTGGAGAACCCTTCACCAGCCCCTGTTGATGAATTAGTTTTGTCCACAGATTGGCTCAGGATTCCTTCAAATCCCACTTTTGCCACCATCAAGAAGAATTGTCTTGACACAGTCATGTGTTTTTCTTAACTAGCCATCACCCCAAAATCATCAGCTGCCTTAGTGTTCGCCTCACTTGCTAATCCTGAACTTGAACAGTATCTTTTGGCCAAAGCCAGTCCTCCTTTCAGGTGCATAGATTTGCCACAAGGGAGGGCCCCTTTCCCACCTGCTTTGGCAGGACCACTAAGCCTGGTACCATGTGGCCACATTCGTATGCACATGTCCTGGTGTGGCCCCTTGCTCTGGTCTTCTGTAACACTTGTCATGGTTTGTACTCTATTCATTTGGTTTTCTTGCTTCACATCTATCTCTGGCAGTTGACAAACCACGAGGGCAAGGAGTGGCCAGCTCGCTGGCTATTGGGTGCCCTGTCCTCTATGAGGTCCCAGGTATAGCCTGGGCTTGACTATGTGTAGATGGAGTGGGTGAATGCAGGAAGAAGGGTTTTTGCACCTGTCTGTGCCTGCAGGAGGTGGGGCTGGGTTATCTGTCTTTGTGTCCCAAACTTCCAGCACACAGTAGGATCTTAGTGATGAGGGGCATGTGCTCCAGCGTTCATCCCTTGTCAGTGGAGTAGAGGTGGTACCAGCACCCATGACAGTGATAGTCACAGCTCCTGCCGTGGGTACCAATTGATGCCTACACCACGAGCTACCCCTTGCTTTGTTCTAACCCTTTCCTACTTCCTGGAACTGTGTGTGGACAGGCTCATTTCCTTGGTGTCCATCTGCTTGACTGCCTATTAGAAAGTCTATTCCACAAGGCAGGTACCTTGCACACTTGCTCACTGCTGAACCTCAGTACCCAGCAAAGTGCCTGGCACCTGGTAGGAGAGCAGTGCATGGTGCTAAGTGGACCCAAGGGCATTTACTCCATGCCTGGCCCTGCACTAGGGACTTTGGGTTCCTCTCTGTGCAGCTCAGAGCTTCTGTGGAAGTTGCCATCTTCCTTGTTGTCATCTCAGCCCTGTGGCTGGGCAAGCCACTGTCCTCTGAGGCTGTTTCTGCATCTGTAAAATGGGTATGATGACCATGCTGACCTCTCAGGACGTTGGTGAGAGTGTGGTGAGGTGCTGTAGGTAAAGCATCATTACTCTGCTCCTTTCGTGCATTTGGCAGCAGAAGCCGGAGTGGATAGCCTGGCATTTAGCTGTGAGCACCAGCATATGCTGAGTGGGGGTGACCCCAGTGGGTGCCAACACAGACCCTCTTCCCCTGAAGAGGCCTGGTGGGGGGACAGATAGGGCTGGGTAGAGGTGGGGCAGCTGAGATGTCTCACTCCTAGTAGGAGTGGGCCCTGCGTCCAGAAACGCTCTGGAGCTCACTGAGAGGAGGCTTTGCAGAGACCACGTTCCTGAGTCTGCAGTTAAGAGTGCTGTGTGCCCTGTTTCACTGGGCCTGTGTGGCCGTGTTGAGAGCGTCCCAGACAGACTCCCTCTGACAGGCTCTGCCTCGTTGGGCTGATGGGATTCACACAAAGGAGGCCACGGAGCTGGGCAGAGGGGCTCGGCTGCAGGCTGGATTTCAGACGGGAAGCTGTGCCTGTCTGGACTGATTTCAAGGCCTGCTGAGTCCCCCATCACCAGGTGAATTCCCACAGAGCTCACCTCCTGGGCCTCTTTTTGCCCTTTCTGTTCCTTTTCTTCCACAGATCGCATACTTAGCCCCCGCCCCAGCCTCCTGGGGCCTTTCCTTTTCACCTGCTCCTCCCCCCACACCCAGGCTTCCACCTTGTTCCTGAAGCTTCCGGATCCCCATCGTGCATGGGGACTCAGTCAGCCCCCCAGCCCAGAGACTTTCTTCAGCCCTGAAGGAAGGGGGTGGGGAGTGGAGTGGATGGAGCTTTTATTTTTCTACCCCTCCCTTCCTTTCTGGAAAGCTCTCCGTTCTCTGTACCAGTCTCAAGGGAGGGGGACCGTGTGTTTTATCTCCCCACAACCAAGACCCTCACCTCCAGATAAAGGGCTCAGAGTCGGGGGAGGTCCTGGAAAGCTGCTTGCAACTGATAACGGTCTTCTCTGCTGTCAGCTTTCAGCGCCCAGAGCTGGGGGGGGGGGGGGAGCCACAGTAAATTCTGCGGCCTGATTATAATAAAGCCCCATGTGGTGATGCGTGACTGGGTTTTATTGTGCTAACTACAGATGGAAGCACATTCTCCTCTGCCTGCCCCAGCCCCCTCCAGCCCACCTTGCTTTGAAATCCTGCCCTCCCGCCCCCACCATGCACCCCCACCCTCTGGCCTAACCCTGCTCTCCTCTTTACTTCTTCCCTCTTTCTCTGATTCCTGGTGATTTTGTTGGCAAACATCTGTTTGAGTTTCACAGGATCTCATTTTTTCTTTCTTGTCTTTGTCTCCCCACTCGGGCCAGGAGCAGAAGTGCTTTTAAAAATGACCTTTGGCTTTCGCTGCCATGACACTTGGCCTCCACGCCACACCTCTCTGGACATGGATGTGGGCCTGGGCCCCAATAGAGCCTGGCCTGGATGCTCTGGGAGCAGGAGCCCTTCCCAGGGATGTGGCTAGCAGGGACACGGTCCCCCTAGACACTGAGGTGTGGTGTGGGCAGCCCACCCTGCAGGGAGAGACCTATGGGCTGTGGATAGCCACTGCCTCCCTCTCTTGGCTGCGGGGTTAGGGGTCTGTGACATTTGCCCCCAGATTTCTCATCAAGGCCTGGCTGGTAGCATGTGCAATGTGGACAGTCGGGGTGATGCTAAGACCAGTGAGACTATTCTAGATCACCATAGGCCCAAGCACTGTATTTTTTTTAAGATTTCGGTTATTTATTCATGAGAGAGGCAGAAACAGAGGCAGAGGGAGAAATAGGCTCCCTGCGGGGAGCCCAATGTGGGACTCGATCCCAGGACACTGGGATCATGCCCTGAGCTGAAGACAGATGCTCAACCACTTAGCCACCCAGGAACCCCCACCCCCAAGCACTGTTCTGATAGCCTTCTATGCTCTAATTATCCTGATCATCCTGCAAGGGGGGGCCCTCTTAAAGTTATTCCCTGTCTTAGATCACAAAAAGGAAGCACAGAGATGTTTAGTGACTTGTGAACTATAGGGAGAGCCGGATGCACCCAGAGCCACCAGCCCTGATGTCTTGTACACTGAGCTATGACCCCACAGCTCCTCTTGGTCACACTAAGTGCCATTTGTGGGATGCCAACTGTGTTCCAGTCACATGCCAAGTGCTGGACGTAGCCGTCATCCACGAATATTTGGGAGTGTCTGCTCTGGGCCTGGTGTAGGGGATGCAGTGGTGACAAGTCAGAAGGGGTCCCATCCTCAAGGAGCTCGCTTGCTCGTTGGGGGACACAGAGAAGTGAACAGACAAGGTGATTTCAGAATGGGATAAGGGATTTGAGTTGAGCCTAGGGGAATGTGAATGGTGAGTGGCTGGACCTGGGCTGGAGACCTCTGGAGCTGGAGTGGACAGGAAGTGCTCTGAGGGGAGGACACTGAACTGAGACCTGATGAGAAGGCAGGTCTAGAAAGAAGATGAGAGCAGAACAGGCAGAGGGGGGCGGCAAGTGCAAAAGCCCTGTGGTAGGGCTAGGTTTAGCGATCAGAATAGAGGCCTGTGCAGCTGTAGTGGGGGAAAGGGAACAGATGGGACAAGCTAGCAGGCCAGAGACCAGTGCTCAGGGGAGACGAGTAAGGTGGCCACTTGTCATCCAGATGAGAGGTAGTGATGCCTTGCACTGGAGATCCTGCGTGCAGATGGAGTAGCGGACACTTGTATTTCCAGACAACCCAGCAGAGTGTAGGTATGTGCACGCATCCATGCATGAGCATGTTTAATTCCACGTTCTAGATGAGCATGCTGAGGTAGGGGTCCACATAGTCACCCAAGCCCACACCACTAGTGAGTAGCATCACCGGGACTCTGACCAGGCCACTCATTCCTAAGGCTTGTGTGCATTTCACATCTCTGTGCTATTCCTGGCTAGTCTGTGGGCCCCTTCTCAATTTTCCAAGCCCCTTGTTTTCAGCAGATCTCAAGACCAGCCCCCTTGTCTTGTTAGTTCTCCCAGCATCCCAAGGGCAGTTACAGGTGCAGGCAGGTGGTTGCTAGGGACACAGAGGTTTATAGAAACAACAGGCACCTCTGTGCTGTTGGAGGATGGCCAGGCCACATTTAATCATGTCTTTGATGTCAAGCTGGATGTTCCTCCCAGATATTGGGGGTCAGGGCTGTTGGTTGACCTATTAGCAGTTGGAGGAGCCAGGTGATCTAGGCCAGCCGTGCACCTGGGGAGGAAATAGGTCCCGGCCGCCCTTGTTCTTGCCCGGGCAGGGGCCAGGGGCAGCTCTCTCGCCATGATAAGGATCCATCTGCTGTTCCTGGGGTGCCAACCCTAAGTGTAAGCTCAGCTCAGCTCCGCTCTCACTAAACCCACACATCACATCTCTTGGGCAGGTGCTTCTGACCTTTTACATAGCTCTTTGAAGCAGGGCAGCCACTGCTTGTAGGGCAGGGAGGCAGGCTGGGGTCGGGTTCCCCTAAGCTGCTGTGTCCTGGTGAGGCTTTGAACCCCCAGGACACTGGGGACTGGCTGGGTTCTGGGCCCTTGGGAGGGCTGGCGACCTGGGTGTGCTGGGGAGGAGTGAGCAAAGGTCCAATGAGCTGGTTGGTTTATTGGTTGACTACTGCCTAGTACAGAAGCGGCAGGCCATTGAGTTAGTTGCTGAGATTTAAACAGCATGGGTTTTTCTGTCAAAACATGGATTTTCAGCTTCTCTTGGAAGACCTGAATGCAGGAGTGCACCAACCTGACCTCCCATGGCAGCAGCTGGCTGGTATCAAGAAGGGGCTGCCCCCTGAAGCTAGCCATGAGCCTTCTTGATCACCATCATCCCCACCGCTGTTTTCTCTTTAAGAAGAATTTCTTTCTTTGGTCTTCCAAACCTCTCTCCCAACCTGAAGATCCTTAAGATTGATGGTGCAGATGCAGCAACCTCCAGCATTGTCCGTGAGCTGCCCACTTTTTGTTATGTGGCTACCGTGGTCATTAATGAGACAGTCCACCTGGGGCATGGAGCCTGGTGCCTGGCGCGTGGGGGGGGGAGAGGGGAGTCTAATCAGCCTTCCCTCCCCCCTGCTTTCATCTCCGAATTGGCAAATGCAAGGAGTCAGTGGGGTGGAAATGTCATTCCTGGCTGAAGGTCATGGTGTTCAGTGCGATTGAAGCTCTCATTCAGAACCCGAAGTCTTAGCTACTTTGCATAGCTTTGCTTCCCCATCATTAGCAATACTTTGTCCACCCTGCTTTGCTTTGAACATTGAGTACAAATGGCCACACCATGGAGTCCCTTGTTGGGTAAATTGTGTGAGTTTCTTGGGTGGGGGAGGAGCCTTTGTGTTGATTTCTTCTTTTTTGTCCTGGAGTGAGAGTCTGGGTTCTGGGTTCACCTCCAGGGGAGCAGGAGGGGCAAAGGCTGTCTGTTCAACTGATGTGAAACAGACAACATTATCACTGCCGCCCGTCACCATCGGGGCTTGAAAGGGTTTTTTTTATGACAAAGCGGTTGAAGCTTAATTAGGACTTGCAAGCATTAAGCTTGCCTCAGAAGGGGCAGGGGAGACAGACATGAGACGGTTAGAGTACTCGGCATGAGGGTGGGGAGCGGGCTTGGACCCCCGGAAGCCTGAACTGTTGGAGTGCAGGTGTGCAGGAGGAGAGGGCTGTGTCTGTCAGCCTAGAGCCGGCTCGCAGAGCTGCCTCCGAGGGGCCAGTGTCGGGCAGGATGTGGCAGGTTTGGATCCGTGCAGAGGGACAGGCCCCCCCCCCCCCCCGCTCAGAAACACACGGGTGCAAGGGTGCCGTCTCATGACCGCTTTGTAGAGCCTCCAAGGTGGGGTTCAGTTTCCCCAGGGTGTGGAGGAGCTTCAGAAGCTTGTATGGGGTGTTAGGATACCCTGGACCCCGATTATGTGACTTGGGGAGGTTGACCTGAACTGCACGCATTTTGTCACAGCAGGACTTCTAAGAGGTCAAGATACTAGGCACAGTTTTCCGAGGCTTCTGTCACCTGCAGTCACCACGGCTGGCTTTGAGTAACAGCCACGCACACTGGCCTGCTGATGCACAATCTCCTGTTTGCTCTTCCTTCTTCCTAAGATGCTTTTCCTTCTGAATAGCCGTGGCAGGAAGGCTCTGTAATCCTGTTCTCCAGAAACACCCAGGAGCACATTCAGTGTTCCCTTCCAGCTTTTGCTCCCTGCACATATCTCTCAGAAACTGTATGGAACCTGATTGGGCTCATGCTGTTCATTGTTTCATGTCTTAACTTTTCTTGTGATTTTTATATCCTAAGTGTCGCTCTGTGTTCTCACACATTCTTTGGAAACATATTTAATGAACACATATCCCAACCTTTGGTGGCGCTGCATGTGTCCTAGTGTCCTTCTTATGAGTATTTACTGGGTTTTTTTATTATTATTATTAATTTTTTACTGTCATGCACAACTCTGAATTTATGTTGTTGGGTATAGATAAGGCACGGTCTTAACATGTATGGCTACTTGAAGTTATGTATATTGGGAATTCTGATTGAACATAACATCCCTGAAGTTCATGGGGTATTTAGAATGTTCTAAGTTTTGCTCCCATTCGGTAATTTTTCAAAAGTTTTGAGTCACATTTTAATTTGAGAGTTCACTCAGTCTTGTTTTTGCAGAAAAGTAACATGTTACAGAAGTTTGTGGTTCAATAAAACAGTTCATGCAGTAATTTATTTTGAAGTTCAGATTAGCGTGGGTTAGTCCAAGGCTCAGACTTCTGGTCTGTCTTTCACATTTCTTTCTCTTTAAAAGAGGCTGGAGGCAGGACAGCCTTGTACCTTCCCCATTTTCCCCTGTTGCCCCCAGAGAGGGACTAGAGCCCCGCACCAGCTGGGAATCAGTGCCCCTTCCCCACGTTGCCCGCACAGTGGTGGCACTTCTCTGGTCTAGCAGGTTCTGTGCTTTAGGCCCCTGAACTTTGATGGATTTGACATTTAATGGATTTTTTTTGGGGGGGGGGGGGGGCTTGTGCCAGACAATGAGACCCCAGAAGGTGAAAAGCCAGCAGAAGGAAGAGCTGAGGATTGTCCAGCAAAAGTGGAAGAAGAAGAGGAAGAAGAGGAAGAGGAGGAAGAGAGCCTCCCTGGGTGTACTCTGTTTATTAAAAATCTCAACTTCAGCACGACGGAGGAGACCCTAAAGGGAGTGAGTGATGGTTAAGAACGGAGGGTGGGTGGTGGGGCGGGGAAGGCCCTCTCCTGATGTGGTGCCTGTGCACATTCTGCCTGTAAATCTGGTTCGTGCTGATACGGGGCTTCACAACCAGCCACCAGCCACTTGACATCCCTGCTGGGCTGTCCCGTAGGCATCTCACCCAGGGGTTTGAGTCGTGGGCAGACTAGCCTGGGGGCTGGGAGGGGCAGCCACAGACATGGAAGGGGACGTGTCAGGTCGGCTAGGGAGGCACATGCAGTGTGAAAGCTGTAGTCTGCGTTCGTTAGCATTGTACATTCAGAAAACAAAGCTCCCCCCTCCCATTGTTTCTGTGATGTTAACTACCCAAAAGCAAATGTTAGCACAACCTTCTGGCCTGATGAGAGCATACAGAAGACACAAGAATGAGTGTGGGGCAGCGCTGCCTGTAATCCCTGGATAGGGTGTAGGTTTTGCATTCTTGGTAGAGGGAGGGCAGAGGGTAAAAAGATAGGCATCTCCAAGTAGGTATTTGGGAAATGTCAAGCGGGTCCTACACTGAGTGGGGTTGGGGGACATTGGGAAGGAATTGGCCAGAGATAAGGAAATGGGGCCTCCAATTCCAAAGGATTAGGGTCTGCAAGCTCCCCCCGCAGGTCTGAGAACTGCTACAGGGAGACTCTTCATTTCTATGAACTGGGTTTGACACTTTTTTTTTTTTTAATGCGTAAATCAGCAATTATTAGCAGGCTGACAGCCATGGATTGGTTCTGAAAAAACAAGATGGCCATAAGGATTGAACTAATTGATTTCTAAAAACTCTTTGGAGTTCCAAAATCCCACAGATGGATTCAAGAGGGAGAATGGGGGTCTGCAGAATCCCAGAGGCAGGAAGGTGGTGGCTCGGTAGGCGGAAAGGAGGTCAGCCTGCAACTGGAGGGAGAGATTGAGGTGTCTCCTCTTTGGGGAGGCAAGAGGTCAGAGCCTCCACCCTGAGGCCATCTGGCTAAGTCTCTGTCATGTGACCATCCTCCTGCAAGACCAGAAGAGTGGCCATGGCAGAGGGGCACCTCAGCCAACACAGCAGTATCTTAAGGGCAAAGATTCACTGTCTGGAGCAGCTGGAGACCCACCCTTGGATTTATCATTGGCTGCTTCCTGAATCTGTTTTGGTTCAGTTTGAGTTTGCTTTTGTAAAGAGGCACGCCCTAGCTGTGACGGATTGCTTCGACTAGGCGAAAGCAGCTTGTAGCTGGTGTTCATTTCCAGTGTGCTGGCTCTCCTGGGTCTGGTACGGGAATGTCATCAGGAAGATGCACCCAGGCTTCAGACTCATGAGCTGGGAGGCACGGCCAGGATGATGTTGTCCAGGTGCCTCCTGCATAGCTGTGAGGACTGAGCTTCAGGATGTCCGGTTACGGTCCCAGGGCCATAAGCCCATTGAAAGCTCTGCAGGAACAGCATCCAGCCCACAGGCCCCTACCACCACATGGTGCCACTGGGTTAAGGTCAGACTGCCTGCCTGTGGATCCCGGCCTCATTCCTGGCCAGCGGTGCAACCCTGGGCGAGTCCTTTGTCCCGTCTGTGCCTTGGTCTCGTCACCTGTAAAATAGGGATGTTAGGAGAATCTTCCCATGGAGTGGTTTTAAAGATCTGTTTAGGACAAGTGAGATAGTCCAAGGGTCAGACCTTCAGATTGAGAGAGTTCCTAAGCGTCTGTATCTTTTTTTTTTTTTTTTAAGATTTTGTTTATTTATGAGAGACAGAGAGAGAGAGAGAGAGAGAGAGGCAGAGGGAGAAGAAGGCTCCATGCAGGAAGCCTGATGCGGGACTCGATCCCCGGACTCCAGGATCATGCCGTGGCTGAAGGCAGCGCTAAACCACTGAGCCACCTGGGCTGCCCAAGTGTCTGTATCTTAAGCACAGTCTGGGTATCGACTCTGCTGTTACTCCCTCCATCTTGGGGCCTGTGGTCACATACGCAGTTTCTTTCCAGATGCTCCTGTACTTGTTGCAGGATTAGCCTAGAAATACTGCTGATGCATGTTGACATTCCTTTCCAGGTGTTTTCCAAAGCAGGGATGGTGAAGAGCTGCTCCATTTCCAAGAAGAAGAACAAAGCAGGTATTCCCTAGGAAACTGCCTTCAGAAAGGATAATTCCAAAAGAACCTGTGGCTCTGGGTAGGGGTAGGGGTAACTTTTGCTTGCTGATTTTGAAGGCCCTCTTGGACTGAAGCACTGTCACCCTCAGAGGCAGCCATGCACATCAGGTTCTTCTGAGTTTAGACTCTGCCACCTTGGACTGTCCCATGGTCTCCGAGCAGTACTTTTGATGTGCCACCAGTGTACAGTGACACTACCATAGCAGAAGCCTTGCTTTTCCCCTAGCACCTCTGGGCTTTGGAAGTTTCTTAGAGAAGAGCAGGAAGAGACCTATCTCAGGCCTTCCCACTTCCCTTCCGAGAGAAACAACCCAGACATAGAACCTTCTGAACATTCCACTGAGCCATGAACCATGTATCTCCATGGCCTGTGGGTCACCTTACAGATGCCACCCTCATCTCTCCGTTTGGCCTCTGGTATTATCATGAGGCCCTGGGCCCCTGCTTGTCTATTCTCCAGCCCTGGCTCCCTACATATGATGGACGGGCCACACGTTCTTGCTCTTTCACAGCTGTTCCATCCCATCCCTTTCACATGGCAGGATTTGCAGGGATGCCACGTGAGTCAGCCAGAGCTGTGTCCTGGCACAGAAACAAGCTGGTGGGTACAGCATTGGGTGATGAGGGACTGGAGCCCAGCACAGGCATCTCCACATAGCATAGAAGTCCAAGATCAAGGTTTTAGCAGATTGGTTCCTTGTGTGGGCTGTGAAGAGCCTGCCCCAGCCTGTCTCCTTGACTTCTGAATGGTAGTCTTCACACTCATGGGGTGCTCTCTTGGCTTGTGCCTGTCCTGTGTTCAGATGCCCTCCGTCCCCCTTCTTAAAAGAACACCAGTCATATGGACTCAGGGCCCAACCCCAACAACCTCACTTTTCACTTGATCACCTCTATAAAGAGCCTTTTTCCAAAGGTCACATTCTGAGATGCTGGGGATTAGGATGTCACCATAGAAATCTAGGGGGCACTATAACATCCTGTTCTCTGGGAGCCACAGGGCTAGTTTGGGAACATAAGAAAGGCAGTTAAGTACCAAGGAAACAATTTGAGGGCTTGGTTGCAGGAGCTTCAGGAAAGGAGGTGACCCTTGACTTCCAGGTAGCCAGTCGGGCCGGCAGAGGTGCTGCCCAGCCCGGGGCTGCCCCTGTGGGTTACAGGCTTGCCGGGCCCCTCTCTGCCGCCAGACCTATGGAGCCTGCCTCCAGCCCTCAGGAGTGCTCTTCAGCGTACTTTAGAAAGAGTTGCCTGATCTTTCAGTGTCGCGAGCACCTCTCTCGTGCGCTCTCTTTCTTAAGAGCTTGTGTTGGAGAGCCCTGCTCCACCAGGCTCCTCCATCAGAGTTGGAGGGGACTAAACAGCCTGTATACCTGGGAGGGTTGCTGCAGGTCACGGAAAGCACGCTTCACGCGTGGTGGGTCTGCACAGCATCAATGATTGGGTGATGAACCAGACTTTCCGTAGCTACCTTTCACACAGTCTTACACGCTTTCTAAGTGTCCTGTGTACGCAGACACCACCCACCACCACCTTTAATCTTGACTTCTCCCAGGGAGAGCTTTCCAACATCCGCTCAAGAAACCAATGGTCAGGGTTGTCACAGGGTGGCGCTGCCTGCTGCTGACAGTTCTGTCATAGACTCTCTTCTGTGGCCCACAGAGAGAGTCACATTTGGACAGTTCGTGGACTTCCTTACTGCCTCGGGGCCTCATCTGATATAGCACATTTCCATAGTGAATGGAAATGCAAGCAAGAAGCCCACTTGGTTGGGGCTTGAGTCTTACGAACAATACAGTCGATGCAAAGATGGGGCCAGTGAGCAAGTCAAAGGTGATGAATCTTGCTTGTCGTTTGGACCCATCAGACTTGAGCCAGTCTTCTGAGTTCAACTGTGAAAAAAAAAACAAAGAATAAAATAAGTATATCTGTGTAATATGCAGGGAGGGGAGGAGGCGTGTGTCACCTTCTGTGACATAGGTCAAGGCGTAATCAGACAAATGCCCTCTACAATACCTGCTCCCCTGAATTATACAGTTGTACATATATACAAACCAGAGAGGTTTGCATAATGCAGCCCCCCTCCTCATCGGAACTTGGTATCTGAAATTCAGGAGCAGCTGTAATTGGATGGCCAGTGTTACCTGTAAAGAGTAAGTCTTTGGTGCATTTGGCTTTCACGCATATATTCATTTTCCGCATAATGTGTGGAAGAGGAGGACTGCCTAGGTAGACATTGTGTCGCTTGTCATAGCGATGGTCATCCCTGTTCATTCCTTCTCCCTCCCAAAGGTGGAATTCTATTACGAAGTTAATTATCATGTCAATCATCTGTTAATTAATAGTCAACTGGGCCTCAGGTGACAGCTATATAACTTTGTTGGCTGGTTCTTCAAGATGACTGGTAATACATGTCGAGCCAGGAGTGGAAATCTTTTTGGGAATGAAGGAGAGGTGTGAGGAAGAGAGAAAAGAGTGGGCGTCCAGGGGCCTGCTGAGACCCTTGCACTTGGGCTCATGCTTTCTTCACTTTCCTGTCCACCTGCCTCACCCCTGTGATTTCTGCCTCCTTCAGGAGAGCTGCTTTCCATGGGATTTGGATTTGTGGAATACAGGAAGCCAGAGCAGGCCCAGAAGGCTCTCAAGCAGCTCCAGGTAAGGTGGGGATTTCGGCTGAGGTCCCTGGAGGCACTTGGTGGTGCCTGGGGTGGGGGCTGTCTGTCAGCACTCCTGAACTTGAACAGGAATGCGGATTAGGCCATATTTTCCTGGGCCTTTCACTTCCTCTAGTTGTCTAGGGAGGAGAGAACTGTAGCCTAAGAAAAATTGAGACCCATTCTCAGCACTCTGTCATCACTATAGTGTGTTCATTAATCTCCATCTCTGTGCCACATCTCAAGGAGACTGGCAGAGCAGACCTCTGAATAAATACACAAGACCAGGCCATGAGGAGCACTTGGATGGAAATAAAGAAGGCACTGTGATGGGTTGGGAGGGCTACTTTGCATTGTGTGGTCTGGGGAGGCCTCTTTGAGGAGGTAAAAATTGACAAGAAGGAGTCAGCTACCTAAAGATCTGAAGGGGGAGCAGTCTAGGAGGGAGGAACAGCACGTACAAAGGGACTGAGGCAGGGCTGCTAAGGTAGGAGTGAGCTTAGTATGTTTGAGAGGCAGGAGTTGGTGTGGGGTGGTTGGTACCTAGACCTGGATCTTGTAGGCCATTTAAGGACTAGAATGCAGTATAAGGCAGTGAGATTCTGGCAGAGTGCTTGGAGCACACTGGGAAGGGACTGGTTTATGCTTCCGGACAATCTCTGCAGCTGCTCTGCAGAGAGCGGATCATAGGGAGGCAGGTGAGAGAGCATTGAGTCGTCCAAGCAGGAAAGGGTGTTGGCCTGGGCAGGGGTGGAGGCAGTGGGGACAAGGGAGCCAAACTCCGAGGTGTCTGGACATGTCCTTTTCAGAAGTGCAAGATCAGACTGGGGCCCTCGGTAGCAAGAGGGAACCTGAATTGGGGCTGCAGGGAGCCGGACAGCCTGGGATTTGCACCTTCTCAAAGTGAGCCAGGCCTGTGCTCGAGATGGTGTCCTCAACAGTCTTGCCCTGGTGCCCTACATCCCGAAGGCGTTGGGTGGTAAGGGACAAGGAGCAGTGCCCTCCCACACACTTCTCTGTCTCTCTGCAGATCCGCTTGTTCCCCTCCAGCACTTGCCTTTCCCTCGTTCTGCAGCCAGAGTGCTCATGACCAGGCCTCTAGGACAGGCTTCTAGACCCAAGTCTCTGGAAGGGCTCCAAGGGGTCCAGGGGCCCTTTGAAGCCATAGTCAGAATGTCATGTGTCTGTGTGTACTGCACTAAGGAGGACGTGGTCTGCCTGGCATGAGGCCAAGCAATGTGAAGGTAAAATAAGAGTTGAATCAGGCCAAGTTTACAAGCCAGGGCATGGCAGGCTGCACACCATACCCCTTCCCTCATTCTCTTCTTGAGGGGTGCGCCTGGGCCAGACCCAGCTGGGCTGTTTGCAGTGTGGAAAGGATGCCCAAACAGGGCTACCTCCCTATCCTAGCAGAGCTTCCTGTGCAGGGGGAAGGCTTCAGGGCTATAGGAAATGTAACCCGGCCCTTAGCCAATATGTTTTTGTAGAATTTTGATGACCTTGGCTCAAGGCAACTTCATGAGGGGCTGAGTTGGTTTTGGGTAGGATGATGGGGAGGGGACCCCTTCGGGGCTTCTGCTCTCTTCGAAAGGCTCTCTGTTCTCCACCAGGGCTTGTAGACTCATGCCCATGGGGGCCAGTGGGGGCAGGCAGTGTAAGGGGTGAAGAGGCAGGCATCACCCAGAACAAAACCAGGTGCTTGTGCCCTGTCTAAAGGAGCAGCGACTTCTTGGCTTCACCCAGTCATTGCGTCGTGGGGAGGCAGATTACAACAATACCAGATCTCTAGGGGGTTTTTTTGTTGTTTTTTTTTTTTTTAAGAGATGCCAGAAATGCCACTTCGTTATTAGATGCCATCAAGGCACATAACTGAATTTTAGCTCTGCACGTTTAGTGCTTCATTCTCTGCCACATGATGCTGGATTCTATAATAAAACCCCACCTCACACATGGACAGTGTTAGGTTCTGTACCTGCCTGTGTGCATATATATGTGCATATTTCCACAAAGAACTATTTACACGAATCTACATGTGGTGTATTTTATGGGAGATTTAAAGGATTTTTTAGGGTAGTTTTGCTAATATGCCAGTTTTGCCTTAAGGGACCCACGTGAGAGCCTGGCTTTCCTTGCAAGTCCTCTGTGGTTTAGAAATTTTTATTTTTTAAGCCCATACAGTCTAACCCGAACTCTGTCTGCAAGCCAGACCGAAGGGGCTTCCTTTGCCTGCACATCCTTACACACTATGGAAAATTCTATGCCCCTTGAATGGTGTAAAGGTCAAGGCCCACACATGACTCGAGAGGATGTTGGAAGGCTGGGTCTCTGTGACCGCCAGCTGCTACCTGGGCTCAGCATGAGCCATTTCCAGGAGAAGCTGTTCTGTCCTTGATTCCAGCTGGCCCCTCTGCCTGGGAACATCTTCCCTCTGAAATTTCCCTGGCCCTCTAGGGAGGCCTGCAGTGGTGAATGGCAAGGGGGCAAGTGCGTATTTCTGGGAGGACAGAATGACAAGCTGTGTTGTCTTATTTCTTAGGGTCACGTTGTGGACAGCCACAAACTGGAAGTGAGGATCTCGGAACGAGCCACCAAGTAAGTCTTCAGTGCCCCATGTTTGCTTTGATCTGGGGTGGTCCCTTCTGCTCTGGTGCTGGTGCCCCAGTCCCTTAATGTGCCCTCCACCCAAACCCTCACCATCTGGGACTCTCCCTCACAAAGCTTGTGTCCTCTTTGCCAACTCCAAGGCCCATTTCTGTGATGAACTGGGATTGCTCCAGTCCTTTTGAGTGAATGTTTAATGCAGTTACTGTAATCAGAGGAGCAAGAATGGGAGAATCATCCTGCTTATCTTGGTGGTATCCGTAACCCAACTAAGAGTTGCAAGTTGTTGCTGGGGCTTTGGAGGGACCAGAGAAGTGATAAAACCTGAACATCCGCCTTTATAGACCTTTCTTTCCTGGAGCTGGATGACAGAGCCCAGAGACAGCCTCCAGTTGTTTTGAAAGAGATTCAGTAGGCATTAGTGATGGAGACAGACCTATTCTGCCCAGTGACCAGTTTCCTGAAGTAGTGGGGGTTTTTTCCCCAGGAGTTTCATTTTGCTCCTACCCTTCTACCCACTTATATGTCTAAATGAGCTAGTAACCCCCAAGGTGCTTTGAACAGTGCCCAGCACGAAACGTGCCCTGCGTAAGGCATTATTGTCCTTGTCACGAATTGCCTCAGGTGATGAGGTGATTGCTTCTAACAGTCCTAGGGCTGGTTTAAGATATTTATTTGGTAGTTTTCAGCAGGTGGGGGGTCATTTGTTGTGGTCGTTGAGCAGATTAGCTGCTGGTGACTGTTCTGGAGCTGCTGCTTTTTCTTCCCTCTCTCTGTTTTCAAAGCAACTCATGAATCTAGTGCCATGCCACCTCTGGTATTGTTCACCCATCCCAGTCTGTGCCATGTCAGCATCCTTCAGGAGAAGAAGGCCTGGTATGGGAAGGGTTCCTGAGCTGTGATGGTACAGTGGAAGTTGAGTCCAGGCCTGGGACTCCACAGCTTTGGGTTCTAGTCCAGGAACTGCGTGACCTTGGGTGGCTGCATGAAGCGTCTGGCACATGCCCTGCATGTGAGCACTCAGCCAGTGGTGGAGATCTTCTTTTCCACGCCCTATCTGCAGGGAGTCAAACTAAGGTCACCTTGCAGATTTCCAGTGTCCAGCCAATGTTGATTTAGTAATCCTTTTATTCAACAAAAAATCAGAGAAAGCCCACTGTATTCTACATACTCTGCCCAATTGCCAGGAATGGAGTTGCCTTGTGCTCGCATTCTAGGGTAGTGTATTTGGTAGAACCTTCTACAGTGGTGGGATTCTTCTCTAATGTTCTGCATCTGTGCTGTCCAGTATGGCAGCCGCTTGCTACGTGTGGCATTTGAACACTCGAAATGTGTATTAGTTATCTGTTGCCGCATAACAGAATATCCCAAACTTAGCTTAAAATAGCAAACGTTTATTATCCCACTCTCTTTGGGTCAGGAACTCAGGAGCAGCTTAGTTGGGTACTTCTGTCTCCAGGTCTCTCAAGAGGTTGCTATGAGGATGTGGGCCAAAGCTGCAGTTTCATCTGAAGTCTCCCTGGGGGCTAAAGGATCCACTTCCAAGATGGTGCCTTCCCATGGCTATTAGTAGGAAGCCTCTGTTCCCCACCATGGGTGCCTCTCCCTGGGATTGCATGAGGGTTTTTCCAGCCCATTTCCCACAGAGTGAGTGATCCAAGGGGGAGCAAGGAGGAGGTGACAGTGTCTTTTACGACCTCATCTCAGAAGTCACTGTTGGCATCTCTCGTCCATTGGTCACACAGATCTCCTGTCTAATGGAGCATGGGAGGGGACTCCCCAAGGGCATGAATCCCATGAGGCAGAAATCACAGGGGACCATCTTGGAGGCTGGCTCTCCCAGCAGTTGAAGAGTTGAATTTTGAATTTTGTTTTCATTTAGATTTAGCTGGCCATGTGTGGCTTGTGGCTACCGTATTGGACAGCATAGCCCTAGGGCACAAAGAGTAAAGGGAAATATAAACAAATACATATTATGCAGTTAGGTGGTGATGAATTCTAGGAAGGAAAATAAAGTCGGGCAGGGATGAGTTGCTGTTTTAGTGGCAAAACTTAGAGAAGGTCTTTGAGGAAGTGATGTGGAGCAGACCTGAAGGGAGCAAGTCATAACAATCATCTTTATGACAACTGCTGCCATTTACTGAGCGTTTAGCACATGGTGGGCACCATGTAGAGTGTTTGACAGGTCCTCAAGCAGTATGACAAGACCAGCACTATTATTAGGGCCATTCCCCAGTTGAGGAAACAGAGGCCCAGAGAGGCCAAGTTAACTTGCCCAAGATCATTCAGATCCTATGTGGCCAACTTGGCATCCATACCCTGATTATCTCAGCTCCCTGCTCACAATCCTGCCCCACTTTGATGTAGGGACTTAGGTAAGGTGGGAGTGTGTTAGAGGTAGCCCTGAGCCCCAGGATAAGTTTCCTCTCTAAACCTCAGCCCATCTCCATGGCTAGAAACTGCTCTGGGGCCTCAGGACAATGTTCTTCCAGTGAGCAGTGGAAATGTTCAGATAAGCCCTTTGGACCATCTGGGGTCTTGCTGCATCCACAAAGGGACAGTGGAGACTGGATATGGTGAGGAACTGGCCTCACTCTCATCAGGTTTCCTGTCTCCAGTCCCCGCTGGCCCCTGGGTCTCTCAGATGACAGGCAGGAGAGACCCAAGGGTGGGCAGGTGGGCCAACCAGATGCTGTTTTGAGAAGAAGATGGTTATGCTCTGTGTTATCCAAAGGAGACCACCTTCCTCACATTTCACATCTTCCTCATCCACACCAACTCCTTGAATCCCTCACCTGCACAGACCAGAGCATCTGCTCTTTGTGGGGGGCGGGGGAGTGGGGGGCAGTGTGGTGCAGGCAAGGGAGTCCATATAGGGCAACAGCTGCCTATACCCTGAATAACAACCTGAACCCTTTCCAGGCCAGCCCTGACATCCACTCGGAAGAAACAAGTACCCAGAAAGCAGACAACTTCGAAGATACTGGTGCGCAACATCCCCTTCCAGGCTGACAAACGGGAGATCCAAGAGCTCTTCAGGTGAGAAGCGCTGGTTCGGTCCAAGGGGTGGCGTGTGGGTGGGGAACGTGCTGGAGCCTTGGAGAAGGTGGCTTCAGGTCCTTGATGGCTCTGCTGGCAGCCGGCCCAGTGGTCTTTCAGAGGTCATTATTTGGCTGCCTTTGATTTATCCCCCTTGAACTCACACACTGCTTTCCAGAGCACTGTGCAGAAAAGTCTCAAAACAGCCAGGCCTCTTCCTCCCGAGGTGAGACAAAAGGAAAGGGAGGCTGATCTTTTCCATCCCCACCCACAACAGGATGAGGTGGGAGCCCACATGGCCGAAGCTCAGCTCTGTCCATGATCTGCCTGAAATTCTTCCTCCCAGGTCACTCCTGGCTTAAGCCAATGGTTCTCCACTTTCTTGGTAGTTTTGAGTCAATTGGGGACTTTAATAAACATACCTTTGCTCAGGTCCCACCCCCACAGAGGTGGATTCTGTTAGTCAGGGGTAGAGCTCCGACATGGCTGTTCTGATCAGAGTTCCCCAGGGGCTTCTACTGACCAACAGAAGATTGGGCGCCTCTGTCTACATTGCTTCTCATGGAAAGGCCATTTCGAAAGAAGGATGAATCACCTGCATAAATAATGCAGTCCATCAGCAGATGCTGGCACAGGGTCACACATTCCAGGTGGTGGGACCTGGGAGAGCAGGCCGGGAGGAGACCCAGCTGGAAGGCCGGCAGCAAGGCCCTGCAGAAAGGAAGATTTAGTCAGACCAGGTTCCCCATGTTTCAAAAGAAAAACTAGCAATCCTGATTTTAAGGAGAATAAGTTGGCAACTAATTTACTTTCTGAAAGCAAACATGGTATAGGACAAAGTGTCTGCCTATGGCCAGGGGCCACCATTTTGCTGCCCCCATGCTGCTACATTACATTGTTGGACATTTCTGATTAGTTGGGTACCACTTAGAACCAGGCCCTAGGTTAGCCATTCTATATTGGGGCATCGCGGGAAGATGTTTAAAGCCAAGGCCCTTCCCAGGCATGATGCAGAGAGACCATCTAGCACAAGGGCAGAGGGAATTAGCCCCAACTGAACAGATCGTCGGGGCCCTCAGAACCTACAGCACTCTGGTCCACAGGTTCAGGAGAGCTAGGTCCCTGTTGGAATCATCAGTTAGCATCTTACTCATTTGGTCAACTGTGGATGCAAAATATAAATCCTATATTCGGGAGACCAGAAAGAAGTGCCTTTTATGACATCTACTTCTTTGCTCTCATTTGGTGTAAAGCCGGGGGACCCATTTGTGGGATTTGCTTCAGAACTCGCTGTCACTCTCTCCTCCGATACACTGTCCACTGGCGTGCAGTTCGTTCACAGGCGTGGCTAGCGGATAGTGATGCGGATGCCAGCCCTGCTGGTTTCCTGAGTAGCTGGGTCTTAGCTGTGATACTGGGTCCCCTGGGCAGCACCAACAGTCTGGTGAGATGGGGTCACAACCTGGGGGATGTTTTCCATCTCCCCATACCCAGGGAGATGAGTCCCGAGGAGTTCGCCAGCAAGGTCGTTGCGGGAGAGAATGCACCCTCAGCCTCATGCGCCTGCTTGTTTTAACACGAGTCTGCTTTTTAAAGAGTCCAATTTAAGAACTGCCAGATCAAAACAGGATTGCCGCAAACAGCACGTGCTGATCAGGAAATAGTATCCCGCCGAAATGACAGTTTCACTTGTGTCTGCAGCGTATGTAGGATGACACTTATCCAGGGAGACAAAAGACCAAGTTGGAAAGGGAAAAACGCTTTGTTTGATCTTCCGTTTTATATTTATTTTGAGAAGACAGGGAATTAGCATCCAACGAACGTAATTACGCGGTCTCTCTTCTCCCTGCCATTGTTCTGGTGGTAGTTTCTGGCAGCCCTTGGAGAGAGGGCGGAAAGCCCTCGCGGCTGGCTCACCTTGCTTTGTTGTGCACTCAGGCTGGGGCCCGAGGCAGTTCCAAGCGGCAGGCAGCAGGGGTCGCTGTGAGCCTTCTCCGGGGGCTAAGCTGGTCGGGATTTCAGACAAAGCCAGTGGCCGGCAAAGGTCAGAGCCAGGGGAAGATTTCAGGATTTAGGGGAACCAATCTGGTCCATTTTGTAGACAGGTTTTGTGGGCTTGTCCTGCCAGGTGTAGTCAGAATCCCAGCTCTGATGGAGCATTTGCTCGGTGTATGCTGGGCCCCAGCTGTGTGTCTTCTTGTGCTGTGTCTTCTCTTTTAAGCTGCGTAGCCGTGTTGAGGAGGAGCAGTGCTGTTACCTGTTTTGCACCCAGAAGGATACTGGAGACCTGGGCACACTGAAGCATCCAGCCCAGGAGCCTCAGTTGAGCCAGGAATGGGAGTTCAGTGGTGTGCCCCAGAGCCATAGCTCAGAACCACTCCTCTCTGTAGCCTGTTGTCCTTCTCTGGGCCTAGAAGGATATTACGCCCTAGATCATGTCAGTGGAACCACTGTCCCACTATGTTAGGTGGGAACGTGTCGTTCATACCAGCCACGGTGCTAGGTGTTGGGCAAGCAGCTGTTTCAGGAGAGATGGGCCCCTCTCCCGAGGACTTCACTGTCTGTGGGGGACCAGGGAGCAAAACAACAGGGCAGTCAGACAGTGACATTTCTATGGTGTGCAGGAGTGAGTGTGGGACTGCGGGAAGGCACGGTCAGGTTCTCAAGAGTGCCCGCTGCAGGGTGGCAGTTCACCTACCCTCCACAGCCTCCTGGGGACCTGCACATGAGCTGCCAGCAGCTTCCCGGCCAAGGCAGCATTTGCCTGCGCCTTCTCTGGAGGTCACCAGCCTTGCAGTCAGGCCTGCTTGCATCATACTGCAGCCCCTTGAACCCCATCTTGAGACGGGGGCCAAGAGGCACTGCAGATCCATGCCCCTACAGGATCACCATCTGGGATGATTTGAAGCTCGCCCTTTAGAAAAACCAGAATAGGGATCCCTGGGTGGCGCAGCGGTTTGGCACCTGCTTTTGGCCCAGGGCGCGATCCCGGAGACCCGGGATTGAATCCCACGTCGGGCTCCCGGTGCATGGAGCCTGCTTCTCCCTCTGCCTGTGTTTCTGTGTCTCTTTCTCTCTGTGACTATCATAAATAAATAAAAATTAAAAAAAAAAAAAGAATAGACACAACAGTGGATGAGGAGATTGCACTTCTCTCTGCCACCTCCTTTCTGGGCCTCAGTGTCCCCTGCCTGGCACAAGATAACAGTAGTAAGGCTACTGATCGCATATGCTGTAATTTGCAGTGACGACACAGTAAGAATGTTTATCATCAAGTAAAGTCTTGAAGCCCAACCTGTGTCGGGCACTGCTTTGCATTGTCAGTATAGGTCTGTTCCCCACAACAGCCCCGCAGAGGAGTGTTGCCTCCATCTCCAGGGAGGAAGCCAGCTCCCTAGGCCAGACTGCCGCCCTTGGGTCATCCGCTGGCTCGGGCAGCACCCAGCTCCCACACTGTGTGGCTGCCTCAAGGAATTTTGTGTGTGGAGCATTCAGTACAAGGCCTGGTGGGGAGTAAGTAGTTGACAGACATTAGCTGTGGTTCTCAAACAGCACAAAACCGGTGGCACCAGGCTTTGAACCCCAGGCAGGCTGGCTCTCACAGAGCCTGACAGCGGAACAGATCCTTGACAGTCTCCTGGGACGTTTTCATAGTATTTCTCCTCCTTTTTATAAGTATGTCTCTCCTGCACTGTGATCCTCTCCCCCTCCAGCTGGTTCCAGGCTGGAGAGGGTCAGTTCTGGAGGACACAGGCCTCTCAACCCCAAAAAGGAAACACAGAAGATGAAAGGGGGGTTCTCTGGACCATGCAAGTGTGTGTGTGCATGCAGGGGCAGCAGACTCCTCACCCCACAGCCAGAGCAGGGGTGAAAACGGCCCCCTGCTTATCCTGCACCGTGCACAGTCTTAAGCTAGTAGCTGTTCCAGAGAAAGAAGGTACTGGCTTCCCTTCCTGTCTGGGTTTGCTCTGGGGTAGGTATGTGTGTGGGAGGGCCTATGCGTGGGGGGAGGGGGGGGCTTCGCCCACCTCCATTGGAAAGCCTGGATTTGAAGGTCCCTGGGACAGAGGGTGGTTCAGAGAACAGCTCCACAGATAAGGCCAAAGTCTGTACTCCCACCTGAAGCTTGCACATTCAGGACCCCTGTCCTTAACACACAAGCACATGTGCAGAGCCAAGGCATTTGATGGACAGGTCTTGTTCCCACCCAGATGTCAAGCACTGGTCCCAGGATAGCACAGACGCCTTGAGAATGGGATGATTCATGCTCACAGCACTTGGGAGGTGGCAGGCAGTAGGCTGACCCCATCCCATGCATCCATCCTATTGGTACATCCTGACAGTGGACCAGCATGCCAGAGCTGCAATGCCCACCTCCTAGAGGGGGAACCTGGGGCCCAGAGGTATGGGGGCTGTTCCCAGAAGGACCTTCAGCTTCCCCGTGTCTTCTATATCCCATGGGCAACCTCTGTCAACAGGGCTGGCTTTGTGAGTATGTGACCCTGTAGCCCCATGAGCCCCATGCTTGGTTTAGTGTTCTCTTGTCATTATCCTGAAATTCTTAATGTTTGTACAGGAGGCCCCAAGTTTTCGTCTCACACTGGACCCTGCAAGTTATGTAGCCAGTCCTGCCTGCAAACCAGTGGAATGGGGCCCGACACAGAGTAAGCACAGTCCGTGCACACTGGAAGTAGCGATTTAAAATATGTCTTCAGCTCGCCATCAGCCAGCATGGTTTGGCCTGTCCTGTTCTCTCAAAGCTCCCAGCCCACCTCACGGCCACCCTTGGAGTGCTGTCCATGTGGTAGTTTAGTGTCCCTTACCCCTACCCCAGACTATAATCACACTTTGGTCACTGCTCCGTGCTCTGGTGCACATAGAGGGTGCTTGGTAAATGTTTGCTAAGCACCCTGCACAGCTTTGCTTATGGAATCCCGATAAAGGCAGGATGTGTGAGGCACAGAGAGGTTAGGGAGTTTGCCCAGGGCCACACAGCTCTGAAGTGGCCCCACCTGGTCATGCTCACTCTGGAGACCCACCTACCTCCTTGGAATTATCCACAAGGGTCAGGGGTGTTGGGTGAGAGCTGCTGGCAGAAAGATTGAGGCAGTAGCTGTGGGCTACAGATGGAGAGAGCTTTTCATCTTTTTCATCTGATCCTTTTTTTTTTTTTTTTTTTTTTTTGGTTATTTTGTTCCTCAGATGTGTGAACCACCTGCTATGGGTGTGAATGGGTGAGCTCCCAACAGGTGTCTCGAGACCTTAATTACACAGCTTGCATCTCCTGTCCCCAGTGCACCTGTTGTGCCCTCTTTGTGGACAATGTCCGTTGTCCCTGGCCTCTCTCCTCATTTCCTCTCCTCACAGTGACCGTGACTGTGACCATGACCATGGAGGGAGGGCTGAGGATAGCAAGCCAGCCAAGTTCCCCTTTCCCAGGTATGGGGTCACTGCCTGATTAATTCCTGGTTGTGAGCAGTACTTTTCCAAATGCTAGGAGCCCTATAACCTGTTCTCTGAGGAGGTCCCAGGACTGATGGGGCCAGGTTCTGCAGGGGAGAAGCTCTGCAAAAAGCAGCCTTGGGCAGCTACCAAGAGCCATCCCAGAAGGACCATTTGAGAAGGAGTTTGTGGGTAGGTGGGAGAAAAACCCTTCAGCCACATTCTAGAAGGGATGTAATAAGGAGACCGTCCTTACCTGCATAGGTCATCCCCCTACACGCATCCCTACAGGGAGCCCCTAGATGGAGGCCACTACACCCCAAGGCCACATCCGGCCCTACTCATTTATTCTCCTGTTGGCCGGCTGCTCTCCAACCATAGCAGCAGAGTCGAGTAGCTGTATCTGAGACCAGCTGACCCGCAAGCCCATAAAATACTGTCTGGCCCTTTGTGGGGTATGTTTGCTGATCCCTGGACTAAGTTAAACGTAGGGCTCCTTTGGAGCTGGGGCATGCCCTAGGGGTTTTTGGCATTGTCTTTCAGATTAATTACCCAGACGTCATTTTTTTTCTTCCCCTTTTTGTAAAACATGCAGACCTTATAGGTAAAGCTGTCGCCCCATTGACCCCCATTGAACTGTGAGATGTGAGGCACCACTGAGAGAGTTGCTGTGTTCACCTCTGCAGGCCACTTCCCCACTCCGACATATTTTCTCATCAGGGACATCCTTGTTCCCCCTGCTTTGCTAAGGTCTTTGTTGTTTGTTTTAAGAGCCATTTTTTTTTAAGAGCAGTTTGAGGGTTATAGCACAATTGAGAGGAAGGTATGTGGTATCCGTAGATCCCCTGCCTACGGCCTCCCCATTATCCACATCTTCCATCAGAGTGGGATGTTGGTTACATTCAGTGAACCTACACTGACACGTCTGTCACCGAGTCTGCAAGTTGCTTTGGGGTCCATTCTCAGTGGTGTATATTCCATGCATTTGGACAAATGTGGAATGATGTGCCCCCATCATTACAGTCTCCCATAAAGTGTTTTTGCTGCCTTGAAAGTGCGTTGTATTCTGCCCATTCACCCCTCTCTTCCCCTTTGCTGAGTTTTTAAAAGACGGTATGAATGTGTTCGTTCATTCTCAGCTGAGCCGAAGAGCAGCGGTCAGTGAATTTAGGGCCCACCCAAATCCAGCGTGACCTCATCTTACCTAGATCACATCTGCAAAGACCTCATTTCCTGGGTAGCCCCAGTGGCGTAGCGGATTAGCGCCGCCTGCAGCCTGGGGCCAGTGGCGTAGCGGGTTAGCGCCGCCTGCAGCCTGGGGTGTGATCCTGGAGACCCAGGATTGAGTCTCACGTCGGGCTTCCTGCATGGAACCTGCTTCTCCCTCTGCCTGTGTCTCTGCCCCTCTCTCTGTGTGTCTCTATGAATAAATAAACAAAATATTTTTAAAAAAAAAAGACCTCATTTCCAGGAAGATCCCATTCATAAGCTCTGGCGGACATGAATTTGGGGGACAGGCCAGTGCCAGGTGTCTTAGAGAGGTGGTCAGGGAGAGCTTCTCTGAGGAGGAGACATTCCAGTGGGGACCCAAGGGTATGAAGAAGTGAGCTGCCTGCAGGCCTAGGGGCGACAGATGCCACATCCTGAGGTAGGAATGAGCTTGGCCCTCAGGGGGAATGGGCAGGGTGAGCAGGAACAGAGGGACAGCACTGAGATGAGACTAGTGGACAGGGCTACAGTCTTGTGGGCCATGATCAGGGCTTTACATGGTTTTTAAACTTGTTATTCAGGTGTGACCAGCAGCCAGCTCAAGAAACAGAACATTCCCAGCCTGCCCTTTGCCCAGTGCCCCCTTCTCTTCACTGTCCCCCACTCACTCCCTGCCCACCATTATCCTGCCTTCCAGAAACACGTATTTGCACTGCCAGTTTTGTTGTTTACATAAATGACATCATAACATATATACTCTTTGGTGTCTGGTCTGTCTGCTCAATATTTTTTGTTGTGAGATTTTTCTGGGTTGTTAGGTTGTTGTGATTTGTTCAATCTCAGTGCTGTATAGTATTCCATTGTGTGAACATGTTGAAATACATGTATCCGTTTTACTGATGAGCGCTCGGTAGTTTTTAGATTTTGGACTATTTCGAATAAAGAATGCTTCTGTGAGTACTCTTGTGCATGTCTTTTGGTGACCGCGTGCCTATGTTTCTGTAGGGTGTCCCTGTATGAGTGGAATTGCTGGGTCATGGGATGTGCATATTTCAGCTTTAGTAAATATCACAGTCAGGTTTCTAAAGAGACTGTGTCATTTTGTACTCCCCATGGGTCTGAGTGTTCTGGTTGCCCCTGGTCCTCATCGACACTTGGTATTGTCTGTCTTTCTTTTTAGCCATTCTGGTGGGTGTATAATGGCATCATCATATTGTGGTTTTAATTTTTAAATTTGTGTTTCCCTAGTAGCTAAGGAGATCAAGTGTTTTTTCATATGCTTATGAGCATGTTTAGACCCTTGTGGAGGGCCTGCCTGTTCAAGTCTTCTGCCCATTCTTTTAAAAGTTGGGTTGTTTGATTTTTTCTTTTTTTTTTTTTTTCTAATTCCTATATAATTTTATGTGTTCTGGTTGTCCTGTGATGGATATATGGTTGCAGTCCTTCCCTCTCCCATTCTGTGGGTATGTTAATGGCATCCTCTCAATGGTGTCCTTTAATGAACAGAGGGCTCTTAATGTCTATTGCTTTTTCCCTTCATAGTTAGAACCTTTTGTGTCCTAGTTAAGCAATCCCTGTCTCCTCCAAGCTCATGAATATAGTCTCCTATTTTCCTATAAAAGCTTTGACCTTTCACATTTAGGTATGAAGTCCATCTGGAATCGATTTTTGTATATGGCGTGAGGTAGAGATCAAGGTACTCCTCTCCTCCCCTCCCCCCATGGATAGTCAATTGACCCAACATCATTTATTGTGAAGGCCATTCTTTCCTCTCTGCTCTGCAGTATTGATTTTGTCATAAATCAGGTGGCTGTGTATGTGAGGGTCTGCTGCTGGACTCTCTAATCTGTTCCTTGGGTCTATTTGTCTACCCTCGTGCCAATATACACCGTCTTAATTACTGTGGCTTTGTAAAAGCTTGATATCTGGTGTCTTTGTTCTTCCCCAAGATTGCCTTGACTATTCCTGGCCCTTTGCACTTCAGGCCTTTGTGTTTTATTCTACAGCCACAAGAGGTTCTGAGCAGAAAGAGTGGTAGGTGACTTACATTCGTAAAAGATCTTGAGAGAAGAGGGTCAGAGCAGGGTGTGAGGAGGCCCACAAGGAGGTGTTTGCAGCCATCTGGGCCTGAAGCGATTGTGGTTTGGACCAGGTGTGGGTGGTAGAAGTGTGTGTCAGGTCAGTCTGGGGGCACAGTCGCAGACTCCTCCAGATTGATGGCTTTAGTGAGTCTCCTGTGATGGAGACAGGAATGGAGGACAGCTCCTGTGTTTGGGGTCCTCAGCAACTAGCTGGATGATGCACCATGTTCAGGGGTGGGGCAGCACGAGGAGGCACCGGCCCCATTCTCTGTGCCCACCCTTTCCTGGCCCATGATGTATCACACGTCACCAACATCCACAGTGGTAGTGCCAGAGCTATGCTTCTCATTTGATCTGTGCATGCGTGTTTAGGGGTGCCTGGGAGCCTTCCTTTCGGGAACAGCTCTGGTTCGCCCACAGATGTCAGCCGCAGCACCAGCACTGCTGTATCCACATTCCTTCTCGGCACATTCTCTGCCGTGTGAGGGAGGCGCAGTTGACGATACCCCCAGACATTTGCACAGCTCCTTACCAGAGGGTTCTGCCAGGGCCTGAAGTGCTCTGGTGCTCATGATTTCACTCATTCCTCCCCCGACAAGCCTCGGGAGCCGAAGCCGAAGCACACAAGGCAGATGGCTGCCCAGCCATAAAACCCCAAGCAAGTTGCAAAGTCGGATTCACACTCCCCATCACTCCCCTTCTGTGCAGCCTCTCCCATTGCAAATTCCAAGGATAGAGATGTGCCTTTTTAACCCTTTCCTGGACCCATTCAGCACATTTATTAAGTTTTTTTCAGTATGCCTGTCCCCAGGCATGTTGTCATGTCTGAGATTCTGTGTCCATGATGCTTATTAAGGCCAGTCTGCAAATATTTGGCATGTGCTTTGGGGAGCCAGTCCTTCCCTCAAGAGCACTCCATTTGGAAAGATGATAAGTTATAAGGCTGTAACTAAAACATGCCAAGCAATCCGTTCTTCATTGAAGGGAGTGTCCCAAACACAGAATGTAGCAGACCTTGCTGGACATGTTTTTATTTGGGGGAAAAAATCTGTCATTACGAATGAACTCCAGGATTCACGGTAGCCAGCTATGGGATGCAGCTCAACAGAATCACCTGGTCCAAATCCCAGGTGTCCCATCTACCACCACCCCCCGATGGCAAGGCTACATCTTGAATCCAGCTCTTCTTTTTTTTAAAGATTTTTTATTTATTTAAAAATGAGAGACAGAGAGAGAGAGAGAGAGGCAGAGACACAGGCAGAGGGAGAAGCAGGCTCCATACAGGGAGCCTGACGTGGGACTCAATCCTGGGTCTCCAGTATCACGCCCTGGGCTGCAGGCGGCACTAAACCATTGAGCCACCAGGGCTGCCCATTGAATCCAGCTCTTAATGTGGGCCCATTTGGTTTGGAGGCAAGGGGCATGGACTAGGTTCTATCAGGTTAGAGGACCAAAGGCTGGCCAGCATACACAGGTGAGCCCAAGGGGAGACTGTTGATCATTGCAGCAGATGTTACCCAGAGTCAGACTTCAGCCGAGTAAAGACAAGTGAATATACACACCCATCAGCATGGCTAGACTAAAAAACAGGAGGAACACAGAATGCTGACGAGGATGCAGAGAAACTGGACCCATTCACACATTGCTGGTGGGAATGCGAAATCGTACAGTGACTCAGGAAGAGAATAGGCACTTTCTTGCAAACTAAACCCACACTTACTGTGCGACCCAGCAGTTCTGCTCTTGTGCATCGGTATCAAAGAAATGGAAACTGAAGTTAATGTAAAAACCTGTACAGGTGCCCATCACCTGATGAGTGGATAAACCTGATGTGGTCTGTGGAGTGTAATCCTGCCACCAGGAGGAATGAATGCACCCCTACCATGGTCCATCCATACCATGGATGGACCTTGAAAACATTATGCTAGAGAAAAGAAGCCAGTCCCAAAAGTGCACATATTATGTGATCTCAGTTATATAAAATGTCCAGAGTAGACAAATGTAGAGTGAAAGAAAGTAAATCAATGGTTACTTGGGGAACGGGGTCAGGGAGGTGATTGCTAAAGGATTTGGGTTTCTATCTAAGCTGATGAAAATTTTCTATAGTTGTGGTGATGAGTCACAACTCTGAATATACTCAACCATCTTATCATACACTGAATAGTTGGATTGCATGGTGTGTGAATTGTGTCTCACTAAAGCTACTAGAGAAGGAAGGAAGGAGGGAGGGAGAGGGGAGGAACCTGTAGATAGAGGCAAATAGCAGCTTTATTCCTTGTAGCCAAAATCTAGAAACTACCCAAATATCCTTTAGTGGGCAAGTGGTTAAATGAACCATGGTTCATCTGTGCCATAGATTACTACGAAGCAATAGAAAGGGACAAACTCTCGGTACACCCAGCAACCTGGGTGAAATCTCTAGAGCATTATCATTATGCCAACTGGGAAATGCAGATCTCCAAAGGGTAGACACTGTGTGATTCTATTCATATAACATTCTTAAAATGACAAGATTAGAGAGATGGGGAGCATTGATTGGGGATCAGTTATATGGAGAGAGAGAGGGTGGTTGTGTCTGTGAAAGGAAGTACAGGAGATCCCTGAGGTGAATGTTCTATGTCTTGATGGTCATGAGTCTACAGGTGGTACAATTGCATAAAACTAAATACATATATTCAAATGCATTCATGTAAAACCAGTGGAATCTGAATAAGGTCGGTGATTATATTAATGTTGATTTTTCTGGCTGTTGATATTGTACTTTTTTGAGATGTTACCACTGAGGGAGACTGAAGGGCATATAGGATCTCCTTGATTATTTCTTATAATTGCCTGTGAGTCTATGATTATCTCAGAATAAAAACTTTAAAAAAAAACACAAATATCCAAATACATAAAGGAACAATTTGGCCACACCCTGCAGTAGTGAGTTGCCCATCACCATGGGCAAGCAAGTGAAGACTAAGTGTTAAAGGTGCTCTAAAAGGGATTTCTGATGGAGTAAGTCCAGGCTCACTCCCTTCAAGACACTTGCACCCCAAATATTATTAGCATTTGCAACCTGGGGAAGGGGGTGGTCAGAGAAAGGAGAATCCTCTGTCCTTTGGGTCAGCTGCAGGTGGACTGAGCCTTTGGTCAGAAGGAATTCAACACTCAACAGACACAGACAATAGCCAGGTGTGGAGGCAGCAGGAATGAGAAGAGAAATTATCCCAACTTTTATGTGCTATATAAACAGTATTTATACTTTATCACTTAAATCAAAGCTAATTGAACACAGGGAAATGAAGAGACTGGCCTCCTATGTGTATTTGATCTCCTGGAATCTCCTCCTATGTTGTAGATTCTCACATGAACCTGGTATTGTAAAGAACATCGAAAAATATTAAGTATCCGTTGTTTGCAGTGCGAGAAAAGAATTATGTGTTGCTGCCCCCTTCTCAGAGAGCTAAGAAACCAGCTCATAGGGACACCTGGGTGGTTCAGTAGTTGAGCATCTGCCTTTGGCTCAAGTCATGATCCCAGGGTCTTGGAATCGAGTCCTCCATTAGGTTCCCCGCATGGAGCCTGCTTCTCCCTCTGCTTGTGTCTCTGGCTCTCTGTGTCTCATTAATAAATAAATAAAAATCTTAAAAAAAAAAAAACAGCTCATAACTTTCTTAGGTTCTTGTAGATCTCTATCCCTTCAGACACTGGGTCTAGCAGGCTGGGCACAAAGCCACATTTCTCAGAGCATGCCCTTCCCCATTTAAGATCTCAGGAGCACAGCCCTGAGGCATTTGATGGGGATATGCGCTGAGTGAAACTTTCTCCATTTGAGAGGCTTGTTCTGCAGAAAATCTGTTTCAGACCCCTTGCTTTTTTTAAATTATCCTGCTCTCTGCCTACCAGTATGCCCACCAGGGGATGGTCAGAGGCTGTAAAAGTTATTGCTGTCAGACCGGGACGAAGCAGTGCTTGCTCTGATAAGACCCTCTGGTTACCCGAGTTCTCCTTTCTCGTGTCGTCCTTTATGCCGTGGTCATCAGAAGTCAGCTGTCAGCTTGGAAAGGAGCCAGTGTGATTTTCCAAGTGAGCAGAACACCGGCCAGGGAGTCAGGAGACCTGAATTCTGGCCTGGCTCTGTCTTGCACCCTTGAGGTCACCTTGGGCAGCGGTATGACTTCACAGAGTCTCCGTTTGTTGAATGAATCAGTTTAAGGGGTCGGGTGAGGCCAGCCAGAGCCGATTGCTTCCTCCTGGCAAGCCGACACAAACCCGTTGGTCACGGCTGCCTGGAGTCCTGTTCTAGAGGATGGCAAAGCTGTCTGGGCTCTGCAGGAAACGGCACTGCAGTTGATTAGCGATGTCTGCCACGGACGTGGGAACAGCCTCCGTGGTAGGTAAGCGGCTCCAGGGGTTCACCTGAGAACGTGGCTTTGATTGCATGTCGCTGGAGCATTTACATTTCCGTCTGCCAGACTGGCTGGTTAGAGGCAGTCCCAGACCAGGGCCCGTGTGGAAGCCTGCTTCATTTTCCTCTTTCAAAAAATGGTAATAAACTCAGAGTCGAGAAGGTTTTTTTTTTTTTTCCTTTTCCTCTTGTCTGTTCTCTTCCTTTGCAATTCCATAGATGTGGTCTTGGGTCGCAGCTGACATTTTCTCTCCCTCCCTGCCTCGCCTGATTCCAGGATAGGTGACAAAGGGCCAGACGGTAGAACGGGGCACCCTGGGGAGAAAGCGCAGGTCCCTGGAGGGGGGGGAGGGTGGCATTGTGCGCCCTGCTTCCCTCCCTGCAGCCTGCTCTAGGCTTGCTTTCACACCTCCCCTCTCCCCCCGATTCCATTCACTGCCTTTTCAGTTACAAGGTCTCTGCGCTTTGTCTGGGCTTGTCGGGAGAGCGGCCGTCAGTGGGCTCTTTGTTGCGGCTGATAATTGTGCTCCGTGTCTCCAGCATCCTGGGTGCTGAAAGGCAGCGGGGGAGCCCTGGGATATCTTGGGAGGCTTCCGAACAGGAACAGCTTCTGCCTGCCCACGTGACTCGGAGCCTTCCCTAGAAAAGGGAGGTCTCGACACGCTGCTTTTTAGTTAAGAAATAACTCGCCGGTTTAGCAAATATTTGCTGAGCATCTCTAATGAGGCAGAGACTGTGCCAGGTTCTGGGTTACAGAAACAAACGTGAACTCCAGGCGGGAAAGGTACTGACTGCCTTGGTTTAGGGAGAAGCGGATGCTCGGTTTACACCGTTAAAACCCTTACAGCAGAGGCCAGGTCTTGCACGCCGCCAGTCTGGTGATGTCTCCAGGCCCCAGTTGTCTGGCTCCAGAGAAGGGTGAGGTTAATGACAGTTGTGGTTTGCTGTGAGGATAAGATCCGTGGTATTGCTAAGGCACCTGGCCTTTTTCTGGCCCAGACGCGCTGTTCTGTGCGGTGCTGAGGGCTCCCAGAGCACAGGGCTCTTACCCAGCCCTGCCACCCAGCTTGGAGCTCTTCAGAAAGTTACCTTACCTCCCTGGTCTGGTCCTCCCTGAGGCCACTCCAAAGTGTGGGGGATGGTCCCTGAAAGGGTTTTCTAGTTAAAGGAACAGTCTGTAAAATCACAGGCCATGACAGCATTTCTCAACACCATCTCATTTCTTGAGCCATGTATTAAACGGCCCTTTTGAAGAAAAATAAAACTCTCTTGGCCTTCCCCCACAGTGGTGATGGGAATGTTTTTATCATTGTATTACTTAACTCTGTACAAACGTAACACTCGGAATAAAGTGACAGCCTATGCTTACGGTTCTCTTAGGACTATAAAACCAAGACACGTTTTCAAATTAAATACAAACAAAATTTCAAATCAATAAAATTCAAATTAACAACATTATTTTAGTGTGATGAATGATGTTGTTTTGCAGGAACTAAATTCAGAATGTGGGTTTTGATATTAGAAAGATGTAGCCTGGGGTTCAGATCTATAATCTGTTTCAGTGCTTTTACGTCAGCAAATACTAATGCAGAGAATGCCTGTTTGCATAAGTGTATGCAGAACGGGAATATGGACTCGGAGGCTTTATTTGCCAGTTCAGCAGAATCAGACCTCTGGCTTATCTCAACCCCAGCCCGTCATCAAACACCCTTCTCAGTGCAGTGTCGCTTACTGCTTCTGCAAAGCCGTCTTGATCACTTAAAAAATAACAGTTAGCATTATAGTATTACTGAAATTATCAATGAGTGGATAACCACTTACTTTCATTGGTTTCATTGTTCACTGTGGCTGATCCATCTCTTGTTGCGAATTAGAATGCAGGAAGACACGTTCCACACAATACAGGGCCCCCCGTCACCCTGAGATAGGTACTGGCGGCTCCTCCATCCCAGGTCTTTGGAAGTCATTGTGCCTGTACCACTGGGTGCCCAGTCTCTTTAAGCACTGTTCTGATACACATGTGTATGTATATTAAGAGTTAAGAGAGATTGTCTCAACACAAACCAAAATTTTAAGTTATCCTGCAAAGTAGCTAAGTCTCCCCACACCCCTGTCTCTTCCCTCACACACACGTGTGTGCCCGCATCTATCAGAGAGCCAGCAGACCTAATTTTGAGAAACTCTGTTCTATTAAGTAGGCTCTGACAAGAGCACACTTATAGGTCCACAATCCTTGCTGGGCCCACTTAGACTTCTAGATCTTTTTCTCTGCTGAACCTCCAACTTGTGGTTGAAATACCTACCGCCAGTTTTTGTTTGTTTTTTGCAATTCACCCTTTTGGAGCTGATCATTTTGCCGCCTGGTTACCAAGGTTAAATGAAGCTTTTGGAGTTCTTCAGCATGTCCTGCCAGTCTGAATTTGCTAGGGAAGCAATGTGGGCAGAGGCCCTTTAAGGTGATTGTAGAAGTTCTATCAAAAGGCTGCTCAGTGAAGGGGCTGTTACAGCTGGAGGCTTTGTCCTAAATCTAACACCAACTGTTAGCTTAATGATTTAGAGCATCAGCATTGTAGTTCTGTGGGAGTGGCACGCTCTAGAATTGTGTAGAGTGAGGAGTTGTTCATTGGATCCCCCATCCCTGGCTGTCAGACTCGGATATGTCACTTAAGTACTGCAAATGTCAGTATCTGCATCTGTAAAATGGGGACCATAGTACGGATGTGTCAGGGTCATTGGGAAGGTTCAACGAAATAATGAAAGTAAAACAGTTAACCTGGTTTCTGGTTCCCAAACCGTGCACTAAGGCCCCTTGGGAGTGCCTCCCTGAACTCACAGGGGAACTGGGGACTATTTTAGATATTTGAGAAAAATAGAGTGACAGCCATCAGAGATGGTGCCAGCTACTACTGTTAACATTGTCACCGTAAGCTTAGACTATGATTTGTTATAACCAGACTGCTGGGTATTCCTTTTAGCCTGGAAACACCATGAAAAAAGGATCTGAGACCCGAAGGGAACCACACACAAACCAAGAGTGTTTGGAGAGCTGTGGGCTAGCATTTTGTGCAAACCAGCACAGCAGAGGTGGCTCTGTTGTGACCAGAATGGCAGTGCAGAATGGCAGTGCAGGATTCCATTTTGTTTCAGCTCTTCCTACATTTCAGTGTGGGGCCCGGGACTGGGATCTAGGATCAGTAGGCTGTTCCTTCTGCCTCCTCTGTCTCCACTTCTGCTCACTTGTAAAATGCAATTTGGAACATTGATTCCCCAGCTCCAATTTTGGAAAAACCCCAGGTTGCCTGCAGTCATCTCAAAGGGGTGTCAGGAAGCGTCCAAAACATAAAAGTCTTACAAGAAAATGAATTCACTTGCATGTCCATGTCTTGCAGTATTCCTGGCAAGGTCCAGTGGCCACTGTCTGGACCCAGAAGTCAGGGGGTGGGGAGGTGTGGAGGTGTCTCCTCCCATTCAAGGGGCAGACCCTGGCTGTGCAGCCTGATTTCTGCAGAGGATGGCCATGGCCTTGACTGCCATAAGCCTTTGAAGTGTACACAGCCTCCAGCTGAGAAATCCCCCTGAGCTCTCAGTAGCATCCTGTGTGTTGGGGCTGTGGCATCTGGAGAAGCGGGCTCTCGCTGCAGACCCTATACCGGGGCAAGTGAACGGTACACATGTGCCAGCCCAAGATTTTTTGGTTTGGGTAGGTTGGGTTTTCATTCCCTTCCTCCTTCCAGCCCTCTCTGGCCAGCAGGTGAATTGAGATGCTCTTTAGCCTGCAGGCATTAGATTCAACTTTGTAAGAATGCCAACATGGGTACATCTTTGACCTGCAGAAATAGCGCTTTTACTTACCTAGTTCAGCCTCATAGTAATTAGTTATCTGTTATTGGACCCCTACCACGCAACTAGCTTGCTCTCACACGTGTATGCTCTGTGTGTGTGTGTGTGTGTGTGTGTGTATATATGTATGTATGTATATGTATGTATGTGGTTTATTTATGTATGGTTTATACGTACATATGGTTTCCCATTTAAAAAAATTTTTTGCTTACACAATTGACATAGGAAAGTGTTTTCCTGGCTGAGAGGCTCTTTCGCCCACTGCTGGCCCTGGTCAGTGCCATCCTCCTTCTCAAAGACATTCCTGTTAACCATTTGCTAACTCTCCTTCCAGGGCCTTTCTCTGTGCATTTCAAACATAGGTGAACCTGTAGACAGAATAGGCAATTGTGTCACATGCATTTTGACAAAAACAGTGCTATGTTTTACATATCATTCAACCTTTTTCCCCCTTATCTGAAAGGTATCTTGACAGTCTGGTTTAGTCCGTATAGCTCCACCAGACTCTTAATGCACCACATTATCTCTTCCCTCTGAGGGAGTCTTGCAGCCCATTGTACAGATGAGGAAAATGGAGTGCAGAGCAGAGAGAAAATCCCACAGCGGGCAAATGGCAAGGCCACTTGTGACACCCCCCACCCAGGCTGGATTTTCTCCCACCAGCTGACCCTCCCCTATTCTCAAAGCACCAGCAGCCTGCCATGGCCTTCTCTACAGACTCATGTGTAGCTCCTTCTAACCCAACCAGAGCAGAGGGATGGGGCTTTCTGGCAGACCCACCATTCAGGTTAATGGAGAGTTACCATCGATACCATGGATGGCCAATTTCCAAGGAATTAGAATAGAATAAAATATACTTAACATTGGAACTCGGTGGAGTGTAATTGAATCTTTGACGATCCAGAAGGCGATTCAGGGCCTGCAGGGCCTCGGGTCATCATCACGAATATCAGTCATCACTGTGCGCGCTGGGCAGGAGTCTCAGTTAATGGGGCTTCCTGGCTGCTGGCCTAAGTGGCTCTCATTGTGCACGGCATCCCCTGTGACGGGCCTTGTCCTCCGGCCAGAAGAGCAGGCCTGGGGAAGGGAACAGCTCTTGGCCAGTATCAGGGAGCTCGAGGCCATCTGTGGGTGGGTGGCTATCCCACAGGAGCCTCTGTGAAGCACTTTCAGCTTGGGCTCTGCGGTCAGACAGCACCAGCTTTGAGTGCCAGCCCAGACCTTCTCCCATTAGTGGGAGCAGGTACACAGTATCGTCTTCTCTTCTCAGGAAGAGGAAGCTCTGATTGCTGAAGGAACTTGCAGGTCTCGGCACCTTACCTAGGAATCTGTGAAGTTGCCTTGTATTTGTTTTTTTTATTTGCAAGTGGATTCCTCACCTACTTCCAGAAGGGTCGAGACCTCTTTTGATCAGGGCAGAAATTTAAGAAAAATGTCATTTGGAAGGTTATATTACCACTCCCAGACTGAGGAGGACTTCAGTAAAGGGGCACTAAACTGAGGTCTGAGCTCCCTAGCAACCGGAACAAGAAGGGGAAAAAGCATGAGCATCTGCTCTTTCTGAATCTACCCCCCACCAAGCCCCCAAAGAGATAGAACTGACACTCCCCTGGAGAGTTCCCACAGTTCTGGCAGGCTGAATTTAAGCCTCGAGTTCTCAAGCTAGAGAGAGTGCACTATGCACTCGACTGCCTAAAACCACAAGATTAATAGGGATCATCCTCCTGTAGCACATTATACTTAATACAGAGGGGAAAAAATCATCTTCCTATGTTTTTGCGCAGATATGGCCCTGTTGTGCAGTAGAATGCAAAGTTTACAAGAAATGTTTATAAGCATAAGATAATCGTGAAGTACATTCACTGAGTCTTTAGAAGTGGGTGTTTGTTCTCTACTATATGGGGTAAGGGGTGCTGATGGGAATTTTTGAGCGTTTTGACTCAAGTACTAAGTGGAGAAGAAGGACAAGGAAGTAGCGGCGGGGGAAAATGACACCAGGTTGGAAGAAGAGGGAAGTGCCAGCCAGCAGTGCCACGCTCCTCCCTGTGCACTAGCCTGTGCTACGAGTGTGTGGCATGTTCCTCTAGAACTTTCTGCAGGAACGGAACTATGCCCAGCATGGTCGCCACCAAGCCCTCGAAATGCAATCTGCACAACAGAGGAGCCAAATTTCAATTTTATGTAATTTAAACATAAATAGCAATATAAGCATTACTCCTTTTAATTTTAAATAGTCACATGTGTCAGCAGCTACCGTGTTGGACATCACAGTAGCAAAATGATCATTCTCTTATTCTAGTTCTGGAGTTTTATCCTAAAGAAATAATTGGAAATTTCAGCAAACTTTCCACATGCAGGGGGATCATCCATGAAAGGTGGCTTATGACAGAAAAAAAAAAATTGGAAACACGGTTAATAATCAGCGATGAGAGAGGATGGGTTCAATAAATTATGGGTGGAATACCAGAAAGACACCAACAGTGTTTATAAAGAACGTCACCTAGGGGGGAGTTGCTTTGATCCAGGAATTCAGTGAAGGAAGCAAGAGTCAAAATAGTCTAGCGTATGACTTCAGAGTAAACACGGGTATAAAAAAAGCCTGGGAGGAAATGCACCAAAGCAGTCATCATTGTTGGTGAGCTCACCGGCCTCACTATTTCCTCCTTTGTGTTACTGTGCATCTGGCAGATGGTCTACATTGAGCATGGAGATCGCTGTAGATTCAGAAGGAAAAGTATTTCTCCCAAGTAAGACAATTGCCCATTGCTCTACCAGAGCTGCCCGGGGGGGCAGGGGGAGGGCATGCATGAAGTATTCTGGGTCAGACTCAGGCCCAGCTCACCTGGAATAAATCTGAGTGGCTCAGCATTCTCTTCCCTCATATCCGTTCAGTATGCACACCAAAAACAGCCCCTTTTGAAAATCTGATTGCACTAAACGGAGCCAGGACAAACCTGGCTCTCTTGGTGCTTTTGCCCAGCACTTTTCTGTGGCTTTGAAACCGTTCCGTGGACTGAATGAAGTCCTTTGAATCTCTCCGCTCTTAGCAAGTCAAAGTTTTACTCCTTTAAAATTCTTTCTTCTGATGAAAAAGAAGAACCTCATTGTGGGGACTTTGGGAAATGGAGCAGAGGCAGGAGCACAGCACCCAATCCCCACCACATGCTGCAGCAGTGCCTTTGTCATGCACCCTCCCCTCCCCTGCACCCTTTTCTCCCCTCTCCCACCCCCCCCCCCCCCCAGCCACGACATCCTCCTTGCATACGCCTGTGCAGGCAGGCTGGTATGAATATCACCATTTCACAGATGAGGAGACAGCGGGTCAGAGAGGTTAAGTGCCTCGCCTGAGGTCTCGTAGCTGGTTAAGTGGCAGAACCAGCCCCAAGCCTGGGTTCCAATCTGCGTTCTCCCCCTGGCTCCAGAGGTGAGGTTGGACGTAACCCCCAAATGGGCTTCTCACCTATTCATGGGATGCTGAGAGCCTCTTGTCCTTCCGAGTGTAGCACTTAAAAGCCTTCTATAATGGCTGAGCTCACAGAGTAAGTTACACCGGGCTGATCCTTCCTTTATGGGAGTTTACAATTTAAAGTCGGCACGGGCGCCCCAGACAGGGTTATTCAGGATGTGCATTGTCACACACAAACGGAATAAGCTAAATGTTTACCCGACACGTGGACAGAGGAATAAAGGCTTTCTGCAGGAAAATGAGTGGGAAGAAAGAGAGAGGCATGTGGAAGAGGTTTTAATCCTGGCAGTATGATTGCACTTCCCTGGGACAATTATACTCTGCCTACCTTGAATTTAAATAAAGTCCCTTTAATGGCTCGTTCGCAAAAGAGCTTTTTTTTTTCCCCCACCCCTGCCTGAGCCATCACCTCAGCTTCTCTTCATGAAGCCAGGCTCAACCCAGAACAGTTTAGAAAAGAAAAATCGTTGGGTTTTCAAAGCCTCCAAACCTCCTGGAGTGTGTACGTTGCTCTGGAATTTTCGGAAGCCTACTGCATCCTCAAGTAAATGGAAGTCACAGCCCCTGCCTTCTCTCCCGCCTGGACAGCTGCAGCCCTGCCTGGTGTTCTCAGACCCTGCCTTGACAAGCATGGAGACAGCCCAGGCAAGGGTTGAGACCCTGGCGAGAGGGAAAGAAGTTTCAGATCTGCCTGCCTCTGCTCCTCTGAATCCCTCCAATCCTGAGAAAGGGGGAGAAGTGCTGACCACACACTCCTTACTCCCTGGGGCTTATTTGTGCTTTTCTAAACAAGTTGTGCTAATGTTGACTTCCCCGTGGGAGATACAGCCCAAGTTTTAGGGAAAGAGTTGGCTTGATGCATAAAAATGGAAAACCAGCCCAGCAGCCAGGCCAGGGATTACAGGAAGGGGCAGGGGACTGGTGCTGCATATCCTGGGCAGGAGTCCATGGTTCTATCTGGGGCTCCCGAGGCAGCCTCCCCAGGTTGGTGGACAGATGCACCCGCCTGGGTGTTTCTGTTCCGAGGCTCCCATCAGCGTGTCCAGCTGCGTCTTGGACTATGCAGCATTCCTTCGAGGGGTTGGGGAGGATTTTGGGCCTGTTCTGGAGTCCTGTGGGACCCCCTTACGGGGAACAGAATGGGCACAGTCATCCACGTCCAGCTGGTTCGGTGGTTTGTTTTAACCTGTCCCTGCACCGCAGCTGGAGCTTAGCTATAGCATCCCCGAGCGTTCCCCACCACGCCAGGGTGGGAGAGAGTGGTGCACGGCGCGTCCCCACTCACGAGGAGCCACTCATTTGTATCTCATTTTCGAGTTATTATCGAGCTGCCGGTTGTGAGGCTGTTTTGACAGCAGCTGTCGGCAAGGTGCAAGCGGCTGCCATCACCTCCGATTGGCTGAAGACACCTATGGCAGCGCCTGAATAATATTCAGGCCCTCCCGCCCCCACCAGAGCAGGAGCCAAGGGAGGCAAAGCAAACGCAGGAGCAGAGGACAGCCCAGCCACTCCAGCCCCCCTTCCCCCCAGCCAGCCTGGCTCAGCCCGGGGCCCCGGAATCATTAGCATTTTTCTGACTCCCACTAGAGAAAGGGCCGTAAAAGACTCAGATTGTGTCTCTTGTTTTATTTATTTTATTTGCAGTTTTGGGCAGTGAAGGGGGGGGTCATTGAGAGAGGATCCATCCAAACAACCATTTAGGCTTGTCAGAGTTCATTTATTCAATTAGTGAGGTTACCACTCCCGGGCTCCCAGCTGCCAGCCTGCAAAGCCAGGGCGGAGGCAGCCCAGGAGCAGGGAGCTGGGGAGGGCGGTACCCATTGGGGAACGGGGCGCTCTGATCAATTACAGGTCTTCCACCTGCCCCCCCCCCCCCACCCCCCACCCCCACCCCCGCTTGACTAAAGTGCAGAGGGATGCCTGTGATTTCCCTCCTTCCTTGAAGAGTCTTCTCCATAATATAAATTGTGCCACGTGTGTGTCTTTGCAAGTGCTGTGCATCCAGGCAGGGGAATAAATAATGCTTTGTATTCACTGCCTTTTACCTAAGCAGTTTAAAATTCATTCTTTTCTTTTCTTCTCTCTCTCTCTTTTTTTAAGTATGAAAAAAAAAATGTCAGCAACACCAGAAAGCAGATGTTTTGTGATCAGGAAGCAAGCACACTTCTGCCTTAAATTGAGGACCCGTGGGGGTCGTCTCAAATGCATAGCGACTACAAGATAATGTAATCTTTGTGTGCCAGACAAGGGAGACCGAGTGTCATTCTTATTTCCTACCCAAAGAATTCCCAAGTCAACTCAGACTTCACGATGGGGTCTCTCACTCTGGGGTTGCTGAACCCTGCAATCAAGCATGGGGCTCAAATGACATTGGCATTCCAGATGTACACTTGCTGCGTTCCTACTGGTTTTCCTTGCCCTTTGGTGCCAGGGAGCCAAAAAAAGCCACATTCTCAGGCTGTATCTCTTTATCTACAACCTTGGTGTTCAGTCAGGGGCACTTATGCCCATCAGGGGACATTTGGTGATGTCCAGAGTCATTTTTGGTTGTCATGACATGGAGGGTGCTGCTGGCACCTAGCGGATAGGGGTAGGGCTGCTGATGGGCATCCTACACGGTACAGAACAGCCCCTACCACGGGGAATCACACTCTCTGACCCCCCTCCCCCGCCCCCCCAGATGTCAGCGATGCTGAGGCTGGAAATCCCTGGACTGTAGGTAGAGGGACCTGTTTGCAGAGAAACAGCAGAGGAGTTGGGAGTATCCAGTATTTCTAAATAGGGGTGCTCTGGCGTGGGGTGGGGGTGCTGTTCCGTGCCTGTGGCCATTTCACATGTGTGGCTGCCGCCTAGTAAACACTAATTGGGCTCCCCATCATTGTGACAACCAGAAGCAGCTCCTATGGATTCCTAAAGGCCCTTTGGGCACCAGTGCCCCTAAAGAACCACACGGCCTTTAATTTTGCCATGTGCTCGGTGCCAAGCTAAGATCTCATGCATCCCTTCGTTTGTCTTCCTCACCATCCCAGGAGATGTGTGTTTACCACCAGGTCAGACATAGGGAAGGCAGATGATGCCGAGAGAGCTGCCATCCCTTGCCGGCAGCCAAGATGCAGGGGGAGATGGGATAGAAGCCCAGACCTGTCAGAGGTCAAAGTCTTAACCACTCTGCTCATCCCTGAGCATCTCAAAGTCTCAGTTGGCTCATCTGCCAAATGGGGGGGAAAATGATACCCATCCTTGCACCCTCATCTCATGTTTTTCTTGGGAATCTTAAGAGAGAATGCACATAAAGTAGCTTTGAAAAAATACAGAGCACAACTGTGAGGAGATTGCAGTAATTATTGTCGCTGCCGGGAACCTAAAACCACATGGACGGTAAACAGCGTTCCTCGTGAACCAGCGCTATCTGCTGAGTCAGTGGCCGCTGGAATTTGCACGTAGAAGAAGAGGTTTAAAGCCAGATAAGGTTTGGGCTGAAATGTATAGAGTAGTCCCAAAGCAATGTCAAAAACCCTTTGAGTGATGTGAGGTTGGCTACTTCGGGATTGTTAGGTGTTATGTCATTAAACAGGTTATATAATGGCATTCCAAAGGGTATGTCTTTAAAGCATTGGGTTTTGCAAAAAGCAGCACGAGCAAAGGCCCCTGACTCGGAGTCTCACTAGAGCAACATTCTGTGCCCATGTCTCCTCGGTGAATGGATGATGAGAGTGTGGGCAGCAAGTCAAGGGAACCAACCACAGGTCATACCCAGTTCACCTTGCGGGGGGGCTTTCAGAAAGTAAGGGAGACTGGACCAAACCCTCGCCAATGAAATCAGAACTTCTGGGTGCTTGTGCTTAAAGCCCCTCCCACCCCTCAGTGGTCTAGATCTGCAGCCAGGGGCGAGAATGGCTCACCTAGATTACGAGCTAGCGACCTTTTTCATAAAGGGCCAGTTAGGAGATATTTTCAGCTTTGTGGTTAGATAGATGGTCTCTGTCATTCCATCTACCCTGCCCTTGTTGGAAAACAGCTATAGACAGTAAGTAAACAAGGGGACAGGGCTGGTCTAATAAATCTTCATTATGGATGTTGAAGTTGGAATTACACATCATTTTCTTATACCATGAAATATCATTCTCTTGGCTTTTTTTTCCTTTCTAACCATTTAAAAAAATAGAAAAAAAAAAAAAAAAAACGTTTTAGTGCACAGGCAGTACAAAAAAACTGGTTACAGGCCAGGTTTGGCTATAGCTTGCCCACACCCCAGGTCTAGAGGAACACTGAACTCTCTTCCAATGCAGGCTTTCTAGAAGTCTCAAAGGAAATAGGCTTTCCTCCAAATCATATGGGTTCTCCTGGCGAGACACCTCTGTCCTTGGGCATGATGGCAGGTCTCCCTGCCTCTGTTGATAATATCCTCCCCAGCCACACTGGCCCCCTGGTCTGCTCAGCACCTTTGACTTTGCTCTTCCCTCTGCTTGGACTCCTCTAACATATACCCTGACCCTTCATGGTATTCACCATCCACCCAGATGTCACCTCCCCTGAGATGCCTTCCACCTTATGTATGCTTCGAAAGTTGAATGGTCAGGCTCACTATGGCCTTGAACAGTGCAGACAGAGCATGTGGTCAGTTCTCAAGAAGCTCACGACCTTTGCCAGAGCCCTGCTGACCTGTCCTCAGACTGTACCATTTGCATGGGCCCCCCAAGAAAGTCCCATCATCCCTGTTTTACAAATAAGGACGTGGACTTGGCACTGACACATCACTTGCCTAAGGTCAGGCAGCCCCCAAATGGTCACATGAACCCTTAGAATTGTTGACTCCTCCATCCCAGAGTTTCCTCTGGCAAAACCAGGCAGGAAGCTTGGTCTTCCTTCTCTGGGCCAGGCCGTGTCCCTCTGGCTTGGGCTGGCTGTATGGGCTGGTCGGTCACTCTGGCCTGTTGGCTTGAGATGTTCCACTGAAACTTTCTGCGGCGGAGCAGATGGGCTATGTGGGAGGCGCTGTTTCTTTCCCAGCATGCGGTAAGCTCCTTCTTCTTTTTCATCACTTCTGACGGCTCAGCTGGTTAATCTCAGCAGACACCCCAGCCCGAGTCTGGCTCACCATCAAAGGGGGCTCTCTCTGCCCTGGACAGTGACCCCTCTCCTGCTGTCCTGCCAGGACCAGCCTCCCTCAGCGTAGGCCTGTACTGTCCAGAACACCACCTGCAGGGTCTCACCACCTCGCCATTCTTACGGTCATTTTGGCAGTCACGGGCCCCTTCTTAAAAACTCCAGGGAAGAATGTTTTTAGGGAAGATGGCCTGCCTTTTGCCCTTCCTATTCCTCAAAAGCACATGTCTCTGTCTCTCTCTTCTTTTGATTTTTTCAAAAAGATATTTAGGCTCGCCGTTTCTTTCAAAGGCATCCCAAGGACTTCACATTACCATCTGACTCCCTGTCCCGGGAGGAAGAGAGTGGCTTTGGTATTGCTGCATAATCACCCAGGGGCAGAGGCCTAGGAGAAGAGCTGAGTCCCTGAACCCATGTTTCTGGAGTCTTTGTGGCAGCTCCTGAATCTCTCCAGTGGGGGAGCTGGGGCTGTCTGCAGGGACCTGTCCAGGAGCCACACGTGCCTTTGCTTAGATTGTGGGTGGCGTGGAACCTGATGGAAATCCTGGGAGTAAATGGCCCCCAAACCAGCCTAGTCTTGGTACAGCTCCCCTTGATATGAGAACCATCCCAGCCCCCTCTCCTTCTGCTGCCCAGAGCTATTACTTGAAACTCACCTGGCTCCAGTGCCTTCTCTCTTCCTTCTAGCACCAACCAAGTTTTGTCTGGCAACTCTTTTTAGCATGACCTTAGAGCTCCTTTAAAAATAAAATGTGCCAGTTCTTACATCTGAGAAGGAGTGTTGCCAGAATGCAGAATTAGGGCAAATCGGGATGATGCTTTGCAGTCTGTGGACTCTTTCTGGGAGCCCCCGTGGAGGGGGCCAGGCCATACCTGGTGTCAGTGACTCGCTTAACATAGCAGAGTCCCAAGGTCCAGGTCTCTGATGGCTCCAAATACCTGGTTAAAACAAAGGGCACCATCCCGTGCTACAGGCAGCTGTTAATCTGTCCATTCCAGGAGGAATGTGGTTTTCTGTCCTTTCACCTTGAGCAGGAAACCTCAGCACCCGGTCTTCTGTACCACTGCCATTCACTGTCTCGTCCACACAGCGTCCGCAGACAGGTCCATGCCATGCTGCCGGGAGAACAGAGGCCCTCAGGACTCTGCCCCACCTGCAGGGACCTGGGCAGGACTCAGCTGGGGTGGGGGTGGGGGTTCCAGTGCTGGTCAGGTGCACAGTCAGCAGCGTGCAAGTGTGCTTACACCCTGGGGGCAGACACCTGTGTGCACCCCTGTGCATGCAGGTTTTGCTCCCAGCCAGCAGAGCCAGCTTTCTAAGGAGTAGCACAAGGCAGTAACAAGTGGCTTGTAGGAGGAGGGTTTTCTCTAGCCTGTAGAAGCAAATCTCGTCCCTGGGTCAGGGAGAAGAGAGGTCATGGGCCAGAGCAGTGATTTCACTTTTCCACACCCTGTCCTGCTCCCAGCTCCCTTTTCCTCCATGCCAGGAACCCCTGAAGGAGGGAGGAAGCCAGTCAGAGGCTTGGACGAGCGGTTGCTTTAAAGAAATACGCTCTAGGCTCTGGATATAAAAGGAACATAAGCAATGGCCAGAGGAAGACACAGTTTGGAATAGATGTCCCTACGGCTTTTCTAATGCACTTGTTTGTTTCCCCTCCGATGAAGGTAGATAGGTAAGGCATTCCTACCTGCGTCCTTGTAGAAAATGTTCTCACTCTTCCATTTCTCCAGCCGGGGGCCTTCTCTGGCTACGGGAACTTAGATTATTTTTTGGAGGTGGGGACATCGAGCCACACGACACTGTCCTCCTTCCTTCCTTCCCATGACAGAGCGTTAAATTGTCCAGGGGAGCCGGAGCTGTGAGGCTAAATTACCTCAACGACTGTATCATGGCAACTGTACCTGTCTCGTGTTCTAGCACTTTCTTCCGCAGCTGCAGCCTCTGAGAAACTTGGTCGAGAAAAGTCATTATCAAGGCCAGGCCAAGAATCCAAGATAATAAGTGTCCCAGAGCCCGCCTGTCTCTGCAGACTCAGGGCAGCCCTCCAGTTGGGGCAAGCCTTGCATGTAATGAAGCCGATTAGGGATGTAGGGGGTTTAGTTTGTGACATAGGTGCTTATGTTGACACGCAAAGAGGGCTCCCCTCTTCCTGTGGTCCTGATTTTTACCCTCAAGACCAATGAGAGCCCTGCCCTAGTGGAGCTGATGTACACATGGGGAGATGGCCCATGAACAGGTGACGTCAGAGAGTGACACGTGCAGTGCCGACTTGGTATGGGGTGATGGGGTCTGTGGTCCCTGACAGTTTGGTACAAGCAGTCAGGGAAAGCTTCCTGGAAGTGGTGACTCTGATCTGAGACTGAGATGTCAAGCAGACCTTTGCAGGGACTACAGCAGGCAGAGCTCGAGGCCCTCCAGCTGCCCAGGCCCTGTGGCGGTGTGGCTCTAAACCAGAGTCTAACCAGGCCCAGCAGCGACATCATCCCACTCACCCAAAGAATTTGAAGCCGCTTGACAGAGGATGCAGCCTGAGCTCCTTAGCAGCATAAGGAATAAAGGAAGCAAGTGGTTCTACTGGGCACCATGCATACATAGTATAAATATATTATTGTGTTTATGCATATATAGGCATGTTTTTTAGAAAACACGCACATAGTATAAAAGCTACAGTAAGGTATAGAATAAACGGGGAAGGGAGAGCAAGATGAGGAAGGGGCTCTGCTGCTACAAGCACCAACACCTTACCCCACAGATGGACGGAACCCCTTCCAGAGCTCCCATGAGCTCCCATGGCAGTGTTCTGGCTGGAGATGGCCTCAGGGCCACGGCCGCCCTGCCGCCTGGATTGAGTAAGCAGGGGCAGAATGGGTGACTGCAGGAGGGAGGGCGCTGGCTGGGAGATGGAAGCCCTGCGGGCACCAGAACCGGCCAGCCCGCCCAGCCCGGCCCAGCAGCAGCCAGCCAGGGGAGGGGCCGGGGGAGGGGCGTGGGACGCGAGGTCCAGCTCTTTGGGCCCCTTACAGGCAGCCGCTGCAACCAAGGTCCCATGTCTCACTCCAGAAATAACACTGTGCACATACACCTACATACAAGTCCCCTTCACCATCACCCTTTTTTTTTTTTTTTAACTCTTTGGCTCCTGGCTCTTTTTTCTTTCTTTCCACTTAATCACATTTCTTGGTGAGGATTTACTTTGGGGAGTGCTCTCCTAACATTGCTACCTGGATAGGTGACCTCAGCTGTCTTCCCGTTTCTGAGGTCTCCATGCTGTGGGGTGAGGATGTGTGTGGTGGGCAGCGGGGGAGGGGGCAGCACCCATGCCTTCCAGGCACCATGTCTTGTCATGACCACGGTGGGTGATCACGCAGGTTCCCCCTCTCCTGGCCCTATAGAGAAGAGCTGGGTGGGGGCACTACTGTAGGGATGCCAGGTTCAGTCGTCTGTGATGGCTGGCTCCCCAGAAGCAGTTCCTCACCAGCGCCCCTCAGGTGAATGATGCACGGGAAGGGTGAGGCAGGGAGGCCTCGTGGAGGTTTGTGCAGACCTCCATAAAGACCAGTTGACTTGTCTACTAAGTGCCTCTTGATCTAATATGTACCTGATTAAGGAAAACAACTCAGGAGTGAGGAGGTAAAGACCTTGGTTTTCAGGGGGAAAGGACTAGGGTGCAGCAGTGCAGGGAGGAGGTCCAGAGCTGGAGCACTGGTGGTGTGGAGTGAGGTTGGGGACTGGGGACGGGATTGGGCTACATCTGGGGTTGTCAGACTTCTGTGAAGGGTCTGTGGTAGTCAGTTTCATGTGTCAACTTGACAGGGCCACCAGGTGCCCAGAGAGCTGGAGAAGCATTATTTCTGGTGTGTCTGTGAGGGTGTTCTGAAGGATGTTAGCATTTGAATCAGTGAACTGAGTGAAGCAGATGGCCCTCCTCGGTGTAGGTGGGTACCATTCAATCTGCAGAGGGCCACAATAGAACAAAAAGATGAAGGACAGGTGGATCTGCTCTCCTCTTAAGCTGGGACATCCATCTTCTGCCCCTAGACATCGGAGCTCCTGGATCTTAGGCCTTCAGACCAGGACATTACCATAGGCCCCCCAGGTTCTCTGGCCTTTGGCCTGGGACTTGCACCATTGGGTCCCCTTAGTCTTAGGCCCATGGATCTGGACTATACCACCAGCCTGGTTAGCCCTCCAGCTTGCAGACAGCAGAGCATGGAGCTCCTCGGCCCCCACAATCCTGTGAGCTAGTCCCATGTAGGAAATGTCTTTCTATATCCTGTGTATATCCTACCACTTCTGTTTCTTTGGAGACTAATGCAAAGTCAGAGAGTCCATATACAGCTTTGTGGGCTGTATGGTCTCTGCTGCAGACACAACTGTGCCGCTGTAGCTCCAAAGCAGTCATAGACAAGCAATGGGCATAGCTGTGTTCTAGTAAAACCTTATATACCCAAGCAGGTAGAAGGCCATATTCGGCCCACAGGTCATGGTTTGCCAACCCCTAGTCACTTTCTCCTCATTATCATTTGAAATGGGAAGAGCCATCTTCATGTGAAAGGACTTGAGAGAGCGGACGGGCACATGGGGGGGTGCCACACAACTGCACAGAGAAGCAAACCAAACATGGATTCTGAAGACCCATATCCTTGAGCTCCCATCCCGGGAGCTGCTGTTCTTAAGCTGATGTGCTTTACATTTCAGCTACTTTCCTTGCAGCAGGCCCACAGCCAGCTCGGTCCCTCCCCAGACACTTCTGTTTTGTACACGTATTAGGATAGACCCGGTGAGCTGCAGTAACAACCAAGCCCCCAAACCTCAGTAGCTTAACTCAATCACAGGGGGTGCGCATACGTGGTGGGGGTCAGTGGGAGGCTCTACTCTACATACTTTCCGCAGGTCCCAGGTGAAGGGAGGCCCACCTCCTCAGTACTTGGCTTTGGGCTTCTCCTTGGCAGAGGAAGAACGAGCTGGACTGCCACGCTCAGGCTTCTGTTCTGACCTCATGACCATGGCTCCATCCCTCCAGGGCCTGGGAGGTGTGGGGAGCCATCGGTGCTAGGAGAGCAGGTGGTGGCTCTGCCACGATAACTGACCCCACCCCCAGCACACCTTCAGTAAATGTTCCTAGAACCCACCAATGGTCATTGGTGTAGCAGAGAGAGGCTTTCTCCCCGCCAAGGGGAACCATGTTTCAACTGAAATCATCCCCCAGAATCCCAAGTCTGTAAACCACACCCAAGGGCACTTCTCTGTTTCCAGTTGGGGAGGATGAGACAGAGCATCCCTGTGGGCTTCCAGTCCCATCTCTGTGGCTTGACTTTTTGAAGGTAGGCGGGGCAGGTGCCTTCCCCTTTCCCTGTCTGTAAGATGGGATTCTGGTCTTGGCCCAGAACCCCCTGCCACTGGCTCAGAGGGCAGGAGAGATCCCAGTTATCCTTACCTTCTACACATGATCTCCCCCATTCATTCTGTCATTCACTCCTTCATTTGTTCATTTTGCTTCTTGGCGAGTGCTCATTATGGGCCCCGCCCCACGTGAACTGCCTCAGACATATCTCACTCAGTCCTTACCACCACTCCGTTGAGTAGTGGACCATTATCCCCATTTTACAGGCGAGCAAGCCAAGGCAGAGAGTTGAGGAGCCAGCTTGACCCCCAGCCTGTCCTCGTCAGCCCAATACCCCATCTATGCTTCCAGACTTCTGATATCTCCCATCTCGAGTGGGGGCCAACCTGGAACACAGGGCACAAACTCATCCTGGGTGTTGGAGGTGCAGCTCCCTGCCAAGGGTAGGACACACCACATCTGATGCAGACAGAATTTCTGTCTTACTGAGGATCTGAATGCAGCCAGAGGAACCAAGTCCAGTTTTAATTACCTCCCACTCTGCCCCACAAAAGCCTAAAACCACTGTCTTCACAGTGCTTTCCCAGCCCATGCCCACCCAGGACCCAGGTCACTGCGGACCTGCTGCCTCAGAAAAAGCTGTGGCCACACTTGTTCGTCATCCAAATGGACTGAGGAGGGAAGGCAAGGAAGGGGAGGTACAGCCCAGATTTGCACAGCTCTTCTCCTGAGTACAGCAAGGGAACAGGGATAAAGTGTGTGGAGGGATTTGTGTGTTGCTAAAGACAAGATCATTCACCTCTCCCTCCTTGCAGCTTTGCAAATGATGCTCCTTAACTGGCTCCTGAGACCAGCATTGGTTGCTGCAGACAGGGCCTTCTTCCCTCTGGCTGCTGGTTTTTCTCCTTTCCCTGTACCTCTGCCTAGAAATTCTTGGTCGTCCTACACCTCAGAACTTATCTGGCCCTAACAGGGCATCTTATCAGGGAAGAGTCTCCCCACCCCACACCCTCGGATGCTCTGCAGCAGGACCCACATTCACACACCCGGTTCACCGCTTCTCCTTTGCCTGCAGCCTCCAGAACATGACAGCTCAAGGTCCAAGTTAGACCCCTGTGGCTCTCGGCTTCTGGTGACCCCCCGATTCTCAACCTCCCCTTCCCCTTCTGTGATTGAGTTGAATTCTGCATTGGTTGGTTTGCCCCAAACAAATGGGCCCCTCTCACAAATCCATTTCCTCCTCTCCCTGCCTCTCAGAACTCACCAACCACCCCAAGCCGGAGTTGTTTTATTGTTGTTTTCTTTCCCAGACTTTTAAAAATAATATTTGTCCCAGCCAGGGTGAGTGCCTCTCCTCCCCCTCTGCGCTGGCAGGCTCAGTGGCATGAATCACTGTCCTCACTTCCTGTCTCGTGCCGTGCCCCCGGGACAGCCTCCGGCACCTTCCATCGATTGGCCCACACTGTGGATTTGCCTCTCTCGCCTTCTTGCAGAGCTGTCTTGCTGTCATCCCCTGTGGCTGTGGGCCTGGCTTTCTCAAAAGATCACATGTGGAGGTGACTCAGTTATCTGAGCCACACCTCAGTCTGAACTGCAGTAGACCAGGAAAGTGGTCACCTCCCAGTGTCAACTTGTCCACCTGGGGCTTCCTGGGGAGATAGCTTCTTCCTAGCTCAGACAGATGCCTGGAACTCTCAGGGAGGCAGTAGAGGGCATCCACAGTGGGTTTTCCTAAGGCACTGGGGGTCTGGACTGTTCCCCCTGATGGCAGGTATTAGAAGTTTCCAGAATGCCGAGCTCTTTAGAAACTACCCTCTGTATCTTTCATCATCTCCTTGGCTGCTTTTCTGCTTCCTCCATCATTTTTCTGATGGCTTCCCAGTGCTTGGCAGGCTCCAGCTAGAACTGGAGGAGTTAGTTTAAGGGCAGAAGTGGGCATAGTGGAAAGCCCCACAGGCCTGGACCGGAGCTCTCAGACAGACTTCCCCTTAGTGTCTCACAGGTGCCCTGGGAATGCTGCCCCTCTTTAGGATTGCTCTGGGCCATCCAACATGGCACCAGCACATGGTATGTATCAGCCAATGCTGGTCCGCTCCCCACTCTCTGGCTTTTGTGCCTGGTGTCGAAAATCTAGGGGACCAGAAATAGAAAGGCGAGGAATAGAAGCGTCCATTCACAACTCAATCAGCAGCCACCGGATGGTCTACACTGAGCACCTACTGCATTCCAGGCACAGTTGGCCCTTCCTAGGTGCTAGGCACTTACTAGTCCAGCAGGGGAGATAGACATTTGTCCTCACCAACAGGCCAAAAGTCAAATGACATTGAGGAAGAGGAATGGGGCAAGTGACCACAGATGGAGGGCCTGTGAGGCAGGTGGGCTTGGAGGGAAGGTCTTTGAGGTGGCATCGTCCACCCTGGTATTCTTTCCCTCATGCCATTTAGTAGGGCAGCAGCTGGCTTTGTGAGTCTGTCTACTTGCTTCTATGCTGAGCAGGTCTCTGGGCAGGGGAGATGCGTGACTCTCCACGCTATGGGGCTGGACACTCACCACTAGGCACAAACCACCAACAATGAGGATTCCCCAGTAAGTGACTTTGCCACCTTCTACCTTTGAGCATCAGTCCTCTGAAAATGTTGATCACTCAGCGGAAGTCATTCTAAAATACACAGTGCCTTTTCCTGTTTGTTCGAAGGATGCTGCACCCAGGCTGCCCACTGGTGCCAATCAGAGCTGTCCAGGCATGGTTGCTGTTTGCCCCGCACCTGACATTCCCAGACTACTGTGTCGTGTCAGTTAAATATCATGTTTTGGGGGTGGGGGGGGGCTAGTTTGGGGGTTGGCAAATAAGGCTCATGTGGTTCCAGCCCCCCCTTTTTTCTATAAATAAAGTTTCGTTGGCATACAGCTGCCCCCATTCATTTCCATATAGCCTATGGCTGCTTTCACACTACAGAGTTGAGCAGATACAAAACCAAATGTATTTACTGTGTGACTCTTTATAGAGAAACTGAGCATGCCCTGGTCTGATCCATGGCGTCCATCATCACTTCTTGAGGCCTGATAGGCACCTGCCACTATTAACCCCAGTGCCCTCCACCAGCTGTTCTGAGATGAGAAATTAGGTAAACAAGTTTGTGAAGTAAAAGTAAATAGACTTTCAGTGGGCCAGGGGCAAGGTCAAGGGCTTTCCCATCAGTGACAGGCAGAAGCTTAGTGTCTGGGGGTTGTGGCCTCGTTGTTGGGGGGGGGGGGGGGGCGGGGGGCCCTTATCTAGCTTCTGGGTTCTCTGGATTCTAGATGAGTGACCAAGAACATTTGTGCAGGCTGCAGTTGCTGTGTGGCATTAACAGCACGCAGCCCCCTGGCTCTCCCAGTCTCTGTCCTGGGCCTCTAAGTAGTGGCATCGGCTCTCATCCCACTTGTGTTCCCAAGAGGGCTTGGGTTCACTGAACCCCTACAGAAGCTCCTCCCACCGTCCCACCCCTTTTTAGAGATGCTGTCTGGGACACCATGTAGACTTGTGTGGCTACCTTGTGCTCCTCCAGAGAGGTCGGAAGAGACAGGGCCTGGAGGCCATGTGTGGTGTACTTCAATAGCTGCAGGATGTTAAGTCGTCAGGCTTCCATCTCCCCAGATGCCTGCCTCTTGATCAGTAAATAGAGGGTGGTGCTGGTTACTGGGGGCTGCTGTTTGGCACTCTTAACAGGGGGATTGTCCCAGGCAGTTTCCTAGCTCCCTAGTGACTGTAACTCTCTCCTGACCCACATGTGCCTTCTGAGGACCCTCCACAGCCTGGGCACAATTTCTCCTTACTTTTGTAGGATCCTCTCTTCTTTCCCTGCACATCCTCCCCCTGCACCTGCCATGCACGCTCCCCATTTAGGAGGACCTAGAGCCTGCCCTTACCTGGGGGGATTAAAACAGTCCAAGGCTCGTTTGGGAGAACCGTGTCCAAGCCAATGGGAACAAGCTGGAGAGAATGGGGATTGGGGACATGAGGCTGTCCTCCTGAAGGTTCTGAGCACTGAAATGGATCCGAAAGAAATCTGATTGCCAGGGCCCTTTCTGAGTGTGGGGGAGACATGGCAGGGACAGGCGTGGGTATCGAGTGTGGGGAGTAGGTGCTAAGAAGTTGGCTACCCTTAATTCAGCCTTCTCAGGAGGCCTCCCATGACTTGGCAGCAGGTGGCATGAGGAGGTGTGGGCCAGTGCTATGGGGAGCTCCCTGCTCAGCCCCCCAGGCCCACCCTGACACAGGGGGTCCTAATGCCTGCTCTGTTTTGCATGGGAGGTCACCCTAGTTCTCCTGCCTCACTCAGATGCCAGGGACAGACACTTACTTAATCCAGTGTGAGAGGCTTCTGAGTTTGGTGGTGGCTTGGGGCCCTTAGTGGTCCTTGCCAAGCAGATTTTGGGCAGAGCAAAAGGTGTGGAGGGGTCTGCAGATTTCCCCATGGCAGGTGACTTCCAGGTGTGCTCCACCTACTTTGATATTTTCTGGGGTTACCGTGGAGATAGCAGACGTGGTGGAGATAATAGCGAGCAAGCTACTTGGCAGATCCATTCTTTAACCAGATTTAAGCCAACAAGAAAAAGGCTGGGCTTTCTTTTTTTTCCTTTTTAATTTTTTTCCTTCCACCTCTCCCACATTTCCTGTACTGAGGATAATGACACCAAAGGGTGTTAAATTGGTTCTGAATGTCCACCTCTGGCTGGCCACATTCTTGTAACGATTTCATTAGCCTGAATTATCCACTTTATTTTCTTGTAATGGGATTAGCTGTACTTGAGGCAGCTGAAGACCAGAGGGGGAGAAAGTAGGGGAGAGCGTCTGCTGTGGATTTCATTAACTCACCCCAGCAGAGGCGTGGAACTGACCAGAATGTGCGCCCCAGGCCAGGGGTTGCGTCTTGATCCTCTCCTTCCGAAAGGAAGAAGGAACACAAGCTGTTCCAATGGGCTAGCTCGGCCCGAGGGGAAACAGGGGTGCCGGGGTCTGGCTGAGGGATGCCTCCCTGGGGACAGTTTCTTCCAATTATCTTGTAAAGCTGATAGGTCATGTGGGTAAGACAGAGAACTGCTGCTTTTTTCAGGGCACTAAGAATCACAAGATCACATCTGGCTCTCTGAGCTCTTTGCTGAAAACCCTGGGGTCCCCCAGGAGGGGCCTGAACTGGCTCAGCCTGCCTCTTCTCCACTTCGACCTGAAACACCATAAGGGCCTGGAAGCCATCCCTTGCCTGGCACCAGTGCTGATCCCTTTAATGGTTGAGAACATCATCATCAAGAGCTTCCTTTTCTTCATTCCCATTCTGTGTAGGGAACCCTGGATCCCTCAGCCTCATAGGGTGAGATGATCATTTTTCAAGTGACGAGAGCTTGAGTCTCAGGTGATGTCATGTGTAGGGCTAGGCTCTGAACCGCCATCTGACTCCACACTTCTGTTCTTTCAGTGATGCTGGGCTGTCAAAACCACCCCCCCCCCCCGCAGCAGCTCCCCACTTTCAGACCTTTAGAGTATGTGTGCTTGCCTCAGTGTGTGTGCTTGGGTCTTCCATGATGGCCACCTGCCTTTTCATCTCCCAAATTTTATTCCCCAACTGTGTCCCGAGAGATGCTAATAGATTTTCTTGTTTGGGGGTAGGAGGGGTTTGGTGGCCAGATAAGTTTGAGAAATACCTCACTCTTCCATATCCACCTTCCATGTACCTAATACCTTAAAGACACTGACAAGATCTGCAGGAGAGAAGCTTGCTGAACTCTTTTTACCAGATAGCTCTCAAAGTTATTTAATTCCACAAGTCTTTTTACACAAAACACCTATTACCATCTTTCAGGACAAGTTTGAAAAGTACTGTCTTTAAAAAGTTACCTTTGATCTTAAAACGTTTTATGACATCTTCTGCCTAAGGACTATACTCAGTTTCAGCAGACAGTATTCAGCCTTCAGTGGCTTCTTAAATCCTTCAGCCATGCACAGATGGCCCCCCTCTAGTGCGAGACAACAGTTAAGAGCACAGGCTTTACAATTTCCTTAGGCCTAGGGTTGAGTCCTGGCTCTACCATTCAACATAGCCTCGTGAGTTTTCCCTTAAATCCTCTAAGCAGCTGGGCCTTAATTTCTCCATATGTGAAATAGGTATATAACCCCAGTTTCACAGAACCACTAAAGATGGCATAAAGTTACACATGGAATGTACTTATATACAGTCCTGGCCCACTGTGTGCCTTCAAAAACATGCCGATGACAGTCTGTTGGAGGAGCAGGAGAAAAACATTAGAATTTCCATTTCTATTTTATCTTATCCTTTCAAATTTTCTAATTTTTAAATATTTAAAGATATATGTATGCAGTGAAAGAGCAGTGCGTACATACCTTTACAAATGAAAAGCATTCATATATATTGGAGATGAATGCTCAGAACCATTTTACTGAAAATGTGCATCAAGCCCAGGATTTAAAAAAAAAAAAATTGAAAACCACCAGCATATAATCTTTGAGAAACAGGCTGTGCCCTGCGGAAGGCCAGAGCATGTCTGGCCCAGTTCTTTCCCAGCACAGAGCTCAATTTCTGCTCTGTACAGGATGCAGGAAATAGTTACCAAGTGAACGAAGGATCCGTTAAAATCCCTACCATGCCTCACATCTAGCTCTGGGTCCCGGAGGATGATGAGCAGTGATTCTCGTGGTGCATGTGTAGCCACAAGTGGTCCACACCTGGAGTAGATCGAGTAGATGCTATAGAGCAAAACACACTGGCAAGGCCCTCTCTGTCTCACGAAGCTTAGAATCCCATAGAGGCCACATCATGGGAACACAAACCAGCAAGGGGGCTGCTGGACTGCAGGGGGCCAGGTGAGACTCAAGCCTGGGTGAGAAGGAGGTAAGGAAACTTCATCATGTTGGGAGTAGACCAGCCCTTCTGATCTCTTGGAACCAAATCAGAGGGGGAACCCAGATGTGGAGGTGATGCACAGGCAGCCCACAGGCTGAATCTGGTATTTGGTGACAGAGTGTCTAAAATGTTTTGACTTTGTGACCGGTATTTAGAAATGTCATTTCTCAAAAGAACCTGGTGTGTAGGCCTGTTTAGAAGAAAGAGAAGATCTGCCAGACCTGGGCCCATGGCCCAGCTGGCCATGCAGCCTGGGGCTGAGTAGCCCCTGCCCCCTCTGGTGGAATAGGGGTCCTTAGTCTAGAGCTGGTTCACACTCTCCTCATGCCTGCCCACATGCGTGCTTGCTTGTGCTATCATCATCATCATCATCCAGCCTAGAAACAACTAGGCCAAGGTCACCCAGCTGATGATGACAGAGCCAGGCCAGAAGCTTCCATCCCTCAACGCCATGTCCCCTCCTGGCAGGAGCCTCTCGAGGAAGTGTGGGCCCCGCCTGGAACGCAGGCCCCGACTCTGATTCAGAGATACCATTTAACTGCTCATCCCCAGGAGTTCTCATCTAGAAAACGAGAGGGTCACGCTTGCCTGGAAAGGACCCCATGAAAGGCTATTGAGAAAAGCTAAATGCTGTCCTCTGCGCTTCCTTTCTCACTTTCTTGGAAACCAGGTCATTTTTCAGCCTCCAAGAGCCCAAAGTGAAAGGAAGGATTGCTCTGATGGAGACAAGGTAACCTTTCTACATCCGGCTCTCGCCAGGATGAGTGGAGAATAATTGGAAAAGTTCAGTCTAAAAGCCACCCTTTAAAAAGAGAGTGAGAGAGAACAAAAGAAAAAACCACATGCCTGGATCTGTCTCCGTTAAACATCTCCGAGAGCTAGTGCCCGACTAGGCTCTGGTCCGCGGTGTAGCCTTCCAGGAGAATGCACACTGCCTGCCGTAGGCAAACTGCGGCCAGACTCCCTGCTCACGCGCGTCTGTACCTCGGCCGAGGCTGTGTAGAGGGAACCATGTCTTCTCTTACCCCACAGGGCTCGATTCTGATCCATATTGTCTGGGTACTAGATCCCTAGTAAAGCCAGCCCCATTCTGGCTTTCTGTAATTTATGCACTGTGATTATAGTAAAAGGTGTGCGGGTGCCCTGGAAGGAGCACTGACCCCAGGGACCACACAGTCCAGTAATAATTCACGGTAGGTGAGGATGCGTCCTCAGGACAGAATGACCAGGTGTTCTGCCCCCAGATGTGACCCTGTGACCCCAGTAGCATGCATGGTCAGGATAGGGACCTGGCACTCAGGCTGGACTCCAAAGGCTGAACGCATGGCCCACTGAAGGGTGAGAGCGTATGCTCTCCACAGGCTGGACTCTGCAGTCACAACAGGAACAAGAACCCGGCCTACTTGGAGTGTTCTTTCTGTTTCTGGAACAGGTAGGGGAAAGACAAGTGTAAACAAGCCATTTCCGACAGGGCTCAGATGTGACAGCATGGCTGGTGGGGTAGGGAACGACATTAAATGGAGTGGCTGGCCTCTTTGAAAAGATGGCATTTGAGCTGAGATCAAATGATAGGAAGGAGTCAGTTGTGGGAATATCTAGGTAAGGAGAGGTCCAGGAATGAGATGAGTAAGGTCAAAGGTCCTCAGGTAGGCAAAGGTTTGGTGGCTTCAGGAGCAGGGGGCCAGCCAGTGTTGTTGGTTTAATCTCCTGTCCCTGTTTGTGAGAGTGGAGGATTGGACAAGGCTGCCTTAACTGGAGGCTTTGGTTTGGATGCATTGCAGAAGTGGGAGGTTGGTGTTGGGGCTGGTGCCCAAGCCTCCCTGCACCACAGAAATCACATCGTAAACAGAGGGATGGGTTTGTCTCTAGGTGTCCAGTCGGCCAGTCAGTCTCTCCTTGCCTCTGCAGGGGCCCTTATCCATATGGCGCGTGTCAGGGAGGGCACAAGACAGCTCACCAGGCAAAGCAGCCACCTGCCAGCCACATTGGTTCACCTCATAGAATCACTGGTGGGTCCTTGAATCCGCAGGTAGACCCTTCTTTCAGATGGTGGGCACGGGGGATCCCTGAGTGGCTCAGTGGTTGAGCGCCTGCCTTTGGCCTGCATCATGATCCTGGAGTCCCAGGATCCAGTCCCACATTGGGCTCCCTGCATGGAGCCTGCTTCTCCCTCTGCCTGTGTCTCTGCCTCTCTCTGTGTGTCTCTCATGAATAAATAAATAAAATCTTAAAAAAAAAAAAAAAAAAAAAAAGATGGTGGGCACGGAGAACAGAGCAGTGAGCAAAGATCAGGAGCCCTGGGCTGTGACCCTGAATCGGCTGAGATGAGAGGTTTGATTGCAAAGTCCTCCAGTGTCTGCAGGGCATGGGGGAGCGGGGCGGGGGGGGGGGTCCCTTGCCTTGCCTGGCAGCTCTTCCCAGCCAGGCGAGGGTTCCCTGAGAACAAGGGTGATGTATAACCCACTATTGACTACCTCCCAGCACCTGGCACACAGGGAACATTGGGCTGGCTGTTGCTACACAAGACAGGGCTTGTAACCCCTGAGGGATCAGAGGCACAGGGGGACAAATTGCCCACTTTGAACCCGGCTCGGCTCATTGCCACCTGTGGGACCTCGGGCAAGACACTTCACCCCTGTGGTATGTGTGTAATAACTTGCCGAGTGACCTTGGAGAAATCACATGACTTCTCTGAGACTCGCTCTCCCCATTTATAAAATGGGAATGGCAATGCCTAGCTCCTGAAGCTGGTGTGAGATCATGTACAGCAGATGCTTAACATGCTGTGAGGCCTGTAGCCTGGAAGTCCCGGGAGAATGCACGGATATGCTGTGTGTTGGAAAATTGGTGCTGGTAGTGGGGATGTATTTGAAAGGCTTTTTTTGCCAAGAGATTTAGCCCTTTCTTTCCTACATCTAGAAGGAAGAGAAAGAAGCCTGGGGTTTATTCTTATCACAAACCACCCCTTCATCTTGTCGAGACCACACTGTTGTCTGACTCTGGGTCCCTTGGGTGACAGCTGATATTTTTTTCCCCTCAGCAGTGCGTTGAGCGCAGGTGGAAGAGAAGTCATGCCAACAAACTTCCCCACGTGACTCAGCACTTCTGCTGGGGTGCTGGTTCCTCTGGCAGATCCAAATAGGGGAGTGATAAGGACTTACATCTTGGGAGCAGAGGGCCTAGGCTCTTCAGGGTGTACCTGACTCCCACTTGGTGTCAGCATACAGGTCAGAGGGTCAGGCCAGCCTCCCAGTCAGCTCATTAAGCCCCAGGACCCAGGCACCAGAGCAGCTGCACAACTGTCAAGTTCTGCATCTCTGGAGGGTTCTCTCTGCCTCCCCCTCACCTCTCTTCTCACTCCTTCCTCCCTCACTTCAAACAAGGAGAGAAGAGAGAGGATGATTCATCCCCTTTTTAGCAGCAGAGCCAAAACCCCAGCAGTTACCAGCCAGGGCTAGAGTCCGGTTGGGGGGATAGGTAGTGTGTGCGGAGGGAGGACGTCCCCACATGCACACGCAGCACACGCACGTACTGCATCCACGTTCAGGCCTGTGTGCAGACATGATTTGCATGCCCAGACCTGTTTACGAGGGCTGGGCATAATTGGCTCGCCTCGCTCAACACCTCCCACCCCCTCCCCTCTCTCCCTCCCACCCCTACACACCTCGGAAGAAATTAGAAACGTGACAACAAACTCCAGTCGTGGAAAACCCACCGGCCTGCCAGCAGTCATGCGCTCTGGGTGCGGCAGAGGGGGTGGGGCTGCGGCATGGGGGAGTAATTGGTGAACCCAAGGTGAATGAAGTAATTGGAAAAGTGAGGTGTGAGTTTGTTATGAAGTGTGAGCATGGTGGGGGAGGGAAGGAGGGCCATGTTTAAAAGCCCGGTATGTCCTCTTTATTCACAGCTTCTGATACAGTAATTGCTATTTTGTGGTTTCTATTATCTACACAGTGGGGAGCGCACGCAGCTCCTTCCCGAGCGGCGGGGTCTGGGGTGGGAGGGGGCTCCTGGGTGCCTCGCGATTTCCCTCCCTCTCTGGTCCCTGGAGGCCCTGCCTGGCCTCCCCTAGGCGGCAGCCTCTGCTCCCAGGAGACCAGGGTCCATGCAGAACTTCCTTCAAAAGCCACTCTTAAAAACGGCTCCGTGGACCTTCCTGTCAGATAAGAACCTTAATAATGGCTGGTATTTATATATCGCTTATCTCCAAGGAGCTAAAGGTACTTCATCGATTTTTCCCCCCAACCTTTTTTTTTTTTTTTTTTTTTTTTTGCTTTTTTAATTCGCTTTCGATATCGCTCCAAGATCATTAGTACCAGCCTTATATTATCTGGCACAGTCACACTAGCAGCCAGAGCCGGCCACCTTCCCAGCATTGTTCTTGGGCCGGAGGAGTGGCAGCCGGGGAAGAGCGCTTGCCCGGGTGCCCAGTCCCGGCCAGCGGACACGGCAAGGGGATGTGGACGGGTTTTCTGGCCACTCCAGCCTCTGGCTTTCTCACCTGGGAAAATAGAGATGCTAACACCATTGCCTCACAGTTGTTACAGCTGGAAACAGTATATTTTAAAAAGGCCTAGCACATCGCAGGCACCAGGTCATTGGTTGCTGGAGTCACGGCTACAATCACGGTGTCTTGAAGCCTCGCTGGTTCATTTCAGGGCTTCCCAGATGTTGGGAAGTTCCTTCTAAGATCCAACCCTAATCTTGCAGCTGCTTCTTAAGTCCCAGCTCTCTCTTACGCTCTTCTCAGAAGGAAGGGGGAAACATGGTCATCAGGACCATTTCCCTGGTCCCTGTGAAGAATAATGGAATTTCTGAAGCTACTAGCATCTTCAGACCCAGGATTCTGTGCTGTGCAGGTGGGGCCTGTGACCTCCCCAAGGCCCCCCCAGATGTCTGGAACAGGAGCCCCTGATCCCTGCACATGGTCCCTCATGGATCCAGGGCCTCCCTCTGCCATAGCCCCCCTCCCTTGCCAAGCTCTGAGATGCCACTTCTCCAGGCCACATAAGCACACCGCCTTCAGCCTCTCCTCATCAGCTTTTTTCTCCACCTTTTAATTATTTTCCTTGCCTTTCTCCGGACCCTTAGCTGCTTGCCATGCACAGAGCATCCGCAGCTTGCAGTGCGCTGCAGAGGGAAGAATTAACCTCAGCTATTTCTCTCCTCCTCTCTCTGTCATGCACACACTCACAGAGGCTAACTCACCAGAAATTAGACAGGGCTACGAAGAAATCTGGGCAGAGGCCATTGGGACCATCAGGGTACAGGATCGTAATCTGTGTGGGCAGAGGCAGGTGGGAGCAAAAGGAACTGGGACCCAGTCGCCATGTCTTACCCTGGGGTCTTGGGTAAGTCCCTGGATCCCTTGGAGTCCGAGCAGGCCATTCCCAGCCACCCTGCTCCAGCTTCATGCCAGATGGGGCCACACCTCAGAAAGTGACCCCCAGCCCAGAAGCGGCCAGTCCCCATCCAGATAACTAAAGGACCATGAAACACTGCAGTGGAAGGAGAGCTCTGGCTTCACATCAGAGCCACCCGGACTCATGTCCTAACCCGCCACTTGCTAGCCAGAACTGCTGCCTCCCTGGGCTCAGTCTCCCCATTCATTAAATGGGGGTGGCAAGACTACTAATGAAAATTTGTGCTGATTTGTACATACCCCATGGCCTGTTTCATGTCCTCCTCAACACAGCTCTCTGAGTGTCAGTGGTAAAGTACCAGTGGTCTCGCATGCAGTCTGGGGCTACTGTTTCCTTGTTTGTTCGTTCCAAAAATGCTGCCAGGCATCCCCTCTGGGCCGTGCACTGGGCTCCTTGCTGCGGCTCCCCTAATGAGCAAGATAGATGTGGTTTCTGCTGTTGCAGAGCTGAGCTCCAGCCTTGAGGGAAGGCAGAGAGCACACAGGTATCCATACCACAGTGCCCTGGTGGAGAAGCCCTGACTGCTGGGGGTGCCATTCAGCCCGCCCAGAGGGATGAGAAAAGGCTGCTTGGATTAAGCAGTAGTTAAACAAGGTCTGCAAGAGCCTGGAGCCTGGGGCAGGAAGGGAGAGACCAGCACAGCCACGGGATGTCTGCCCCTTGTCTGTACAGCACCGAGCATGGCCTGGGCACATGGGAGGTGCTTGCTAAGGCCTCCTCTTGCCATCTGACTGCTGTCATACTCTGGTCCTCATGGCCATCAGATGCACCATCCCTGCAGTCCCCATGTCTCTCTGAAGAACTCGGAGCCAAAGGCCCATTTATCTGAATAAGCATATGAGAAAACTCCTCTATCCGCTGCCCTCACTAGCCACGGCTCAGGCTCCCATGGAGGCAGAGGCAGTGCCTGTCATGGGATGCTTCGGCCTTTAGATGGCAGAAGAAAGCAGGGTTTGCAGGCTTGAGTCCTCAGGCCCTCCCACCTCACCTTCTTGCTTATCCCCACCTGCCTAGAGTCTGGGCCCCAGCCGCGCCCCCTCACCCCCCTCGGAATGAGCCAGAGCCTCAGCCAGGCTGGGAAGACTGACAGGGCTCTGCGGCCTACCCCCTCCAGCCCCTCCCCTCCCCAGGAGGCCGGCCTTGTCGCTAGCCTGGGGGGAGCTGCTGGGGGAGCTCCGAGGAGACGTGCAGATTCATTTTGAGGATTCATAATGCTGCATTTACACACCATCCTGCCTTCAGAAATTGGGCTGGCAGATGCCTGGTCATGCTGGCAGGGCTGCAGGTTAACGCCTCGGATTTAGCTTATATCATTTCACGAGAGCTTACGGCCCTTACCGTGTTCTTACCCAATCGGTCTTTGGCCCTGAAGCATCCTAGGCCGTTGAGTGTATATGTGTGTGCCCAGGCACCCGCAAGTGTGTGTAGATTTTCAAATAAAATAACACCTCTTCAGATGCTGTGCACATTAAATATTTATCGGCAGCAATTTGTGCATATAGATTTGATAAATGGACATCAGGATAGGGTTGGGGTGGGGGAGTGAGACAGGAGAGCCAGAGAGGCCTGATCCTTTTGTCCGGGAATTTCTGGAACATTTATCTGGAAGGAGGAGGTGGGGGGACGGCAGGGGATGGTCCAAGCTATGTTTACCTGTTTGATCCCTGTCAGGGGGAGCCAAGCCATTTCCTTCTCCAGAGCTTTGCCTGACTTTGGCTTAGCAGATATCAAAACTAAAGCCCAGAGGTAGGGGATGTGGGGTTTAGAGGGAGTAGCCGTGTGTCATTCCAACACTGAGCACCAAAGAAACATCCCGGGGCCTTGGGCCGGGAGAGGAGGCTCATCCTGCTTGCTCCACACAGGCTTGCTGTGTGCTCAGCCACGCAGGTGGATTCAGGTCAGGAGACCCTGCTGACTCCGCGTCCAGATCCCTGGCTTGCACACATGAGCAGCCCCGTGCCCTGGCCATGCGTGTACAGGGCTGCATCCCCCCTGCCAGATATTCGGCCCCATGGGCAAGGGGAGGCCAAGTGTGCCAGCCTGTCAGAGAGGAACCAGAATTTCTCCGGCAGCATCTCCAACTTGATCATCCCTCCCTGCCCAGCATGATGGCCAGGATCTAAAAGGAGAAGGCCAGTCATGCCCCACAGCAAGTGCTGGCCAGTGGGGAAGCGACACGTGTGTGTGTGTGTGTGTGTGTGTGTGTGTGTGTGTGTGTATGTGTGTGTGTACACACGTGCACCTATGAGCACTTTTCTAACCAGAAAGGATGAGTGTGAGATTTGGTCCTGCCTTCCCACACATACCCCAGCCCCTTTGCAGTTCTTAAACTACTGTGTTCTGCTTTGTTTCTAGCACCTTCGGGGAGCTGAAGACTGTCCGCTTGCCAAAGAAGATGACCGGGACAGGCACACATAGAGGGTTCGGCTTCGTGGACTTCCTCACAAAGCAGGATGCAAAGGTGAGACCATGCCCTCCCCCACCCACCCCACTACCCTCTGAACCCTTGGGAGGGGAAGCAGTGGAACGTCTTAAGGGATGAGGGCATGTTGCTGCCCCATGTGATTCTGCTTTTACCCTGACCTTGCTAATATTTAAGAAAAAGCCCTGAGTTTTGTATTTGGAGGAGGGGGCAGTTTTATATCCCCTTCTCTCCCTCCCTGACGTGACATCCACAGGAACCTGGGATACAAAGTTGGGGAGGCGAATGGGTTTCCTGGGCCTCCTGGTTCAGACAGAGTTCCCCAGTCATGAGCCCCCTGAGATGGGCAGTGTGGGAGACACTGGGCAGCATGGCAGGGGCCAGGGGCCAGCACCTTGGGAAGATGTATCCACAGGGACACACCTTTCCCCTCATCTTCCCACTTGTGGCCAGGGCCTCAGTTGTGCTCGTTATAGGCAAGGTCAGCCCAGGCGGGTGCCACCGTGTATAAGCACAGGTACAGAATTTTCCAGGCTTCTGGAGGCAGGGCATCTTTCATTTTGGAAGCAAGGCAGCCTCCTGGGGTTTGGGCTCAGTGCAGTGTGGCAGTGTTGCTCTTGTGGTGGGTGCCAGGCCCAGCCCGACAGCAGATGTGGGAGCAGAGGCAGTGTGACCAGGGCTCCTGGCTGTGTCTGCGGCCCCTGCCCTGGCAGCACCACATCAGAATCCCCAGGGGAGATGGCAGCACACTGTCACTGTGGGCTCCCCTCTGTGGGCCCCCTCCTTCTTCAGGGGTAGAGGAGGCAACGGGCGGTCTCGCTCATGCCGGGATCCCCTCCACCTCTCACGAGGCACCTTTTGAAAAGCAGAGGGCAATCATCAGAATCACATCCCTTGGCCTTTCGTGAGTTGGCGTTGCCAGAGGCCCAGTGGGTGGAGCCCAAGGTGACATTTCAGGGACGCAGCTGCAGCCTTTGTGGGTCCTGGGAACACGCACAGGCACAGAGGCGCTCCTGGGACCCCAGGGAGCCTTGCCAGCCACCTTTGTCTCAGCGCCTTGAACTCAAGTGCCTGTTGTGTTGACACGTGGCCGTGTTTGTCCGGACATCTGCTCCCCTTTCTTCTCGGCTGGCAGCCTTTCCCTTGCCTCCTGTCCGTGGCAGCAGGGGCAGGACCCCCTGCGTGCAACAGGCCCCAGCCCTGGTCCCCGTCAGCAGGGCAGGCGCCTTTGGGGGACCGGCACTGGCTGGGAGGGAAGCTGTGGAGGGCAGCCGTCCAGCACACCCTCCCGCCGGCCACTTGGCTTCCCAAGCCCTGCTCTACGCCCCAGGCTCCTGAGTTGTAACACAGCAGTAGGAACCGGGTCCTACCCTCATCGGGTAAAGGTGGACAGCGCCTGAAACCCAGGCCTGCCGTCCTGGAGACAAGTGAGTCGTTGCTTCCCTGTTCCCACCAACCCTGTTCCCCTGAGGGCCACCATCCCAGCTAGAGGGCAGGGCAGAGCAGTATTTTCTCCGCGGCCTTCCACTGAGCTCTGTGTTTCTGAGGGGTTGGACGGTGAGGGTACAGAGTCGTTGTTCCCTGTTTGGTATCCCTGGTTTATGTGTGAAGTTGTGAGCAGGGGAGAAGGGGGGGATTCACTCCTTGCCCCCAAGTGATGCCTCTTAACAAAGGGGCTCGTTAGAGCACAGACTCGGAAGCCAGACTGCCTGAGTCGGAATCCTACCACTATGACCATCTGCCGTGTGACCCCGGGCAGGTGCCTTATTCTCTGTGTGCCTCAGTTTCCCCCCTTACAAAGCAGTAATAGGATTTTCCTCATTGAGTGATCATGAGGTTTGGATGGGGTGATGTTCTAGGATGGCGCCAGTCCTGGGAGCTCCGCTTGCTAGCTACAATGAAGAAGAAGGTGGTGACAGTCATGACAACAGAGATGATCTGAAAAGGAGGAGGGATAGGACAGAGGGGAGAGAAGAGGCGTCAGAGCCCCTTGGCTGAGAGGCGTACTCTCTTCTGCATGGGGGCCTCTCTCCAGGGCAGAGGTTGCTGTCAGAATGGACGTGGCTCTTGGGGCTGGAGGGTCAGACCAGGTGTGGGCTCCCGGCCTCCAGGTACACATGCTGCAAGCTCTTGGCCCCGGGGCCAGGCTGCAGAGGGTATTTGCGAAGCCAGCCAGCACAGCCCTCCGGGGATTGATGCAGGTGGCTCCTCCCCCTGCACCCCTTCCCTGCCTCCCATTCTGGGCTCCAGGAGGAGAAAGGGCAGCCGAGGACAGGGAGGACTCAACCTGCAGTCCTTCTGGGATTGACTCCTCCTGCCCCTTACGTCTGACAGGCGGCCGGCCAGGCTCAGGGACGGTTCTGGCCCTGGCATCC